>NW_026652288.1:49859319-50184163 GCF_009828535.3 Hylobates moloch
AAAAAAAAAAAAAAAAAAAAAAAGTCACTAGCAGACTTACCTATCCTTAAGGAAGTTTCTTCAAACAAAAAGCGATTGATAAAAGAAAAAATATTGGAGCATCAACAAGGAAGAACAATGGAAAGAGTAGAAATAAGGGTACATAAAATAGACCATCCTTCTCTGCATGAATTTTATAAATCATATTAGATGACTAAAAAAATAACAACATGTGATACTCAAGAAAAGTTGTAAAGAGACCTAAATGGAAATAAGATTTCCACATTTCACTCAAAGTGTTAAAATGTTGATACCATTAGACTGTGGTAAGTCACACATGCATATTGTAATACCCAAAGCAACCACTAAGAAACCTACAAAGAGATACACTGGAAACTACAATAAATAAATCAAGAAGAAATTCTAAAATATATTCAAGAAATCTACAGAAAAGAAAGGAGATAAACAAAAGAACAAGAAACAGAGGAAACAAATAGAAAACAAATAATAAAATGACAGATTTTTGGGAGGCTGAGGCAGGCGGATCATGAGGTCAGGAGATCTAGACCATCCTGGCTAACACGATAAAACCTGGTCTCTACTAAAAATACAAAAAAATTAGCTGGGCATGGTGGCAGGTGCCTGTAGTCCCAGCTACTCGGGAGGCTGAGGCAGGAGAATGGCATGAACCCGGGGGGCAGAGCTTGCAGTGAGTGGACATCATGCCACTGCACTCCAGCCTGGGCAACAGAGTGAGACTCCATCTCAAAAAAAAAAAAAATGACAGATTTAATTGTAATTACCATAAACATAAATAGTCCAAATATACCAATTAAAGGGCAGAGATTTTAAGGGAGATTAAAAGTATATATGCATATACATATATAAAATACAATAAAATAGAAAATAAATAAAAGGATAATAAAGGAATACTATGAAAAGCCTTATGCTCATAAATTTGACAATTTAGAAGAATTGTTCTCACTCATAGGTGGGAATTGAACGATGAGAACACATGGACACAGGAAGGGGAACATCACACACCAGGGCCTGTTGTGGGGTGGGGGAGGGGGAGGGATAACATTTGGAGATATACCTAATGTTAAATGACAAGTTACTGGGTGCAGCACACCAACATGGCACATGTATACATATGTAACTAACCTGCACATTGTGCACATGTACCCTAAAACTTAAAGTATAATAAAAAAAGAAGAAGAAGAATTGGACCAATCTCTTAAAAAACACAAACTACCCAAACTTGAGATGAAATACGTAATCTGAATAAGGCCATAACAATTAAATAAATTCAATTCATAATATAAAATCTCCTTTAAAGATGATTCCATGTCCAAATGGTTTCCCTGGAGAATTCTACCAAACACTTAAAGACATTACCAACAATTTTACATAATCTCTTCCAGAATATAAGAGGTGTGGGAACACTTCCCAACTCATTTTATGAAGCCAGTATTACTCCAATAGTAAATCCAGACAAAGGCGGTATAATAAAAAAAAAGTAAAAACTAAAGATCAATATTTCTCATGATGCAGTTATCAACAAAGTATTGGCAAATCAAATCCAAACCATGTAAAGAGAATCATACATCATACTGAAGCAGCGTCATTTATCTAGGGTAAATACCTGAGGTTCGTCATCTCATGCCAAGGAAATTGAGTACACAGACACACAAGAAGTGGGTTTAGGAGTGGTTTAATAGGCAAAAGAAAGAGAAAGGAGATTAGCTCTCTCTCTTCTGCCAGAGAGAGGGGTGCCCAAGTGGGACCTCCAGCCCACAGTGGAGTGCACAGGGTTTTATAGACCAGCTTGAGGAGGTGGTGTCTGATTTATGTAGGGCCCAAAGATTGGTTGGACCAGGTGTGACATTTACATAGCACAAGGAGAAGCTGGCCACCCCACCCTAATATTATACAAATGTTTTCTTTGCCTGGTCAGCACCATGTTGTCTGCTTCTGACTGCACACATGGTTGGCAAGGAAAAGGGAAGATGGAACCACCATTTTGAACATGCCTAACCCCCAGGTAGCCCCAGTTGGACACAACTGCCAGCATTCACCTGTGCAAGTTTGCAGCTTACTTGTCTATGTCTGTAGCTCAATTTTACTGGCTGCTCTTTGTTAGAAAAGAAAATGATTTGGGGGCTGCTTTTCACTAAAAGAAAAGCCTTACCGAGGACTTCCTTACCCTATCTGCCTAAATAATTTCTTTTTAATTCCTATATCAATACCAAGTGGTATTTATTCCAGGTATGCAAGGCTGGTGCAATATTCAAAATTCAATCAATGTAATCCCCCACATGAACAGGGTACATGATAAAAATCATATGATCACATCAATTCATGCAGCAAAATCATTTGACAAAATTCGGTATCTAATCATGATAACAATTCTCAGAAAACTAAGAACATAGGTATTGTCTGAGTTCATTTAATGTTGCTATAACAGAATACCACAGACTAATTTATAATGAATGGAAATTTATTTGGCTTGTGGTTCTAGAGGCTGGGAAGTCCAAGAGCATGGCACCAGCCTCTGATAAGGGCCTTCGTGCTGCATCCTCCCAGGAACAATGACAGAAGGGCAAAAAAGGGAACAAGTGAGAAAGCGAGAAAGCAAACTCACTTTTATGACCATTTACTCTTGTAGTAATGAACCCATTCCCATGACAATGACATTAATCCATTCATGAAGGTAGAGCCCTCTTGGCCTAACAGCCCTCTTAACAGTCCCACTTTGCAGTACTATCCCAAAAGTGATTAAATTTCAACATAAGTTTTGAACTTATGTTTCTATTTGCTGAGCAAATAGAAAGTGACATTACCTATGCAGCACCTTGAGGGAGTGGAAAGAGCTCATGGCAGCCCCTAGCTCAGGCTACTCCAGGCTCCCACCTCAGCACTCTACCCCTGGTTCCCCAAAACTCATGTTCTTCTCACATGCAAAACACATCCAGAGAGTGGGTGGAAGATGCCGTGCCAGCAGGATGCAGCCTGAGGATCCCTGAGGTGGAGTAGGCAGAGCCCCGGAGCTAGGCCAGGGCAGGCCCAAGAAGGTGCCACAGCCACAGCAGGCCACCCACTGGCCTCAAGCTCATCAGCTGCCCCTCCTTTCCCTGCGCCTACTCCCCTACAGGGCCAGAAAGGCTGCCAACACAGCCCAGAGGGAGTCGTGGCAAAGGGAAGCCAAGAAGCAGGTCCTGGGGAGGAGCTCACAGTGCTCCTCCAGGAACTGGCAATAAGATGGCAGCTCCAATGCGGAGACAGAGGCCAAGTCACTCAGCCTATCATGGAAGGCCAGGATGCTGCCTTTCTAATGTGACTGTCCTACTATCAGCCCTCACCATCATGGCGACTCTCACAACTTTGGTCCTGCTGTTCACACAGACTGTGGTGTCCAAGGCAACATGATCCTGGAAGTTCCTATGGTCTGTCTTCTTGGAAAGAGAGGGCCACAGCACAGGTGCACCTTGTAGATGTGCCTGCGAGGGGACAGGATTCAGTGGCAGGCACTTATCCCAGCAGTTTCAGGTTCTCGGTTGTTTCTACACCTGTAACAAGTGACAGGGCCAAACACACTATATTGTCAAAGAAACCTCTGTAGAGGAGCAGGATGCAGCAGTCATGATGTGGCCCAAACAGTAGCTGTCAGGCAGATAGACCCTGCATCCACCCAATTTGTCCAAAGAAGCCCCCATATTCTCTGTGAAAAAGATTTCCAGAAGCTGTTGTCAACAACAAAGTCTAAAAACACACACACACACACAAAAAACCACCAACTCTAAAGATCATTCTTGCGAGTGATTTGAAAATCAGGGTCAAATTCAAGTGGCAAGATACCACCCTAATAGCCAGATCTGTAAAGCCTACCCATCATGCCAGGGAAAATGCTGTATTCATCATTCCTTAGCTTCTGGTTCTGTTCAGAGTTCTCTCTATGTCAGAGGGGTTTTAAAGCTAGAGGGGCCTTTACCCATTTACTCTTATTCACAGATCTGCATATGGAGGTCAAGAGGGGAAGTGACATGTCCTAAGTGAGAGCAGAGTCAAAAAGAAAACAAGACAAACAATGACTGAGCCTCTAGTGTATACTGGACATTGGCTAGCTACTGGCGATATGGAGATGAAGAAAACATAGCCCCTTCTTCAAGGAGCTCAATCTAGCAAGATAGACTCTTTGTAGCCAAAAGCAGGCTTCCCTGCAGCAGAAGGAAATGTGAAATCAGGTTAAAAGCCTCACCAGGGACAGGTCACCACACTGCACCAAGAGGATCATTTGTGGACCCAGGGCTATGGCATGGCCCTTCTTTGACCCTCTAGCTGTGCTGTAGTGTGAGGTGGGAGCCTGGAGTAGCCTGAGCTAGGGGCTGCCATGAGCTCTTTCCACTCCCTTAAGGCACTGCAGCATAAGTAATGTTGCTTTCTATTTGCTCAGCAAAATCAGGGACTTAGTTATCTAGAACATGAGGTGCCTCCCCTCCTCCCAGGCCAGTAGACAGTCTACTCTGCTTTGTGGGCCCTTGTTTGTGTTAGAGAAAGAACACTCCACATGGTTCTCAGTGGTCACTTGTGGCCCACAGGCCACTGGCAAGTGGAGCCAGAGCTGTGAAGCCCTTAGGAGCCATGGTGGGCCTGCTGCCCACCATGAAATGCATACTCAGCTGCTGCTGGCCCACCTGTGGGCAGTTGGGCGGTAGTACTAGTAATGTACAGAATCCTGGGACTAGTGTCAGTTACCCTGTATATACTCTGGGTGATCCAGGCATGTACTGCTGTGGTGGCCTCTATGAGTAGGAGTTAACATGTGGTGAGAAGAAAGGAAGAGCTGGCTGGGAGGGGTTCAGCCCAGGGTGAGGTTCACAGAAAGGCCAAAGCCAAGATAGGGCCAGCATCCCAGGCCAATGATGGCCTTACATCCACCACGCCAAGGCCAGTCCTCAATTTCTCCAAACCCTCTGCTTGAGGTTTCTAAATGAAATGAACAGGTCTTCCCTTCAGGACATAAGTGAGCTTCTGAAAACAGTACAAAAACGTAAGCCTCCTGAACTTCCCCAAGTGACTGATGCAAAACAATTCCCACATGCTGCACAGCACAGTGGAGATCTTCAGGGGCAAACTGCAATGATCTGAATGACAGCACTGACTGTTGGCAACCTGCAGAGATGCCTGACCAAGAAATTGCAAGATGGAAGCAAAGGCTGGAGCAGGCCAAGGCAGAAATGAAACAGGACACAGATGTTGGAGTGAGGCAACTGACCTCTCTGGCCCACAACCCACAGAGCATCCAGCATCTGCTGGAGGGTGGTAGAGACCATGTAGAGAATGAGGACTTGGCAAAGGAGGGAAACAAGAAAGCAAGACAGGGATTGCTGGCAAGATGGCCAAACAGAACAGCTCCAGTCTGCAGCTCCTAGCGAGATCAATGCAGAAGACAGGTGAATTCTGCATTTCCAACTGAAGTACCCAGTTCATCTCATTGGGACGGGTTGGACAGTGGGTGCACCCCAAAAATGGTGAGCCAAAGCAGGGTGGGGCATTGCCTCACACAGGAAGCACAAGGGGTTGGGGAACTTCCCTCTCCTAGCCAAGGGAAGCCATTAGGGACTTTGACATGAGGAATGGTGCACTCCAACCCAGATACTGCGCTTTTCCCATGGTCTTCACAACCCATAGACCAGGAGATTCCCTCCGGTGCCTACGCCGACAGGGCCCTGGGTTTCAATCACAAAACTGGGTGACCATTTGGGCAGACACCGAGCTAGCTATAGGAGTTGTTGTTTGTTTGTTTGTTTGTTTTTCATACCCCAGTGGTGCCTGGAACACCAGAGAGACAGAATCGTTCACTCCCCTGGAAAGGGGGCTGAAACCAGGGAGCCAAGTGGTCTGGCTCGGTGGGTCCCGCTCCCAAAGAGCCCAGAAAACTAAGATCCACTGGCTTGAAATTCTCACCACCAGCACAACAGTCTGAGGTTGATACAGGACACTTGAGCTTGGTGGGGGGAAGGGCCTCCACCATTGCTGAGGCTTGAGTAGGCCGTTTTACCCTCACAATGTAAACAAGGCTGCTTGGGAAGTTCGAACTGGGCAGAGCCCACCACAGCTCAGGAAGGCCACTGCAGCCAGACTGCCTCTCTAGATTCCTCCCCTCTGGGCAAAGCATCTCTGACAAAAAAAAAAGGCAGCAGCCCCAGTCAGGGACTTATAGATAAAACCCCCATCTTTCTGGAACAGAGCACTTGGGGAAAGGGGCAGCTGTGGGCGCAGCTTCAGCATACTTAAACATCCCTGCCTGACGGCTCTGAAGAGAGCATCAGACCTCCCAGCACAATGTTCAAGCTCTGCTAAGGGTCAGACTGCCTCCTCAAGTGTGCCCCTGACCCCAGTGTATCCTGAGTGGGAGACACCTCCCAGCAGGGGTTGACAGACACCTCATACAAGAGAGCTCTGGCTGGCATCTGGCAGATGCCCCTCTGGGACGAAGCTTCCAGAGGAAAGAACAGGCAGCAATATTTGCTCTTCTGCAGCCTCCGCTGGTGATACCCAGGCAAACAAGGTCTGGAGTGGACCTCCAGCAAACTCCAGCAGACCTGCAGCAGAGGGGCCTGACTAGTAGAAGGAAAACTAACAAACAGAAATGAATAGAATCAACATCACAAAAAGGATGTCCAATCAGAGACCGTCTGAAAGTCACCAACATCAACAACCAGAGTTAGATAAATCCACGAATATGGGAAGAAACCAGTGCAAAAATGTTGAAAATTCCAAAAACCAGAAAGCCTCTTCTCCTCCAAAGGATCACAGCTCCTCATCAGCAAGGGAACAAAATTGAACAGAAAATGGGCTTGACGAATTGACAGAAGTAGGCTTCAGAAGGTGGGTAATAACAAACTCCTCTGAGCTAAAGGAGCATGTTCCAACCCAATGCAAGGAAGCTAAGAACCTTGAAAAAAGGTTAGACGAATTGCTAACTAGAATAACCAGTATACAGAAGAACATAAATGACTTGATACAGCTGGAAAACAGCACAAGAACTTTGTGAAGCATACACAAGTATCAATAGCCAAATCGATCAAGCAGAAGAAAGGATATCAGAGATTGAAGATCAACTTAATGAAATAAATCAAGAAGACAAGATAAGAGAAAAAAGAATGAAAAGGACAAAGAAAGATTCCAAGAAATATGGGACAGTATGAAAAGACCAGATCTACATTTGATTGGTGTACCTGAAAGTGATGGGGAGAATGGAACCAGGTTGGAAAACAGTCTTCATGATATTATCCAGGAGAACGTCTCCAACTTAGAAAGACAGGCCAACATTCAAATTCAGGAAATACAGAGAAGACCACAAAGATACTCCTCAAGAAGAGCAACTTAAAGACACATAATCATCAGATTCACCAGGGTTGAAATGAAGTAAAAAGTTTTAAGGGCAGCCAGAGAGAAAGGTTAGGTTACCCACAAAGGAAGCCCATCAGACTAACAGCGGAGCTCTCTGCAGAAACCCTATAAGCTAGAATAGAGTAGGGGCCAATATTCAACATTCTTAAAGAAAAGAATTTTCAACCCAGAATTTCATATCCAGCCAAACTAAGCTTCATAAGCAAAGGAGAAATAAAATCCTTTACAGACAAGCAAATGTTGAGAGACTTTGTCACCATCAGGCCTGCCCTAAAAGAGCTCCTGAAGGAAGCACTAAACAAGGAAAGGAACAACCTGTACCAGCACTGCAAAAACATACCAAATTGTAAAGGCCATCAACACTATGAAGAAACTGCATCAACTAACGGGCAAAATAACCAGCTAGCATCATAATGACAGGGTCAAATTTACACATAATGGTGTTAACCTTAAATGTAAATGGGCTTAATATCCCAATTAAAAGACACAGACTGGCAAATTGGATAAACAATCAAGACCCATCAGTGTGCTGTATTCAGGAGACCAATCTCATGTGCAAAGACACACATAGAATCACAATAAAGGGAGGGAGGAAGATTTGCCAAGCAAATGGAAAGCAAAAAAAAGCAAGGGTTGCAATCCTAGTCTTTGATAAAACAGACTTTAAACCAACAAAGATCAAAAGAGACAAAGAAGGTCATTACATAATGGTAAAGGGATCAATATAACAAGAAGAACTAACTATCCTAAATATATATGCACCCAATACAGGAGCACCCAGATTCATAAAGCAAGTTCTTAGAGATCTGCAAACAGACTTAGACTCTCACACAATAATAGTGGGAGACTTTAATGCCCCACTGTCAATATTAGACAGATCAACGAGATAGAAAATTAACAAGGATATTCAGGACTTGAACTCAGCTCTGGACCAACCAGATCTAATAGGCATCTACAGAAATCTCCACCCCAAATCAACAGAATATACATTCTTCTCAGCACCACATCACACTTATTCTAAAATTGACCACATAATTGGAAGTAAAACACTCAGCAAATGCAAAAGAATGGAAATCATAACAAACAGTCTCTCAGACCACAGTGCCATCAAATGAGAACTCAGGATTAAGAAACTCATTAAAAACCACACAACTACATGGAAACTGAACAACCTGCTCCTGAATGACTACTGGGTAAATAACAAAATTAAGGCAGAAATCAAGAAGTTCATTGAAACCAATGAGAACAAAGACACAACATACCAGAATCTCTGGGACACATTTAAAGCAGTGTGTAGAGGAAAATTTATAGCACTAAATGCCCACAAGAGAAAGCAAGAAAAATCTAAAATCAACACCCTAACATCACAATTAAAAGAACTAGAGAAGCAAGAGCAAACAAATTCAAAAGCTAGCAGGAGACAAGAAATAGCTAAGATCAGAGAAGAACTGAAGAAGATAGAGACATGAAAAACCCTTCAAAAAATCAACGAATCCAGGAGCTGTTTTTTTGAAGAGATCAACAAAATAGATAGACTGCTAGCCAGACTATTAAGAAAGAAAAACAGAAGAATCAAATAGACACAATAAAAAATGATAAAGGGGATATCACCACTAATCCCACAGAAATACAAACCACCATCAGAGATTACTATAAACACCTCTACACAAATAAACTGGAAAATCTAGAAGAAATGGATAAATTCCTGGAAACATACACCCTGCCAAGTCTAAACCAGGAAGAAGTCGAATCCCTGAATAGACCAATAACAAGTTCTGAAGTTGAGGCAGTAATTAATAGCCTACCAAGAAAAATAAGTCCAGGACTGGACGGATTCCCAGCCAAATTCTACCAGAGGTACAGAGAGGAGCTGGTACCATTCCTTCTGAAACTATTCCGAACAATAGAAAAAAGAGGGAATCCTCCCTAACTCATTTTATGAAGCCAGCATCCTCTTGATACCAACACCTGACAGAGATGCAACAAAAAGAAGAAAATTTATGACCAATATCCCTGATGAACATCAATGCGAAAATCCTGAGTGAAATACTGGCAAACCGAATCCAGCAGCAAATCAAAAAGCTTATCCCCTATGATCAAGTCAGCTTCATCCCTGGGATGCAAGCCTGGTGCAACATACGCAAATCAATAAATGTAATCCATCAAATAAACAGAACCAATGACAAAAACCACATGATTATATAAATAGATGCAGAAAAGGCCTTTGACAAAATTCAACAGCACTTCATGCTAAAAACTCTCAATAAACTAGGTATTGATGGAACGTATCTCAAAATTATAAGAGCTATTTATGACCAATGTAGCCAATATTCTACTGAACAGGCAAAAGCTGGAAGCATTCCTTTTGAAAACCAGCACAAGACAAGGATTCCCTCTCTCATCACTCTTGTTCAACATAGTATTGGAAGTTCTGGCCAGGGCAATCAGGCAAGAGAAAAAAATATAGGATATTCAAATAGGAAGAGATGAAGTCAAATTGTCTCTGTTTGCAGATGACATGACTGTACATTTAGAAAACCCCATTGTCTCAGCCCAAAATCTCCTTAAGCTGATAAGAAACTACAGCAAAGTCTCAGGATATAAAATCAATATGCAAAAATCAAAAGCATTTATATACACCAATAATAGACAAACAGAGAGCCAAATCATAGTGAACTCCCATTCACAATTGCTACAAAGAGAATAAAATACCCAAGAAAACAACTTACAAGGAATGTGAAGGACCTCTTCAAGGAGAACTACAAACCACTGCTCAAGGAAATAAGAGAGAACACAAACAAAAGGGAAAACATTCCATCCTCATGGATAGGAAGAATCAATATGATGAAAATGGCCACACTTTTCAAAGTAGTTTATAGATTCAATGCTATCCTCATCAAGCTACCATTGACTTTCTTCACAGAATTAGAAAAAAACTATTTTAAATTTCATATGGAACCAAGAAAGAGCCCACATAGCCAAGACAACCTTATGCAAAAAGAACAAAGCTGGAGGCATCAGCTACCTGACTTCAAACTATACTATCAAAAGAAACTATCAAGCCTACAGAAACCAAAACAGCATGGTACTGGTACCAAAACAGACATATAGACCAATGGAACAGAACAGAGGCCTCAGAAATAACACCACACATCTACAACCATCCGATCTTTGACAAACCTGTCAAAAACAAGCAGTGATGGGCCAAGCACGGTGGTTCACGCCTGTAATCCCAGCACTTTGAGAGGCCGAGGTGGGCAGATCACGAGGTCAGGAGATTGAGACCATCCTGGCTAACATGGTGAAACCCTATCTCTACTAAAAATACAAAAAATTAGCCAGGCATGGTGGCATGCACCTGTAGTCCCAGCTACTCGGGAGGTTGAGGCAGGAGAATGGCATGAACCCGGGAGGTGGAACTTGCAGTGAGCTGAGATCGCACCACTGCACTCCAGCCTGGGAGACAGAGTGAGACTCCATCTCAAAAAAACAAATAAACAAACAAACAAACAAACAAGCAATCGGGAAAGGATTCCCTATTTAATAAATGGTGTTGAGAAAACTGGCTAGCCATATGCAGAAAATTGAAACTGGACCCCTTCCTTACACCTTATACAAAAATTAACTCAAGATGGATTAAAGACTTAAATGTAAAGCCCCAAACCATAAAAACCCTAGAAGAAAACCTTGGCAGCACCATTCAGGACATAGGCATGGGCAAAGACTTCATGACTAAAACACCAAAAGCAATGGCAACAAAAGCCAAAATTGACAAATGGGATCTAATTAAACTAAAGAGCTTCTGCACAGCAAAAGAAACTATCATCATAGTGAACAGGTAACATACAAAATGGGAGAAAATTTTTGCTATCTATCCATCTGACAAAGGGCTAATATCCAAGATCTACAAAGAACTTAAACAAATTTACAAGAAAAAAACAGCCCCATCAAAAAGTGGGCAAAGGATATAAACAGACACTTTTCAAAAGAAGACATTTATGAGGCCAGCAAACATGAAAAAAGCTCATCATCACTGGTCATTAGAGAAATGGAAATCAAAACCACAATGAGATAGCATCTCACACTAGTTAGAATGGCGATTATTAAAAAGACAGGAAACAACAGATGCTGGAGAGACTGTGGAGAAATAGGAACACTTTTACACTGTTGGTGGGAGTGTAAATTAGTTCAACCATTGTGGAATACAGTGTGGCAATTCCTCAAGGATCTAAAACCAGAAATACCATTTGACCCAGCAATCCCATTACTGGGTATATACCCAAAGGATTATAAATCATTCTACTATAAAGACACATGCACAACATATGTTTATTGCAGCACTATTCACAACAGCAAAGACTTGGAACCAACCCAAATCCCCATCAATGATAGACTGGATAAATAAAATGTGGCACATATACACCATGGAATACTATGTAGCCATAAAAAAGGATGAGTTCAAGTTCTTTGTGGGGACATGGATGAGGCTGGACACCATCATTCTCAGCAAATTAACACAAGAACAGAAAACCAAACACTGCATGTTCTCACTCATAAGTGGGAGTTGAACAATGAGAACACAGGCACAGGGAGGGGAATATCACACACCAGGGCCTGTCGGGGGCTGGGGTGCTAGGGGAGGGATAGCCTTAGGAGAAATACCTAATGTAGGTGACGGTTTGATGGGTGCAGCAAACCACCATGGCACGTGTATACCTATGTAACAAACCTGCACATTCTGCACTTGTATCCCAGAACTTAAAGTATAATTTAAAAACTAAATTAATTAATTAAAATTAAAATTAGAATAAATAAATAATAAAATAAAAACAAGATTATCTCAATAGATGCAAAAAAAGGCTTTTGATAAAATTCAACATCCCTTCATGTTAAAAACCCTCAATGAACTAGACATTGAAGGAAAATACTTCAAAACATAAGAGCCATTTCTGACAAAGCCACAACCAACATCATACTGAATGGGTAAAAGCTGGAAGCCTTTTCCTTGAAAACTGGCACAAGAGAAGGATGTCCTCTCTCACCACTCACATTAAATATAGTATTGGAAGTCCTGGCAAGAACAATCAGGCAAAAGAAAGAAAGAAAAAGCATCCAAATAGGAAGATAGAAAGTCAAACTATACCTGTTTGCAGATTACATGATTCTTTATCTGGAAAACCCCATAGTATCTGCCCAAAAGCTCCTTGATCTGATAAACAACTTCAGCACAGTTTCAGGATACAAAATCAATGTATAAAAGTCAGTAGCATTCCTATACATCAACAACATCCAAGCCAACAGCCAAATCAGAAATGCAATCCCATTCACAATTGCCAGAAAAAGAATACAATACCTAAGAATGCAGCTAACCAAGGAGGTGAAAGATCTCTACAATTAGAATTACAAAACACTGTTCAGAGAAATCAGAGATGACACAAATAGAAAAACATTTCATGCTTACAGATAGGAAGAACCAATATCATTAAAATGGCCATACTGCCCAAAGCAATTTACAGATTCAATACTATTCCTATCAAATTGCCAATGTCATTCTTCACAGAACTAGAAAATACTACTTTAAAATCATATGGAGCCAAAAAAAAGAGTCCAAATGGCCAAAGCAATCCTAACCAAACAGAACAAAGCAGGAGGCATCATGCTACCAGACTTCAAGTGATAATACAAGGCTACAGTAACCAAAACAGCACAGTATTGGTACAAAAACAGACACATAGGCCAATGAAACAGAATAAAGAACCGAGAAATAAGGTCGCACACCTATAACCATCTGATCTTTGGCAAAGCTGACAAAAACAAGCAATGGATAAAGGACTCCTCATTCAATAAATTGTGCAGGAATAAATGGCTAGCCATATGCCGAAGATTGAAACTGGACCCCTAGTTTACATCACATACAAAAATCAACTCAAGATCGATTAAAGACTTAAATGTACAACCTAAAACTATAAAAACCTTGGAAGATAACCTGGGAAATACCATTCTGGACATCAGCCCTGACAAACATTTCATGAGGTAGACACCAAAAGCAATTGCAACAAAAACAAAAACTGACAAATTGGATCTAATTAAATCTCAGAGCTTCTGCACATCAAAAGAAGCTATCAACTGAGTAAACAAGCAACCTACAGAATGGTAGAAAATATGTTCAAACTAAGCATCCGACAAAGGTTCAATATCCAGAACTTATAAGGAACTTAAACTTACAAGCAAAAAACAAACTCATTTAGAAGTGGGCAAAGGAAGGACATAAACAGACGCTTTTTAAAAGCAGACATACATGTGACAAACAAGCATATGAAAACATGCTTAACATCACTAATCATTAGAGAAATGCAAATCAAAACCACCATGAGATACCATCTCACACCAGCAAGAATGGCTAATATTAAAAAGTCTAAATATAACAGATACTGGTGAGGTTGCAGAGAAAAGGGAACACTTACACAGTGCTGCTGACAGTGTAAATTAGTTCAACTACTGTGGAAAACAGTGTGGTGATTCCTCAAAGAACTTAAAACAGAATTACCATTTGACCCAGCAATCCTATTATTGGTTATATACCCAAAGGAATATAAATTGTTCTTCCATAAAGACACATGCACGTGTACATTCATCACAGCACTATTCACAATAGCAAAGACATGGAATTAACCTAAATTCCCATCAATGGTAGAGTGCATAAAGAAAATGTGGTACATATATAGGAGGGAATAATATGCAGCCATAAAAAGAATGAGATCATGTCCTTTGCCAGACCATGGATGGAGCTGGAGGGCATTATCCTAAGCAAACTAATACAGGGACAAAAAACCAAATACCACATGTTCTCACTTATAAGTGGGAGCTGAACATTGAGTACACATGGGCACAAAAAAGGGAAAAATAGACACTGGGGCCTACTTGAGGGTGGAGGGTGGGAAGAGGGTGAGGACTGAAAAACTACCTATTGAGTATCATGCTTATTACCTGGGTGATGAAATAATCTGCACACCAAACCCTCATGATATGTAATTTACCTATATAACAAACCTGAACATGTACCCCATTTTAAAAGGTTCCTCCACATCTTATCAGGGCTTGATAGATTATTTCTTTTTTTAGCACTGAATAGTGTTCCACTGTTTAGATGTACCACAGTTTATTTATCTACTTACTGAAGAACATCTTGGTTGCATCCAAGTTTTGGCAATTACGAATAAAGCTGCTATTAATATGAATATGAATGTACAAAAAAACAAAAAAACATCAGTGAGGTGTGCTGGTACTCTCCCATTTAATAATCAGTTTGAACACCACAGATACACTGAGCTATAAATTTATATTCATTACACTTTTCTTTATGTGAGACACATTTCACAGTAACAGAAAGATTTAAAAGAATGGGAATACATAAAAAACAAAACACAAATTCAAGTCAGAAAACTAATTGAAAAACATCAATATCAGTTATTCTGTATAGCATTATTGAATCTATATGGAAATAGCCATCATAATAGGTGGCCTATGCAGCATTATTAGTTTGATAATGTAATCATTTAAGAGGTTTTCTGTCTTCTTTTTTCATTAACTTACTGCTTTTCCCCTCATGCCCATCCATGGTAGGGATGAGGTAGTTTGGTATATTACTAATGCTTTGAGATTATACCATGAATGAATATATATACATATATGTATATATATATATTCTGATACAGATTAGAAAAAGGAAATATATCCTTAGATGTTCCACTCTGAATAATAGAAGTATCTACAATCGGTAGCCGTTGCCGAGCCTGCAGCCACCACCTCTGAGCAGAAGATGGCTGTGCCACTTATGTATGCTGATCTTGGCAAATCTGCCAGGGATGTCTTCACCAAGGGTTTTGGATTTGGCTTAATAAAGCTTGATTTGAAAACAAAATCTGAGAATGGATTGGAATTTACAAGCTCAGACTCTGCCAACACGGAGACCACCAAAGTGATGGGCAATCTGGAAACCAAGTACAGATGGACTGAGTATGGCCTGACGTTTACAGAGAAATGGAACACCGACAATACACTAGGCACCGAGATTACTGTGGAAGATCAGCTTGCACGTGGACTGAAGCTGACCTTCGATTCATCCTTCTCACCTAACACTGGGGGAAAAAAAAAAGCTAAAATCAAGACAGGGTACAAGTGGGAACACATTAATCTGGGCTGTGACATGGATTTCAACATTGCTGGGCCTTCCATCCAGGGTACTCTGGTGCTGGGTTACGACGGCTGGCTGGCCAACTACCACATGAATTTTGAGACTGCAAAGTCCCGAGTCACTCAGAGCAACTTTGCACTTGGCTACAAGACTGATGAATTCCAGCTTCACACTAATGTCTGACAGAACAGAGTTTGGTGGCTCCATTTATCACAAGGTGAACAAGAAGTTGGAGACCGCTGTCAGTCTCGTCTGGACAGAAGGAAACAGTAACATGCTTCAGAATAGCAGCCAAGTATCAGATTGACCCTGACACCTGCTTCTTGGCTAAAGTGAACAACTCCAGCCTGATAGGTTTAGGATACACTCAGACCCTAAAGCCAGGTATCAAACTGACACTGTCAGCTCTTCTGGATGTCAAGAAGGTCAATGCTGGTGGCCCCACACTTGGTCTAGGACTGGAATTTCAAGCATAAATGAATACCGTACAATTGTTTAATTTTAAACTATTTTGCGGCATAGCTACCTTCAGAATTTGGTGTATCTTTTAATGTTGTATGTCTGGGATGCAAGTATTGCTAAATATGTTAGACCTCCAGGTTAAAGATGATTCAGCTTTAAGATGTTAGACTTTCAGAGGTACAGAAGAAACCCATTTCCAGAAAAGGTCCTTTCAGTGGTAGACTTGGGGGAAACTTGGTGGGCCCTGTGAGAGGCCAGTTTTCTTTTTTATCTAGAAATGGCTGCAAGTGGAAGCTGATAATATGTAGGCACTTTATAAATTCATATTGAGTAAATGAATGAAATTGTGATTTCCTGATAATCAAACTTTGGTTTCCTAACCCTGATTGATGAGAGGCTCACTGCTTGATGGTGTGTATAAACTCACCTGAATGGGACTTTTTTAGACAGATCTTCATGACCTGTTCCCACCCCAGTTCATCATCACCTCTTTTACACCAAAAGGTCTGTGGGGTGTGGTCACTGTTTCTTTTGTGCCATTTTGGGGTGGAGAGGGTGAATGTGATGAAGCCAATAATTCAGGACTTATTCCTTCTCGTGTTGCGTTTTTTTGTCCTTGCACCAAAGTATGAAATAGCTTCCAGGAGCTCCAGCTATAAGCTTAGAAGAGTCTGTGTGATTGTAATCACATGGTAATAACACTCAGAATCTAAATTGGACTTCTGTTGTATTCTCACCACTCAATTTGTTTTTTAGCAGTGTAATGGGTACATTTTAGAGTCTTCCATTTTGTGTGGAATTAGATCCTCCTCTTCAAATGCTGTAATTAACGTCACTTAAAAAAACTTGAATAAAATATTGAAACCTCAAAAAAAAATGAAGTATCTACAATCACCACCCTAGAGGAGAGTCAGAAATGAGTGAAGCCAAGCCTCAGAAACAAAGATTCAGTAAGTCATGTCAGAATAAAAACCAAAAACTGAACCGATGACCATAGCTTTGTCTGGAAAGATGGGATAAAGGATGGACACAGGGATCTTGAGAGAAAGCAAAAGAAGAAAAAGGAAATGAGGGAAGGAGACTACAAAAAATCCATTTCCAGAAGTTATCTGATTTTGACTATGAACTTAAAAGTGATATATGAGAGAGAAAAATAAACACTGAATAACTGCCTCAGGTGCCCAATGAGTTTGTTATCAGACACAGGAAAACAGATTATCTCTAAGGGAGTAAAAAAATCTCCCAAACACTGCATGGCATAATGAATGAATGAAAATTTTGTTTCATGACTAATTAGTGACTGATTAATTTTATTATTAAATCTTAATTTTTTGTTTCATCTTACCAAGGAATAGAGTGATTTTCCAAGTTGAGATGTAATTACAAAATTAATATTTTGTAGAAGTTACATTATTTCAGGAAAGTAAGCCAGTGTGAGCCTTCAGAAAGGCAGCAAATCAAAACCTTTATTGCTATAAAAAGAAAATTACATAAAAGCCTGGTGAAATACAGTGAAAGCTGAACAGAGCACTGAAGTGACACCAAGAAATGAGGATAATCAAGGAACGCTTTTAGCAGAGACAAAAATGGACCTCATAGGAGATCTCCAGGCTATTTTCCTTTGCTAGCCTGACGATGTGACTCAACTGACATTTTTGCCAACATTATATGGCTCCGGGTATGTTTCTTGCAGGCTGCTAAGTGTTGCCAGGCACCTATGCCAATGCAAAATTGGCATTTTCTCTGACATCACTGTTGCCCAGTGTGTTGGCTCCAACAGTGAAGGAAGGTTGTTGACAGGGCATGAAAGCAGTCATAAATTCTGGGGACAAAATGGCTCCCCAAGGTACCTGAGGCCTTAGTCCCAAGGTCCCACTGCTCTGAGCTGGGAGCATACATTTTGATATTGGGAACATTAAGAGATAGAAGCAAGAACAAGAAAATGACATGGTGAGCCTCCTTTCAGTTAAGCCCTTATGGGGCATTTTCTTTTTTTGTTTTGTTTTGTTTTGTTTTTATACTTTAAGTTCTAGTGTACATGTGCACAACGTGCAGGTTTCTTACATATGTATACATGTGCCATGTTGGTGTGCTGCACCCATTAACTCGTCATTTGCATTAGGTATATCTCCTAATGCTATCCCTCCCCCACCCTGATCCCATGACAGGCCCGGTGTATGATGTTCCACACCCTGTGCCCAAGTGTTCTCATTGTTCAATTCCCACCTGTGAGTGAGAACATGTGGTGTTTGGTTTTCTGACCTGGTGATAGTTTGCTCAGAATGATGGTTTCCAGCTTCATCCATGTCCCTACAAAGGACATGAACTCATTATTTTTTATGGCTGCATAGTATTCCATGGTGTATATGTGCCACATTTTCTTAATCCAGTCTATCATTGATGGACATTTGGGTTGGTTCCAAGTCTTTGCTATTGTGAATAGTGCCGCAGTAAACATACGTGTGCGTGTGTCTTTATAGCAGCATGATTTATAGTCTTTTGGGTATATACCCAGTAATGGGATGGCTGGGTCAAATGGTATTTCTAGTTCTAGATCCTTAAGGAATCGCCACACTGTCTTCCACAATGGTTGAACTAGTTTACAGTCCTACCAATGGTGTAAAAGCGTTTCTATTTCTCCACATCCTCTCCAGCACCTGTTGTTTCCTGACCTTTTAATGATTGCCATTCTAACTGGTGTGAGATGGTATCTCATTGTGGTTTTAATTTGCATTTCTCTGATGGCCAGTGATGATGAGTATTTTTTCATGTGTCTGTTGGCTGCATAAATGTCTTCTTTTGAGAATTGTCTGTTCATATCCTTCACCCACTTTTTGATGGGGTTGTTTGATTTTTTCTTGTAAATTTGTTGGGGTTCTTTGTAGATTCTGGATATT
Source organism: Hylobates moloch (assembly GCF_009828535.3). Taxonomy (NCBI): domain Eukaryota; kingdom Metazoa; phylum Chordata; class Mammalia; order Primates; family Hylobatidae; genus Hylobates; species Hylobates moloch. The sequence continues at coordinate 49,878,268 of NW_026652288.1, forward strand.
AGCCCTTTGTCAGATGGGTAGACTGTAAAAATTTTCTCCCATTCTGTAGGTTGCCTGTTCATGTTGATGGTAGTTTCTTTTGCTGTGCAGAAGCTCTTTAGTTTAATTAGATTCCTATGGGGCATTTTTAAGTCCAGAGAACCCTCACTGCACAACCCATGAAGTCAAACGCCTTTATGCTATTTCTTAAATTTGTCAGCAGCTTCCCTACTCCTTGGGATTCAAACTATGGAATATTTTATGATCAACTAATTTTTAAACCATAAAAGACAAATCATGAATTAGCAAGAGAATACATAAAGTGGCCTGTGCATATACAACTATATAAAATATAAATAATAAAGAATAAAATAGTATGAAAAGAAACCTCATCTAAGAATAGTTTAAAAAGAAAAGTGATTTAAAGAACAGCAGACTAGAAGGAAGCTCACAAAGTCCTTGGGGTCTTGGACAAACAGATCAAGCCTATACTTTCAGGAACAATGCCAACAACTCTACCTGACAGGACTGGGCTGATGAGAAAACAACCACAATATCTACTGGTGTTGCCAAACACTAAATTCCAAAAGTTTATAAGTAACAGTGAATGATGTTAGCATAATGCACTTCTGAATGAGAGTCCAATCTTGCAATCACTATAGCCTTGAAAGTTGGATGCTTTTGAAACTAGTATATGCCCAGGAAACGGAAGCTCCCTATAAAGCCTGTTATCACATGCTGTTCACATCCAAAATTAAATCCTGGGGAGATTGGCCAGATTGGCAGAGTTTAGTACACAAGCCTGAGCCTTGGCTGCAAGGATGGTTGGAAAATTGTATTTCAACCTTTTTTTAGGGTTGGGTTTATATTTGTCCCAAACATAGAAAAGCTATTCAGAAGATGACAAGCAGCTTCAAATTTCACAATTTTACATCATTGATAATATTAGGGTTGTGCAACTGTTCATTTTAATACAAATTCTGAAATGTTTCCTTCAATCTAATTATTTTTCCAATACAGTGAAAACTGCTTGAAATTACATGGTAATATTTTTATTTTAAAAAGTATTTTTCAATTTAACAGTTTCTTATAAAGTTGAGCAAACATTCACCATATAACCCGGCAATTCCACTCCCAGTTATTCACCTGAGAGAAATGAAAACTTATGTTCACACAAAAAACTTATACACAAATTTTCAAAGCAGCTTTATTTGTGACAGTTAAAAGCTGGAAATACCTCAATATCCTCCAGTGGGTGAATGGATAAACAAACTATGTATGTCTACATGACTGAACATTACTCAGCAATAAAAAGGAACTATTGATACACTCAAAAACTTGGATAAATCTCAAAGACATTATGTTGAGTGAAAGAAGCCAGTCTCAAAAGATTACATACTGCTTGATTCCATTGATTTGACATTCTCAAAAAAACAAAACTATAGTGATAAGAAAGACATCAGTGGTTTCCAGGAATAGTGGGTGGGGTAAGGCTGTGACTACAAGGGGACAACACAAAGGAGTTTTGGGGATTGATAGAACTGTTCTATGTCCTGATTGTTGTGATGGTTACATAATCTATGCACAAATCTACCCAAAAATGTGACCAAACACTAACAGGAAAGAAAAGCAAAATTTACTGTATGATGTTTTGTAATGTAAAATTTAAAAATAATATGGATTTTTGTGGTGGAAATATAAGGACTGCAAGAATTCAGAAAGAAGAGACTGGTGTGGACAAGAACTGAGGAGGAAAAGCAGTATAAAGGCTCTCTCATCACATACAGAGGGACACTGCGTCAAGGACAAAGAACAAGTACTAAGTCATCAGAGCACTGGGAGGACTACAGAGTGAGCAACAGAATGATAAATTTTTTATTAAAGGCTTCTAGATAGAAAAAAAAAGGTTGAAGTAACAATTTTGAAAAACTTAGCAGAACTGCTCATAACCCAGATTTACAAGAGATGGGACGAGAGGAGTCCAGCTCCTACTTAAAGACCTATGTGTGGTTTTTCAAGCCTGATCACAGGCAGTGGTTTTACCTGACAGATTTCATGGGAGGAAACTGCTGTCTCCACACCAAAATTGGTGCATGGCCAGTGCTCCGCAGTCCCTGAGGAGGAGTACAGGCTGGCCATGATCTTTCACATATTTACAATTTTTGACTAATGCCCAAATTCTTAAGTCTCTTTATCTGAGACCCTGGGCAGAGGTCCTCTTTAGGCACTTCTGCTAAGACCTCCTTTTAGGGGGAGAAGGGAGAAACCGTGAAAACACTTTTCTCCACTCTGACTCTGTTCCCATTATTTTTCCATTCTAAGCTCCATCCCCCTGTTCTCCGCCCCTCCCACCTCAGAATCCATAAAACTGTAGAAGCCTTTTGAGCTACAGTGAGACAATCTCAATGTCTGAGCTGATCCGCCTGACCCTTGACTAGTGTGCCATTCAATGGCAGAAAATGGAACAGGCGGACTGAGCATTTTCTCCAGTGTTAGCCTCTTGCTTACACCATTGCAGTAAATGAGTAAAGACTTAACTCTCATTCTTGGCTTCTTGCTTTAATCCACTACCTGAAAGCTCAGCTCTCTCTCACCTAAGCCTAAAGGACACAGAAAATAGGAGAAGGTTGCCAGCACCCAGAAGGATACAATTACCCAAATTTGTGCCAGGGCCTCAAGAACCAGCAGAATCCTAATGCTGGGCAAAGTAAACAAACAGTAGCCATGGCTGAAGCCAAGGACATGCTGCTCCTTTCTGAGAACACACACTGTTTCTGTATTCACAGGTCTCGTGAGTGGGAAAATGCAGAAGCACTCTGGGGACTGGGGCAGATTCTGCAGCAAATAATGGAGCCGGTGAGAATAGGAAATAATAATATGAAAAATTATATTACTGAGTCGTTATAAGATACTTATTAGTGTAACACTTTATTTTTATATCAAGTATACACACATCAACTTATTTAATTCTCATAAAATCACTCAATATTATTCTTACCTAGATTTTTAAAATATGGAATTTGAGGCATCAGAGTGATAACAGGATATGAGAACTTGCTCAAGATAATAAACCTCCTGATCACTGAAGCTCAAACACAAACCAGGACTTGAAATTTGTTTCCAATTTAGCACAGCTTTGGGTCTCTTAGGTTAGAATTGAATCTCCAATCAGGATATCTGGGGTCTCCAGGTCAGGAATACACCTGCCCATTTTCCATCTTCACTCACCTTTAAAGGTCATAAAAGTGAAGTTCTTGACTTCTAATTACACTGTAATGTAAGAGATAGAAGATGCTTTTCCTTTATCTCTATATTTAATTTTTTATTGTGTACTATTTATTGTAATTTGTACCATATTAATGTTGTTTTAATTTTACTAATTATTTTATAATGCTATTTCTGTTTAATGCTAAATTGTTAACACTTCAATATTTATAAACTAATGAAATACAAATTTATGTTTTTGCCTATTTTGTTTTAGAAATGTGGTAGGATAACGCAAATATTTCCCAAGTTCAGATATTTGAAAGGCCTCTCTAAGCCCCACAGGGAATACTAAGACATTTAAAGGCAAAGAATATGGTGCAGCAAGAGAAAGAGCACATAAATGAGCACTGGAGTCCAAGAGACAATCGTACAGAAGTTCCCAGGGTTCTCATTCACACAGAGAGGTACTCTGTTTCCAGATGAACCACCAAGATCTGTGCAAGAAATCCTAGCTTCAGGAAAGCATAACACAGAAGTTCCCAGCGGGATTGTTATGCCCCACTGGGCATATATTTGAGCCAGTTTATGACACTTATAAACTATCAACAAACTAACTGGCTTGGGGAGTTTCTGACATCATAAATCCCACCGCCCTTATCTTGACCAAGAGCCAAAAGCAGACATCCAGGAGCCTCCAGAGATAAAGTTAGAGTTTTTTTGATTCAGCTATAAGTCAACTAAATCCCCTACAGTTCACCCTCTGACTCTTGGGCAAGGTTTTTTAAACAAAAATTGCTCCTCATCACTCCTCCTTCTGCATCTTTGGCAACATTTAGAAGACAAAAGCAAAGGAATAACTGCCAAAACTAATTAATTTGTATCATCAGATAAGGTTTAAGTAAATCAGTCAAATTAATTTTGCCAGTAACGTGAGTATTACACCAAATAGTTGCATTATAAGTTGAACTAAGATTATGATAATATAAATCAGTAATCTTACCAATGACACCAATATTACACCAAAGAGTAGTTATATTATGAGTTAAACTAAGATCATTGTAAAATAAATCAGTCCAAATTACAACAGTATTTTCTCAGCCTTCCCTACAGAGTGGCCCTTGTCAATATACCAAATGCTATTATGGATTGGTGTATGAATCAAGGGCTAAGTTCAAGTTAATTTTGGATTCCAAGTTCTTATGGGCCTCATCATATACCCTGTTTCATTCTGTCTTTCCCAAGATAACATCATATGGGTAATAATCACCTCCAATTACATTTTAGTTTGAGCGTGCCAAAGACCTTCCCGTAAGCATGCTCAGCAGATGTTATGGTTACGCACTGTGTGTGAATGAGCCTCCAAGAAGTAACCTCTAAACTGTCTGTCTTAGTCACCTCAGGATACCATAACAAAATGCCATAGACTAGGTGACTTAAACAACAGAAATTTATTTTCTCATAATTCTGGAGGCTGGAAGCTCAATATTGGAATGCCAGCATGGTGGGGTTCTAGTGAGGGCTCTTATCCTGGCTTGTAGACTGCTACCTTCTTCCTGTCTTCACATAATGGAGAGAGAAAGCAAACTCTCTGCTGTCTCTTTTTACAAGGGTCCTAATCCAATCACAAGGACCCCATACTAGGACCTCATCTAGCCTTAATTACCTACTAAAGGTCCTATTTCTAAATACCATTACATTGGGTGATGGGTTCATTCAACAATGAATTTTGGGGGATGTGACTAAGTCCATAGCATTGGCATTAGTTTCTGTTTCTTGATTATTTCTATCTGTTCACAAAAACATGGTTTATAGGCACATGATACTATGACAAGTTAGGCACAGCAAATATTTTATCTGGGAAACTTTTTCAACCAGGCTAATAGTTACATAGTGATCTGTGACTCTGTTGTTAAAGTCCTTTGTGCACATCCATGAGACAAAATTTCCCACATGCTACCTCTCAAAATGAATCCTCTATAATAGATATAACCCACAAAACAGGAGCCAAAAGACAAAGTTACATTAGATTTATTCCAGGTGTTCACTCACAAGATGTTGTTAATGTCATCAAAATACATCATGGAGATGAACCCAGATTGAATGCCTTTATTTTCACTGGGGCCTATCCTGAACCTCCTGCTTCAAACTAAGAAGAGGGTTTCTGCAGAGAAATAGCTCCACCTTTATGGTCATCTATAAATATAGCTAAAAGATAATATTCCCTTGCTCCCAACCTCTCACAAGGCACCAAGGTAACATTAGCTTTTTCTTTTGCATTATATATTGATTGAATTACTTTTCATCAACAGTCATTCCTCTTTCTTTCCATTTGACATTAATTTTCACCCTCTTCAGACCCTCTTCTCAGAATAGGACCATAGAACTAGGTATGAGTCTGACCAGTGCTTCCCCTTTGTCCATTCTCAGTCAAATGGAATAGGGCTGAATTAGTGCAAGCTTAAAAGCTTATCTTGGGACCCCCAAATAGCCAAAACAATCTCAAAAAAGAACAAAGTTGAAGGACTTATGCTACCTGATCTCAAAACTTATTATGAAGTTCCAGTAATCAAAACAGTGTAGTACTGGCATCAAATCAGACATATAAACCAATGGAATAAAAAAGACAGCTCAGAAATCAACTCTCCTGTATAAGGTCAAATGATTTTCAATAAGAGTGCCAAGACTACTCAATGGGGAAAGGATAGTTTTTTAACAAATGGTGCTGGGGAAATGATATCCACATACAAAAGAATAAAGTTGGACTCCTATCCTACACCACATACGAAGTTTAACTCAAAATGGATCAAAGACTTAAGTGTAAAAGGTAAAACTATAAAACTCTTGAAAGAAAACGTATGTAAAAACTTCATGCCATGAGATTTGGCAATGATTTCTTGGACATAACACCAAAACATGGGTAGCAAAAGAAAATATGGATAAACTGAAGTTTATCAAGATCAAAAGTTTTCATGCATCAAAGGACACTATAAACAGAGTGAAAAGGTACCCAACAGAATGCAAGAAAATATTTTTAAGTCATATATCTGATAAGAGATTAATATCCAGAATATACAGAGAATTCCTAAAACTCAACTACAATAAAACAGCCCAATTGAAAAATGATCAAAGCCTTGAATAAACACTTCTCCAAAGATATACAAATGGCCAATAAGCACATGAAAACATGCTAAACATCACTAATCTTTAGGGAAATAAAAATCAAAACCACAATGAGACACCACTTTGTACCTGTTAGGATGGCTTTATAAGAAAAACAGAAAATAACAAGTGTTAGAGATGACGTGGAGATACTGGAACCCCATGCACCGTTGGTCTATGCAGCTGCTATAGAACAGAGTGTGATGGTTTCTGAAAACATTAAAAAAAGAACCACTATATGATTCAGTAATTTCATTTCTATATAATACCCAAAATAATTACAAGTAGGGTCTGAAAGAGATATTTATACACCCATATTCATAGCAGCATTATTCACAACAACTAAAAGGTGAAAACAACCCAAGTGTCCATCAACAAATGAATGGATCAACAAAATGTATCTGTATGCAATGCAAAAAAGAATGAAAATTTTAAAAAGAATGAAATTCTGAAATGCTACAACATGGATGGATATTAAAGGTATTATGCTAAGTAAAATAAGCTAGATGCAAATATTGTATGACTCCATTTATATGAGCTCCCTATAGTAGTCAAATTCATAAAGACAAAGCAAGAGGGGCTTTAAGATGGCTGACTACAGGCAGCCAGCACTCACCTGCTCCACAAAAAAAGGACTAAAACAATGAGGAGATAAGCACATATCTAATAAAGCATCTCAGAGACAACAGTGGCATTCAGGAGGGAAGTCGACAGGGAACTTCTGAGGCATAGAAGGAGAGGGAAACAAAACAGCCATCCCAGCTGGGATTGCCTCAAAGCCAAGAGGAACTTCCCATTGTGAGGAAAGATAAGTGAGAGATCGTAGTGGTCTAAGTTCCCATTTGGAGACTCCTGAAATCCTAGCCATGGGAGAGCCCCTCGGCCCTCATGGGCCCTGAGACCAGTACAGGGAGCTACCTGGAGTCCGTATGACAGCACTGTTCCAGAAAGTTAGGTTGCACTGTGTCCCACACACCACCCAAAATCCAAGCAGCTACAGCACAGTGCCATTTTGAGAGCCCAACCCCTGCCAGACTACATCGTGCTCTGGGTCCCAATAGCCTTTGCATCTCCACATCCCTGAAGACCCATTGACATTCCCCATGTCCACCCAGAAGACTATAGAATTGTTATGCCAGCTAGACCCAGCAGTTCAGCTGAATCTCCAGCAATCTAGCTCATGCAATGTCCTACACTCCAGGGAACATATGGAGCAGCACATCAGGGAGGCTGTCCCTGGAACAAAGGGATCCTCAATGTATACACCCCAGAGGCTGAGAGCTACCCACCTGGGACTGCTGCCACTGACAGCAACCCTGTCCCCTCCAGCAGCAGGGTACACTTACCTGCATGTGCCTTTAGGGGACCTGAAAACAGGCCTGCACCCCCCATTACTGCCAGTACCCACATATGCCACCCAGGGCCAGAGAACAGGGCTACCATGGCTCCACTAGCACACACCCACGTGTGCCTCATGGGGGCCCAAGTTTTGGCCCATCACCACTACTGCCACTGCCAACACCGTGTACACTATCCAGGAGCTTGAGGACCCACCACCTGGTCTGCTACTGTCACCACCAACACCCAAGCATGTCATCTGGAGGCCTGAGAACCAGCCAGCCAAACCTGCCACCACTGATGCCTGTGTATAACACCTAGAGGACTGAGGACTGACATTCCCAGCCCATTGCTGCCACCAATGGTGCCTGAGGACTGGCCCACCTGGTGTACCCATCTCTACAAATCCTCACTACAGCCTCCACTAACAACTGCACCCTAAGCCACTGAGGAGCTCACAGATACCACTGACATTAGTTACAGCTGAAGAAATTATATGGAGACTACACTACTGTGCCCACCCAGAATCAAAGCCAAAGCAACCTACTAAACCAACACTATAGGTATATCTACAGGAAAAAATTGATCCCCAATGAAATCCAATCCATCAAATTGGAAGAAGCAACTGTTATACCAGATGAGCAGATATCAACACAAGAACAAAAGGGACATGAAAAAGTAAAGCATATACCTAAAAAGATCATAATAATTGTGTACTAACAAGTCCCAAAAGAAAGGAAATCTATGAAATGCCTTTAGAAATTCAGAATAATAATATTAAAGAAACTCAGTGAGACACAGAGAACAAAGATAACAATACAAGCAAATCAGAAAAACAATCTGTGATCTGAATGAAAAATTACATAGACACAGATATGATTTTTTAAAAGAACCAAGCAGAAATTCTGGAACTGAATAATTTGGTGAATGGAATAAAAACTACAATCAAGATATTCAAGAATAGACTAGATCAAGAAGAATTTCTAAACTTGTAAACAGTTATTTTGAAGTAATCCAGTCAGACAAAAAAAAGTTTTTTAAGAATGAAGAAAGCCCATCTGACACATGGGCCAAATATTCAAATTTTGAGAGTTCCAGAAAGAGAAGAGATGAGCAAAGGCATAGAAAATCTATTTAACAAAATAATAGCTGAAAACTTCCCAAGACTTATAAGACATGTAGACATACACCCAGATATAGTAAGCTCAAAATCTCCAAATAGATTCAACCCAAGAAGGTGTTCTCCAAGGTACATTATAGCCAAATTGTCAAAAGTCAAAGACAAAGAGATAATTCTAAAAATAGCAAAGGAAGAGCATCTAGTCACATATAAGGGAATCCCCATCAGACTAACAACCTATTTCTCAGCAGAAACTTTACAAGCCAGAAGAGAATGGGACGATATATTCAAAGTCCTGATGGAAAAAAACTGCCATTCACTGGAAAGCCATGCAAAACAAAACAAAACAAAACAAAACAAAACAAAAACTGTCAGCCAAGAATAACGTACCCAGCAAAGCTACCCTTCAAAAATAGAGGACAAATAAAGGCTTTCCTACACAGTCAAAAACAAAGGGAATTCATTGCCACTAGATCTACAAAAAAAATGCTTAAAGGAGTCCTATATCTGGAAGCAAAAGGACAAGGACAATATCTACCATCACAGAAATATAAGAAAATATAAAACTCACTGATAGAACAGATAACCAAATGAGAAAGAGAAAAGAGTCAAATGTTATCACTACAAGAAACCACCAGTTAGTAAAGATAAGCAAAAAAGAGGAAGAGAGAATATACAAAACAGTCAGAAAACAATTAACAAAATGACAGGAGTAAGTCCTCACCAATGAATAACAACCTTGAAATTCCCCAATTAAATAATATAGACTGGTTGAAGAAGATTTTTTTAAAAGACTCAATTATTTGCTGCCTACAAGAAACTCACTTTATTGTAAAGACACACATAGACAGAAAGTAAAGAGATGGGGGAAATTATTCTAGACAAAGAGAAGCCAAAAGTGTGCAGGAGTAGCTGTACTTATATCACACCAAATGGACTTTAAGTGAAAAAAACATAAAAAAGACAGGAAGGTCATTATATAATGATAAAGGGATCAAGTCAGCAAGAGCCTATAACAATTCTAAATATATTTCCCCTCAACATTGGAGCATCCATATATATAAAACAATATTATTAGTGCTAAAGAAAGAGAAAGACCAGTTACAATAATAGCTGGGGACTTCAACACCCTACTTCCAGCATTGAACAGATCATCAAAGCAGAAAATCAACAAAGAAATATTGGATTTAATCTGTACTATAGATCAAACAGACCTAATAGAAATTTACAGAACATTTTATTCAACAGCTACAGAATACACATTCCTCTTATCAGTACACAGAACAGTCCTTAAGATAGACTATATGTTAAGATACAAAACAAGAATCTTTTTAAACATTGAAATTGGGCCCAGTGTAGTGGTTCATGCCTGTAATCCCAGCACTTTGGGAGGCCAAGGAGGGCAGATTCCTTGAGCTCAGAAGTTCAAGATAAGCCTGAGTAACATGGCAAAACCCTGTCTATACACAAAAAAGATTTTAATTAGCTAGGTGTGGTAGCATGCACCTGTAGTCCCAGCTACTCAGGAGGCTGAGGTGGGAGGATCTTCTGATCCTGGGAGGCCAAGGCTGCAGTGAGTCATGATTGTGCCACTGCACTCCAGCCTGGGCAACAGAGTGAGATTCTGTCTCAAAAAAAAAAACAGATTATATCAAGTATCCCCTCAGACCTCAACGGAATAACACTACTAATCAATAACAAGTATACTCCTTGACCCCTTTGGAGTTCCTTTCCTGACAGTAGCCAAGGCACACATTTCAATTCTCAGAATACTGAATGCTGGGCTCTTTTTTATTGTTTTTATTTTTCTTATTTTTTTAATTATACTTTAAGTTCTAGGGTACATGTGCACAACGTGCAGGTTTCTTACATATATATACATGTGCCATGTTGGTGTGCTGCACACATTAACTCGTCATTTACATTAGGTATATCTCCTAATGCTATCCCTCCTCCCTCCCCCAAACCCATGACAGGCCCCAGTGTGTGATGTTCCCCTTCCTGTGTCCAAGTGTTCTCATTGTTCAATTCCCACCTATCAGTGAGACGATGTGGTGTTTGGTTTTCTGACCTTGCAATAGTTTGCTGAGTATGATGGTTTCCAGCTTCATCCATGTCCCTACAAAAGACATGAACTCGTCCTTCTTTATGGCTGCATAGTATTCCATGGTGTATATGTGCCACATTTTCTTAATCCAGTCTATCATTGATGGACATTTGGGTTGATTCCAAGTCTTTGCTATTGTGAATAGTGCCGCAATAAAAATATGTGTGCATGTGTCTTTATAGCAGCATGATTTATAATCCTTTGGGTATATACCCAGTAATGGGATGGCTGGGTCAAATCGTATTTCTACTTTTGGATCCCTGAGGAATCGCCACACTGACTTCCACAATGGTTGAACCAGTTTACAGTCCCACCAACAGTGTAAAAGTGTTCCTATTTCTCCACATCCTCTCCAGCACCTGTTGTTTCCTGACTTTTTAATGATTGCCATTCTAACTGGTGTGAGATGGTATCTCATTGTGGTTTTGATTTGCATTTCTCTGATGGCCAGTGATGATGAGCATTTTTTCATGTGTTTTTTGGCTACATAAAGTCTTCTTTTGAGAAGTGTCTGTTCATATCCTTTGCACACTTTTTGATGGGATTGTTTGTTTTTTTCTTGTAAATTTGTTTGAGTTCTTTGTAGATTCTGGATATTACCCTTTGTCAGATGAGTAGATGGCAAAAATTTTCTCCCATTCTGTAGGTTGCCTGTTCACTCTGATGGTAGTTTCTTTTGCTGTGCAGAAGCTCTTTAGTTCAATTAGATCCCATTTGTCAATTTTGGCTTTTGTTGCCATTACTTTTGGTGTTTTAGACATGAAGTCATTGCCCACGCCTATGTCCTGAATGGTATTGCCTAGGTTTTCTTCTAGGGTTTTTATGGTTTTAGGTCTAACATTTAAGTCTTTAATCCGTCTTGAATTAATTTTTGTATAAGGTGTAAGGAAGGGATCCAGTTTCAGCTTTCTACATATGGCTAGCCAGTTTTCCCAGCACCATTTATTAAATGGGGAATCCTTTCCCCATTTCTTGTTTTTGTCAGGTTTGTCAAAGATCAGATGGTTGTAGATGTGTGGTATAATTTCTGAGGGCTCTGTTATGTTCCATTGGTCTATATCTCTGTTTTGGTACCAGTATCATGCTCTTTTGGTTACTGTAGCCTTGTAGTATAGTTTGAAGTCAGGTAGCATGATGCCTCCAGCTTTGTTCTTTTGGCTTAGGATTGTCTTGTCAATGTGAGCTCTTTTTCGGTTCCATATGAACTTTAAAGTAGTTGTTTCCAGTTCTGTGAAGAAAGTCATTGGTAGCTTGATGGGGATGGTATTGAATCTATAAGTTATCTTGGGCAGAATGGCCATTTTCATGATATTGATTCTTTCTATCCATGATCATGGAATGTTCTTCCATTTGTTTGTGCCCTCTTTTATTTTGTTGAGCAGTGGTTTGTAGTTCTCTTTGAAGAGGTCCTTCACATCCCTTGTAAGTTGGATTCCTAGGTATTTTATTCTCTTTGAAGCAATCGTGAATGGGAGTTCACGCATGATTTGGCTCTCTGTTTGTCTGTTATTGATGTATAAGAATGCTTGTGATTTTTGCACATTGATTTTGTATCCTGAGACTTTGCTGAAGTTGCTTATCAGCTTAAGGAGATTTTGGGCTGAGACGGTGGGGTTTTCTTAATATGCAATCATGTCATCTGCAAACAGGGACAGTTTGACTTCCTCTTTTCCTAATTGAATACCCTTTATTTCCTTCTCCTGCCTGATTGCCCCGGCCAGAACTTCCAACACTATGTTGAATAGGAGTGGTGAGAGAGGGCATCCCTGTCTTGTGCCTGTTTTCAAAGGGAATGCTTCCAGTTTTTGCCCATTCAGTATGATATTGGCTGTGGGTTTGTCATAGATAGCTCTTATTATTTTGAGATATGCCCCATCAATACCTAATTTATTGAGAGTTTTTAGCATGAAGGGCTGTTGAATTTTGTCAAAGGCTTTTTCTGCATCTATTGAGATAATCATGTGGTTTTTGTCTTTGGTTCTGTTTATATGCTGGATTATGTTTATTGATTTGCATTGAACCAGCCTTGCACCCCAGGGATGAAGCCACTTGATCATGGTGGATAAGCTTTTTGATGTGCTGCTGGATTCAGTTTGCCAGTATTTTATTGGGGATTTTTGCATCAGTGTTCATCAGGGATATTGGTCTAAAATTTCTTTTTTTGTTGTGTCTCTGCCAGGCTTTGGTATCAGGATGATGCTGGCCTCATAAAATGAGTTAGAGAGGATTCTCTCTTTTTCTATTGATTGGAATAGTTTCAGAAGGAGTGGTACCAGCTCCTCCTTGTACCTCTGGTAGAATTTGGCTGTGAATCCATCTGCTCCTGGACTTTTTTTGGTTAGTAAGATATTAATTATTGCCTCAATTTCAGAGCCTGTTATTGACCTATTCAGGGATTCAACTTCTTCCTGGTTTAGTCTTGGGAGGGTGTATGTGTTGAGTAATTTATCCATTTCTTCTAGATTTTGTAGTTTATTTTTGTAGAGGTGTTTATAGTATTCTCTGATGGTAGTTTGTATTTCTGTGGGATTGGTGGTGATATCCCCTTTATCATTTTTTATTGCATCTATTTGATTCTTCTCTCTTTTTTCTTTATTAGTCTTGCTGGCAGTCTATCAATTTTGTTGATCTTTTCAAAAAACCAGCTCCTGGATTCACTGATTTTTTGAAGGGTTTTTGGTGTCTCTATTTCCTTCAGTTCTGCTCTGATCTTAGTTAATTCTGCCTTCTGCTAGCTTTTGAATGTGTTTGCTCTTGCTTTTCTAGTTCTTTTAATTGTGATGTTAGGGTGTCAATTTTAGATCTTTCCTGCTTTCTCTTGTGGGCATTTACTGCTATAAATTTCCCTCTACACACTACTTTAAATGTGTCCCAGTGATTCTGGTATGTTGTGTCTTTGTTCTCATTGGTTTCAAAGAACATCTTTATTTCTGCTGTCATTTCGTTATGTACCCAGTAGTTATTCAGGAGCAGGTTGTTCAGTTTCCATGTAGTTGAGCAGTTTTGAGTGAGTTTCTTAATCCTGAGTTCTAGTTGGATTGCACTGTGGTCTGAGAGACAGTTTGTTATAATTTCTGTTCTTTCACATTTGCTGAGGAGTGCTTTACTTCCAACTATGTGGTCAATTTTTGAATACATGCGATGTGGTGCTGAGGAGAATGTGTATTCTGTTGATTTGGGGTGGAGAGTTCTGTAGATATCTATTAGGTCCACTGGGTGCAAGAGCTGAGTTCAATTCCTGGACATCCTTGTTAACTTTCTGTCTCATGGATCTGTCTAATGTTGACAGTGGGGTGTTAAAGTCTCCCATTATTATTGTGTGGGAGTTTAAGTCTCTTTGTAGGTCTATAACAACTTGCTTTATGAATCTGCGTGCTCCTGTATTGGGTGCATATATATTTAGGATAGTTAGCTCTTCCTGTTGAATTGATCCCTTTACCATTATGTAATGGCCTTCTTTGTCTCTTTTGATCTTTGTTGGTTTAAAGTCTGTTTTATCAGAGACTAAGATTGCAACCCCTGCCTTATTTTGTTTTCCATTTGCTTGGTAGATCTTCCTCCATCCCTTTATTTTGAGCCTCTGTGTGTCTCTGCACACAGAGGTGAGATGGGTCTCCTGAATACAGCACACTGATGGGTCTTGACTCTTTATCCAGTTTGCCAGTCTGTGTCTTTTAATTGGAGCATTTAGCCCATTTGCATTTAAGGTTAATATTATGTGTGAATTTGATCCTGTCATTCGATATTAGCTGGTTATTTTGCTCGTTAGTTGATGCAGTTTCTTCCTAGCATCGATGATCTTTACAATTTGGCATGTTTTTCAGTGGCTGGTACCAGTTGTTCCTTTCCATATTTAGTGCTTCCTTCAGGAGCTCTTGTAGGGCAAGCCTGGTGGTGACAAAATCTCTCAGCATTTGCTTGTCTGTAAAGGATTTTATTTCTTCTTCATTTATGAAGCTTAGTTTGGCTGGATATGAAATTCTGGGTTGAAAATTCTTTTCTTTAAGAATGTTGAATATTGGCCCCCACTATCTTCTGGCTTGTAGAGTTTCTGCCGAGAGATCCGCTGTTACTCTGATGGGCTTCCCTTTGTGGGTAACCCGACCTTTCTCTCTGGCTCCCCTTAACATTTTTTTCTTGATTTCAACTTCATTGAATCTGACAATTATCTGTCTTGGAGTTGCTCTTCTCAAGGAGTATCTTTGTGGCATCCTCCGTATTTCCTGAATCTGAATGCCAGCCTGCCTTGCTAGATTGGGGAAGTTCTCCTGGATAATATCCTGCAGAGTGTTTTCCAACTTGGTTCCATTCTCCCCATCACTTTCAGGTACACCAGTCAGATGTAGATTTGGTCTTTTCACATAGTCCCATATTTCTTGGAGGCTTTGTTCTTTTCTTTTTAGTCTTTTTTCTCTAAACTTCTCTTCTCACTTCATTTCATTCATTTGATCTTCAATCACTGATACCCTTTCTTCCAGTTGATTGAATCAGCTACTGAAGTTTATGAATTCATCACGTAGTTCTCATGCCATGGCTTTCAGCTTCATCAGGTCATTTAAGGACTTCTCTACACTGGTTATTCTAGTTAGCCATTTGTCTAATCTTTTTTCAAGGTTTTTATCTTCTTTGCAAAGGGTTCAAACTTCCTCCTTGAGCTCAGAGAAGTTTGATCGTCTGAAGCCTTCTTCTCTCAACTCATCAAAGTCATTCTCCATCCAGCTTTGTTCCATTGCTGGTGAGGAGCTGCGCTCCTTTGGAGGGGGAGAGGCACTCTGACTTTTAGAATTTTCAGCTTTTCTGCTCTGTTTTTTCCCCATCTTTGTGGTTTTATCTACCTTTGGTCTTTGATGATGGTGATGTACAGATATGGTTTTGGTGTGAATGTTCTGTTTGTTAATTTTCCTTCTAACAGTCAGGACCCTCAGCTGCAGGTCTGTTGGAGTTTGCTGGAGGTCCACTCCAGACCCTGTTTGTCTGTGTATCAGCAACGGAGGCTGCAAAACAGCAAATATTGCTGAACAGCAAATGTTACTGCCTGATCATTCCTCTGGAAGCTTCATCTCAGAGAGGTACCCAGCCATGTGAGGTGTCAGCCTGCCCCTACTGGGGGGTGACTCGGTGGTCAGGGACCCACTTGAGGAGGCAGTCTGTATGTTCTCAGTTCTCAAACTCCATGCTGAGAGAACCACTACTCTCTTCAAAGCTTTCAGACAGGGACATTTAAGTCTGCAGAGGTTTCTGCTGCCTTTTGTTCAGCTATGCCCTGCCCCCAGAGGTGGAATCTACAGAGGCAGGCAGGCCTCCTTGAGCTGCGATGGGCTCCACCCAGTTCGAGCTTCCCACCCACTTTGTTTACCTACTCAAGCTTCAGCAATGGTGGGCGCCCCTCCCCCAGCCTTGCTGCAGCCTTGCAGTTCGATCTCAGACTGCTCTGCTAGCAATGAGTGAGGTTCTGTGGGTGTGGGACCCTCTGATCCAGGTGCAGGATATAATCTCCTGGTACGCCCTTTGCTAAGACCACTGGAAAAGCGCAGTATTAGGGTGGCAGTGACCTGATTTTCCAGGTGCTGTCTGTCACAGCTTCCCTTGGCTAGGAAAGGGAATTCCCTGACCCCTTGTGCTTCCCAGGTGAGGGTGATGAACCCAGTACCTCAGTTGGAAATGCAGAAATCAGCCATCTTCTGCATCGCTCACACTGGGAGCTGTAGACTGGAACTATTCCTATTCGGCCATCTTGGAACTGCCCCCTGGGCTCTTTTTTATGAAGGCATCAGTAGAATTTTCATGTCCCTGATAGATACCAGATAGCTGGCTTAATTGATACACATAATAGTCTCCTCAAACAACCCTTTTTCAAATTTCATCCCATAAAATGGACCCTGGAGTGGGTCTCTATATTGCCCCAGGCCTTAATCTCGCTTAAATCAAAGAACTTTCAGTGACTCACACCTCACACCAATTTTTTAAAAACTTTCCCATTGCCCTTTCCTATATTTAAAGGGGGGATATATCTCCCCTTCACATATATAAATATTCATTACATGTGAGACTCTTAAATATATCTTCCTCATACTTATAAATGTTTAATCTTGCCTCTATCCCATAAATGCTGGAGGCCAATTCAAGGGTGCATAGCCTTCCCAGGACCTATTTGAGCCTAAATTCTTACCACCACCACAAAAAAAAAAAAAAAAAGAAAAAAGCAAACACTGTCAAGTGCAGCTGTACACCATTTTGTTAATTTTGGGTATCACTGCTGTTGGTCTGAGTGCTTTCATTGATCTGCAGTCTAGACCCTTCAAGTAATTGCTCAATCAATTATGGGAAATGCTGAGGGCCACATGCCATCAAGTTTAGTTAATATAAGCCCTCCAACCCAAACCTTGCAAGCTTGCTCATCACCAACCAAACCAACAATTGAGGCAAAGAGCCCACAGTAATTTAACAAATTAGAGGTCTGCCCATAGGCTAATGCTCTTCTTTTTTTGATATTAGGAATTCTGTTTGTTTTCTGAGCTCACTGTCTGTTTAGCACGTGATGTTGGTAAACTCCTTGCTCTCTACCAAAACATACACTCCTACACACGCATGCAGAGAGGGAAATCTGGGTGAGGTTACTACTACCTGTACCATTCTAAAAAATCAGTAGATATGATTGCCCTCCCCAGGAGGCAACCACCTCATATAAGTAAGTCCCCCGGAGAAAAAATTCCCATTAGTCCCCACTTCTAGCTTTCTACTAAGGCCTCCATATGATGTCAAAACATCACAGGGGCAATTGTATTAACCATGTTCTTTGTTTTCTGTATTCTGATACTTTGATATCTGGGACTTCGCTGACTTTGGAGGGACTGCCCCTCCTAGGTTAGCCAATTCCTAGAAATAGTAAACTACTTGACTAAGAGTACACTTTTCAAATATAAACCAACCATCCCAGAACCCACACAGTCCTAACTACCACCTTCACCAGGCTCTCATGCTCTGGACCACTATCCACTTGCTCTACTTACCCCAGAGCCAACTACTAGATGATTAGGGATTGCCCCTAGGCTCCAGAATGTGCTGAAATTATTCAAACTGGCCAATCCTAGGCCTGCCTACCATGCCTTAATCAAATACCACCATTTCCAGTCCTAAAAACACAGTCAAAACCCCGAATCTATATTAAAAAAACAGTGTTGCTACAATTGATTTATTTCATTGCATAGCCATTTTGAATTCTATAGTCAAATATTCTATAAATTATAGTTACAAAATTTCTAGCTATCAAAACTGACCATGTTTTCGAACTGCACACAAACATAAATGTTCATATTTGTAAAGAAACACATAAGGATGTTCACACTAATGCATGTGAGCAGATAGTGCACATTCCACCCTTGTTGCTCTGATTGTTCACAAGTGGCCAAATTTAGTGGTGGAAGGATGGGGCTAGATAGGTATACATCTCCCACACACAAAAAAAAAATAGGATAAGAAAGCTACAGAATATGTTCTTACAGTAATTAGACTTTTTAAGTCTAAGAGACAGAATTTATACCAATTTTTTTCAGATCACAAATTATGATATAACTTTTCATTAATAAGAACAAAAACAAATGAACTGCTATTTAAATACAAGGTTCTATTAAGACATCTTTCAAATGACAGTTCACTCAGAGAAATGATATTATGAGAAACTACACAGGTAAGGTGTAGGATTTCACGCAGTTAACTAGGTTGAAGCATCTGAACTCTCCGTCATCAGCCCTCTAAACCTTAAAAACAGAGGCATGAAACTTTAAAGGACACCCTACAGAATACGCATTGTTCTTGCTTAGAAGCAAAACGAAAATTAGGTCCTCCATTTTGGTAAAACAAAGGAGGATAAGATTAAAGCAAAATGAAAATCATGCGAGGATGAATAAGGCAAACAATATTGATTTTATAACTCTTTAAGCTACAGTCAAGTAATGTTACAAGACTGAAACGACACATTTCATCCAAAAGTCTATTCATCTCTCAGCTTTTCAGTAGCAGGACCATGCTTTATTTCTCTTTATAGTTACAGCATTTAGCACAATGTCTGACATGTAGTACAGTTTTGAAAATATTTGATGAATGAAAAAGCAAATTAGATAAATGAAGGAATAAACAAGTGAGTAAGTGAGTGAAATCCTCATTTAGTTCAGACATAAACCCGCCTAATGTTACACAGGACTCATTCTGACAATAGAAGGATGTGCCTGTAAAGTGCCAAGTGGGATGAACAGTATAACAGTGTATAACAGGTAAGTTGTAAAAGTAAAATTATTATTGGCCGGGCGCGGTGGCTCACTCTTGTAATCCCAACACTCTGGGAAGCCGAGGCGGGAGGATCATGAGGTCAGGAGATCGAGACCATCCAAGCTAACATGATGAAACCCCATCTCTACTAAAAATACAAAAAATTAGCCAGGGGTGGTGGCAGACACCTGTAGTCCCAACAACTCAGGAGGCTGAGGCAGGAGAAAAGCGTGAACCTGGGAGGTGGAGGTTGCAGTGAGCCGAGATGGCACCACTGCACTCCAGCCTGGGCAACAGAGTGAGACTCCATAAAAAAAAAAAAAGTAAGATTATTATCCATCTAACTAGGATTATCTTGATACATTTGAAGGTATACCTCCACAGAAACATCAAAATGGAAATTGTGTCTAAATGACTCATCTAAATAGAATAGGACTTTCATGACACAGTTATCTGAAATTATCCCCTTGTTTCTTGTCTCATGGAAGGTAAATTCCATGAGAGTAAGAACTTTTTTTACCTTGTCTTGCTCACAGCTGTAGCCCCATAGCTTAGAACAGTGTCCAGAATCTAGTAGGTGCTTAATGGAAATTAAAGGCATCAGAAATAGAGAATTGGCATCATGGAGTTCTCATGTCAGCTCTCCTACCAACAGGGTAAAAACTGGGCACATCATGAAAAAATCTGAAGCTCAGTTTATCAACTGAAAGAATTTAATGAGACCCGCCCTGTCAAACACAGAATTTTTTTGGATAAACAAGGCAATGGGTATAAAAATTCTCTGAAAATATGTTACGTTCCAGGGTTTCAAAAGTTATGTTGAGAAATGTGAGGCAATATTTTGGAAATCAACACAGCAGTAGCTACAAAATGCACACCACGGGAATTATCCTAAGAATGGATTCAAAGAAGGGGAAAAAGTTAAATGCATAAAAGTGATTATTGCTACATTGGTTAAAATAGCCATAACCTGGAAATAACCTAAATGTCCTACAGCAAAATGGATCTAACACAATGTTTAATTATCTTATAATCATTAAAATAAAAAACAATGAAAAGCAAATAATGTAGAAAGAATATTTATGATAAATTAGTTGGTAAGAAATATAAATTCTATATTGACTACACACAACTAATTCAACCTTGTAAAATAAGCATGCATGATAAAGATTTTTAAAAGTGAAAGGAATTGTGTATTAGCCAAGGTAGTTATTGCAAACTATCCTAGTCTAAGGCTAATTTAAACAGAAAAGTAATTTAATAAAGACTATCAGTTCCTGAAATTATTAGAAAGGCTGGAGAAACAGATGTCCAAGCTTCTGGTACAAATTGCCACAGGACTGGTTTGATGAGAAAACTTCCTGCATGGCCATGGGTGCTGCCAAGTACTAAATGCCAAGAATTTGACTAAAACAACAGTAAAACGTATTTCCCTATCAGAAATCAGTCCGGCAATCATTGCTGTCCTTTCAACCTGTATGTTTTGGCAGGCAATAAATGCCAGCAAAATGAAGGCTGTTTTCACACACTGCTCATCTCCAGGCTAAGGTCTTGTGAAAGTTCCTAAAATTTGAAGAGCTAGTTCACAAGTCTGCATTCTGGTTGCAAGAGAAGCTGAGAAACTGCAGTATAATTTCAATGTCATAGGACTATACACAGCATTTTATTTAATTCTCATAAACAGAGTGGACATTATTTATATTTTATAAATGAAGATATTGAAGTATATCAATTTTTATAAATTATAGATTATTTTGATTTTTGATTTTATATAATCAAGCCATCCACAAATAACGACATTTTTTTCTTTCTTCCTTTCCAACTATTTGACCCTTTATTTCCTTTTTTTATTTTAATAATCAGGCTAGAAACTCTAGTATAATGAGAATAAATGTAGTAATAGCAGCATTCTCTGAATTATTTCTGAGTTTTTTTTCGTGTTCCAAAGCTTTCTTTTTTACTATTATTATTATACTTTAAGTTCTAGGGTACATGTGCACAACGTACATGTTTGTTACATATGTATACAAGTGCCATGTTGGTGTGCTGCACCCATTAACTCGTCATTTACATTAGGTATATCTCCTAGTGCTATCCCTCCCCTCTCCCCTCACCCCATGACAAGCCCCCGTGTGTGATGTTCCCCATCCTGTGTCCAGGGGTTCTCATTGTTCAATGCCCACCTATGAGTGAGAACATGCGGTGTTTGGTTTTCTGTCCTTGCAATAGTTTGCTCAGAATGATGGTTTCCACCTTCACCCATGTCCCTACAAAGGACATGAACTCATCCTTTTTTATGGCTACATAGTATTCCATGGTGTATATGTGCCACATTTTCTTAATCCAGTCTATCATTGATAGACATTTGGGTTGGTTCCAAGTCTTTGCTATCGTGAATTTTTTTTTTTTGAAACGGTGTTTTGCTTTTGTTGCCCAGGCTGGAGTGCAATGTCGTGATCTTGGCTCACTGCAAACTCCACCTCCTGGGTTCAAGCAATTCTCCTGCCTCAGCCTCCTGAGTAGCTGGGATTACAGGCATGCACCACCACTCCCGGCTAATTTTGTATTTTTAGTAAAGATGGGGTTTCTGCATGTTGGTCATGCTGGTCTCGAACTCCCGACCTCAGGTGATCTGCCTGCCTCAGCCACAAAAGTGCTCGAATTACAGGCGTGAGCCACCGCACCCGACCTATTTCTGATTTTAAGATAAGTGCATTCAGTAATTTACAACTGAATATGATGTTTCCTGTAGATTATTTGTAAATAACCTTAATTTTTCATGTTAAGAAAGTTTCCTCTTATTCCTTGTTTTCTAAGACTTTTAACAATGAATGGATGTTGAATGCTACCAATGCTATTTCTACATTTAATTAGATAATCATATGTTTTATTTTAATATCTAAATATGATGAGTAATAATAACAGACTTCTTTAAAAAAAATCCTTTTCAGAAAGAAATCCAGTTTTCCTAAAGTGGTGTCTTGTCTTTAAGATAGTTAGGTTCACTTTGCTACTAATTTGATCATATTTTTGCATCTTTATATAAACAAGATTAACCTGTGATATATTATTCTTATATTTTCCCTAAAAGATTTTAGTATCAAAGGATGTCATCAAAATGGTACAGCAAAAACAATCTGACTTTGCTCTCCCCAACAGAAAACCAAGAACAAATATCCAGCATCAAGATTATCACCAGGGGCCAGGTACAGTGGTTCACACCTGTAATCCTAGAATTTTCGGAGGCTGAGGTGGGAAGATTGCTTGAGTCCAGGAGTGCGAGACAAACCTGGACAGTATGGCAAAACTCTGCCTCCACAAAAACGCAAAAAATTAGCCAGGTGTGGTGGTGCACACCTGTAGTCCCAGCTACTTGGGGGGCTGAGGTGGGAGGATCACTTGAGCCCAGGAAGTTAAGGCTGCAGTGAGCCATAGTGGAGCCACTCCACTCCACTCCAGCCTGGTGACAAAGCAAGACCCTGTCCCCACCTCCAAAAAAAAAAAAATATATATATATATAAAATAACCAACAAAATCCTAAAACTCAAATCTGAGGATGGGGCAATCCCTAGAGCCACAGAGAAGTGAGAAACTCCGAGCTTCAGGTAAGAGAAACAAACCTGTCTATCTTTGATACCGATCCTCAATCTGCCAGGCACCATTTGTGGAAAACTCCCCCCAGACTCGTGGTTTCTAGATCGGAAAAAGTGAGATTGAGGTAGATAGCCAGCTTCTCCACCATCGTGGATTCCCTTGTAGGAAAAGCATTCCTCCCTCAACTCATGGGAAACAGCATGAGTACCTGTAGGAAGGAAAACCCCAAGGGCAGCTGGAGATAAAGAGGGAAAGTGGGACTAGAAACCCCAGCCTGTGAAACCCTGGTCTTTAAGGCAAAGGAGATGCCAAATCACAGTGTCTGTTCAGCAGTACGACATTGTATGAGGCACATTCTACCCGTCTTCTGAGCACAAATCCCTAGCCAGGTTTCCCTCATGGGTATGGTAACTTCTTTGGGACTTCCTCTCTCTCCCTAGTCAGGGATGGGCAACACTCTGAACAGCTGCAAGAAGCCCAAGCCAAACCTGGGCTTAAGGCACCATCTAGTGTTGAAAAGGAGGCAACAATGTAGGATAAGGAGACCCACAGACAGCTAAAAATTACCCGTTAGCAAACATACCCTAGGAAGACCAAAACAAGCCAGACAGCAAAAACGGTAAGTAATCCTCCAATGCAAAGCCATAGATCTATATCCATAAGAAACAACAGCAAACAGGGAACTCTGACCTCCACAAATAAACAAAGCAGTGAGCCACTGACTGACCCTAATGAGACAATGATGTATAAGCTCCGATAAAGAATCCAAAGTAGCAGTTCAAAGGAAACTCAGTGAACTCCAAGATAACACAGAAAAGCAATTCAGAAATTTACCAGAGATATTTAACAAAGATATTCAAATGATTTAAAAATGTAAACAGAAATCCTGGAACTGAGAAATATGTTTGCTAAGCTGAAAAATACATTATAGGCTCTGAACAGCACAATGGATCAAGCAGTGGGAAAAATCAGTTAGTTCAAAGACAGGCTATTGGAAAATACACAAAGGAGAAGAAAGAAAAAAGAATGGAAAGAAACGAAGAACACCTGTGAAATATAAAGATGCCTTTAAGAGAGCAAATCTAAGTGTCATTGCCATTAAAGAGGAAATTGAGAAAGAGAAAGTGTTAGAAAGCTTATTTAAACAAATAATAACAGAAAAGTTTCCAAACCTAGAGAAAGATATAATCTAGCTACAGGAAGGCTAGAGATCACCAAATGACTTCAACCCAAATAATATCACCCAAGGGCATATAAGATTTTGAGAGTTTACTCTCAAAGGTCAAGGACAAAGAAAGGATCATAAAAACAGCAAGAGAAAAGAGGCAAATAACATATAAAAGGGCTCTAATTCATCTGGCAATAGACTTCTCAGGAGAAAACATAAAGGCCAACAGGAAGTAGAATGACATATTCAATGTGCTAATGGGGAAAAAAAAAAAAAAAAAAATTCCAACCAAGAATATTGTACCCAGAAAAAGCTTTCCCTTAAACATGAAGGGGAGATCAAGTCTTTCCCAAACAAACAAAAGCTGACAGAAGGAATTCATCACCACTAGACCCATCTTACAAGAAATGCCAAAAGTTCTTCAGTCTGAAAGAAAATGATGCTATCATGCAAAAGCAAAACATTTGAAGATATGAAACTCACTGGCTGAGTGCGGTGGCTCACACCTGTAATCCCAGCACTTTGAGAGGCCAAGGGGGGAGGACCACCTGAGGTCAGGAGTTCAAGACCAGCCTGGCCAACATGGCGAAACCCCATCTCTACTAAAAATACAAAAATTAGCTGCGTGTGGGGGTGGGTGCCTGTAATCCCAGCTACCTGGGAAGCTGAAGCAGGAGAATCACTTGAACCCAGGAGGCAGAGGTTGCAGTGAGCCGAGATCACACCACTGCACTCCAGCCTGGGTGACAGAGTGAGACTCCGTCTCAAAAAAAAAAAAAAAAAAGAAAAGAAAGAAAGAAACTCACTGGTAAAAGTAAGTACACAGACAGACAAATTAACAATATTCTAATATTGTCATTGTGTAATCTACTCAAAAATCTAGTATGAAGACCAAAAGAAAAATCTATAAAAAATAGCTACTGCAACCTTTTAAGAGGCAGGCAATATAAAAAGATGTAAATTGAAAAAACAAAAAGTCAGAATGGGGGGTGGAATTAAAGTATAGAGTTTTTTAGTTTTTCCTTTCTTTCTGTTCTATTCTGTGATAAAAGTTAAGTTGTCATCTGTTTAAAATAACTTATTATATTTATAAGATAATTTTGTAAGCCTGATGGCAACCACAAAGCAAAAACCTATATTAAATACACCAAAAATAAAGCTCAGTGAATTAAAATGTATTACCAGAAAACATTACCTAACCACAAAGGAAGACACTCGGGAAGAAAGGAAGAGAGGAGTTAAAAAACAACCAGAAAACAAGTAACAAAATGACAGTAAGTCCTTACCTATCAATTATTATACTGAATGTTAATGGACTAAATACTCCAATTAAAATACATGAATGGGCCGGGCATGGTGGCTCACACCTGTAATTCCAGCACTTTGGGAGGGCGAGATGGGGGATCAGAAACCCCACCTCTACTAAAAATACAAAAATTAGCCAGTGGCAGTCACCTCTAGTCCTGGCTACTCGAGAGGCTGAGGCAGGAGAATCACTTCAACCCAGGAGGCAGAGGTTGCAGTGAGCCAAGATCACACCACTGCACTCTAGCCCGGGCAACAGAGTGAGACTCCATCGCAAAATCAGTTAATTAATTAATTTTAAAAATAAGGTACATGAATGAATCAATTTAAAACCAGGGTTCAGGGCTGGGCATGGTGGCTCACGCTTGTAATCCCAGCACTTTGGGAGGCCGAGGCGGGCGGATCATGAGGTCAGGAGATCGAGACCACGGTGAAACCCTGTGTCTACTAAAAATACAAAAAATTAGCCAGGCGTGGTGGCGGGCGCCTGTAGTCCCAGCTACTCGGAGAGGCTGAGGCAGGAGAATGGCGTGAACCCGGGAGGTGGAGCTTGCAGTGAGCCGAGATCGTGTCACTGCACTCCAGCCTGGGCGACAGAGAGAGACTCCGCCTCAAAAAAACAAAAACAGGGTTCAGGTCGGGCATGGTATCTCATGCCTATAATCCTAGCACTTTGGGAGGCCGAGGCAGGTGGATCACAAGGTCAAGAGATCGAGACCATCCTGGCCAACATAGTGAAACCTCATCTCTACTAAAAATACAAAAATTAGCTGGGCATGGGGTCGCATGCCTGTAGTCCCAGCTACTCGGGAGGCTGAGGCAGGAGAATCACTTGAACCCGGGAGGTGGAGGTTGCAGTGAGCCGAGATTGTGCCACTGCACTCCAGCCTGGCGACAGAGCAAGACTCTGTCTCAAAATACAAAAAAAAAAAAAAAAAAAAAAAAAAACAGGGTTCAAATATATGCTGCCTAAAGAAACTCACTTTACCTATAAAGACACACATAGTCTGAAATGAAGAGATACAAAAAAAATTCCATACAAATGGACACCAAAATCTTCAAGTCAAAGATTATCAAAAGAGAAAAGAATGTCACTATGTGATAATAAAAGGGCCAATTCAGCAAGAGGCTATAACAATTGTAAATATATATGCACTCAACACCAGAGCACCCAAATATGTAAAGCAAACATTAATAGATATGAAGTCAGAGATAGACTTCAATACAATAAAGTTAGGGGACTTTAATACCCTTCTCTCAGTAAAGAACAAATTATCCAGAGAGAAATCAATTTTTTAAAATTCAGGTTAAACTTCACACTAGACCCAATGGACCTAACTAATATTTACAGAACATTTCATCCAAATGATATGGAGTACACATTGTTATCATCAGCACATGGAGCATTTTCTAGGATAGATCATATTTTAGGTCACAAAACAAGTCTCAACAAATTCAAAAAAATCACAGTTATATCAAATATCTTTTCTGACCACAATAGACTACAACTAGAAATTATTAACAAGAGGATCTGAAGTAACTATACAAACACATGGAAATTAAACATGTTCCTGAATGATCAATGGGCCCATGAAGAAATTAAGAAGGAAATTTTTTAATATTTTGAAACAAAAGAAATGGAAACACAATAATAAAATCTATGGGCTATGGTGTAAGCAGTACTAAGGGGGATGTTTATAGCAATAAGTGTTTCAAAAAATAGAAAGAGTTCAAATAAACAACCTAATGGTGCACCTCAAGAAACTAAAAAAGCAAGAGCAAATGAAACCCAAGACTAATAGAAAGAAAATAATAATAAAGACAAGAGCCAGATGAAATGAACAGAGACTGAAAAACAATACCAAGTACAGACACAACAAAAAGTTGATTTTTGAAAAGATGAAATTGGCAAACCTTCAGTAAGAATAATTAAGAAAAAATAGAGAAAACTCAAAATGAAATTTGAAGAAGGAAACATAACAACTGATACCACAGAAATACAAGGGATCATTAGAGACTATTATGAACAACTGAATGCCAACAAAATGGAAAGCCTAGAAGAAATGTATAAATTCCCAGACACATACAATCTGCCTAAATCGCACTGAAAAGAAATAGAAAACCTGAACATACCAATAACAAATGGAAGCAGTAATATGTCTCCCATCAAAGAAAAGCCCAGGACCAGATGAATTTACTGCTGAATTTTACCAAACATTTAAATTGCCAATTCTACTCAAACTATTCCAAAAAGATTGAAGAGGGAATATTTCCAAACTTATTTTATGAGTCCAACATTACCCTGATACCAAAACCAGACAAGGATACATCAAAAAAGAAAACTACAGGACAATATCCCTGAAGAACATGGACACAAAAATTCTCAAATAAACACTAGCAAACTGAATCCAGCAACAAATTAAAAAGATCGTTCACTATGATCAAATGGGATTAATTCCAGCAATACAAGAATGATTCAACATACATGAATCAATAAATATAATAAATCACAGCAACAGAATCTAGGAAAAAAACATATGATCATTTCAAAAGATGCTGAAAAAGCATTCAACAAAATTCAACATCCTTTTATGATAAAAACTCTCTATAAACTGTTAGAAGGAACATACCTCAAAATAATAAAGGTCACATCTAACAAACTTACAGCTAATATCATACCGAACTGAAAAAAATTGAAAGGCTTTCCTCTAAGATCTAGAACAAGAAAAGAAAGCCCCCTTTCACAAGTTTTATTTAACACAGCACTGGAAGTCCTCGCAAGAACAATTAGGCAGAAGAAAGAAATAAGGGCATCCAAATTGGTAAGGAAGAAGTCAAATTAGCCTTGTTCACAGATAACATAGTATATTTAGAAAAACCTAAAGACTACCAAAATACTGTTAAAACTAATAAATTCAGAAAAGTTGCAAGATATAAAATCAACATAAAAAATTAATAGCATTTATAAATGTCAACAGTGAACAATCTGAAAAAGAAATGAAGAAAACAATCTCATTTAGAAAGCTAAACAAAATATAAAATATCTAGGAATAAATTTAACCAAAGAAGTAAAAAAATTCTACAATGAAAACTATTTAAAAACTGATGAAAGAAACTGAAAAGAACACAAAAATGAAAAGATTTCCAATGCTCATGGGTTGGAAGAATTAATATGGTTAAAATGTCAATATTACCCAAAGCAATCTACAAATTCAATGCAATCCCTATCAAAGTACTAATGACATTCTTCACAGAAATAGAAAAACAATTCTAAAATTCATATGAATCACAAAAGACCCCAAATAGACTAAGCAATCCTGAGCAAAAAGAATAAAGCTGAGGATATCACACTACCTGACCTCAAAATATCTTATAAAGCCATAGTAACCAAAACAGCCTGGCACTGGCATAAAAACAAACAGATTGGCCAATGGAACAGAATAGATATTAATATCTGCATTTATATCCAATTTATTTTCAACAAAAGTGCCAATAATATTCTTCGGGGAAAGGACAGTCCCTTCAATAAACAGTGCTGGGAAAACTGGGTAACCATATGCAGAAAAATGAAGCTAGATGCCTACCACTCACCATATACAAAAATCAAATCAAAGTACAGACTTCAGTTTAAGACCTGAAACTGAAAATACTAGAAAACAAGAAAACATTGGGGAAATGCTTCAGGACATTGGTCTGGGCAAAGACTTTCTGGGTAACAGCTCAAAAGCGTAGGAAACAAAAGCAAAACTAGACAAATGGGATTACATCAAGCTAAAAAGTGTCTTCACTGCAAAGGAAACAATCAACAAAGTGAAGAGACAACCTACGGAATAGAAGAAAATATTTGCAAACTATCAATTTGACAAGGGATAAATTACCAAAATATATAAAGAACTCAGTAGCAAAAAAAGCAAATAATCCAATTTAAAAATGGGCAAAAATCTGAGTAAACATTTCTCAAAAGAAGACATACAGATGGCCAACGGATATTTGAAAGGATGTTCAACATCACTAATCATCAGGGAAATGCAAATCAAAACCACAGTGAGATGTCATCTGATCCCAGTTAAAATGGGTTTTAACAAAAAGACAACAACAAAAAAATGCTGGCGAGGATGCAGAGAAAGGGGAACACTTATATACTGTTGGTGGGAATGGAAATTAGTATAGCCACTATGGAAAACAGTATGACGATTCCTCAGAAAACTAAAAATGGAACTACCGTGTGATCCAGCAATCCCACTATTGGGTATATGTCCAGAAGAAAGGAAATCAGTATATCAAGGAGAGATCTCTATCCCCATGTTTATTGTAGCACTGTTCATAATAGCCAAGATATAGAATCAAGCTAAATGTTCATCAACAGACAAATGTATGAAGAATATGTGGTACACATAGTCAATAAAATATTATTCAGCCATTTAAAAAAGAATGAAACCCTGTCACTTGCAGTAAAATGATTGTAACTGGAGGTCATTATATTCAATGAAATAAACCAGGCACAGAAAGACAAATACTTCATATTCTCACTTGTACATGGTGATCTCATGAAGGTAGAGGGTTGGTTGCTGGTTACCAGAGGCTAGGAAGGAAGGATGAGGAGAGATTGGCTGATGGGTACAAAAATACAGTTAAAAGGAATAAGAAGCACTGTTTGATAGTACAATATGGTGACTATAGTTAACTATAATATATTATACAGTTCAAAATATCTAGGAGAGAAGAATTGGAATGTTCAACATAGAGAAGAGATCAATGTTTAAGGTGATGGATATCTCAATTACCCTGATTTGATCATTACACATTACATGCATGTATCAAAACATTACACATACTTCAAAAAATGTATGACTATTACATACCAGTAAAAAAAAAGTTCAAAAAAAAGATTTTACTGTCAAAGTTATGCTATTTTTATAAAATAAGTAGATAGTATTCCCTCTTAATTTATATTGTCAAAAAGAGTTGTATATGTTTGGAATTATTTATTCTTGAAATTATTGGTATGACTTATGTGTAAAACCTCCTACTGTAATCTGTTTGCTTGTTTGCTTGCTTTTTATGGAAAGATGTTTAATTACAGTTTCCATTTGTTTGTCACAACACCATTGAGGTTTTCTATTTTTGAGTTGGTTTCATTAATTTACATTTTATGAAACTTTGCACATTTCATGTTTTCAAATTCATTACCATGAAATTATTCATGACATCTTCATTATATTTTTAGTCTCTGCAGCATCTGTGATTATCTCCCCTTCTCCCACTACTAATATAGTTCATCTGTTCATAAGCAAGGTCCATCTTTAGTCAGAAGGAATTTCACTGCTGATTCCTTCTCATTCTCCTAAATCCACAGCACAACAGAGAAAGCCCAGAGCCAGGGGACACACTATAATCTTTGACTTTACAGATACCCAAGCAGCCTTAAGTATTCATTTATTGCTTATTAACCAAATTGTAATGCCTATGAGCCACGTGGACAATCACCCAATTTTAAAACATCCAATATAAAATACTAGAAAATTTAACAAATTAATCACCAAAATAATCAAGAATAAACAGGACAAATTTTGAGAAGTCTCCCACATTCTTAGGCAGGGAAACACATACACAAAAAGAAAATAATAATGTAACAATTTTTAAATTTTATAGTAGTTTCGTGGCAAATATTCAAATTGTGAACATGGATTAGGCATGCCACAACTCAATACATAACATAGTATAATGTACACATTATAATGCGTGTATAATCCATAATAGTCATTAAGCATATCTAAACATATCTACCATTCAAATTAAAATAGTTTTCATAAGATATCCCCCCAAAAAGGAATGTATTTAACTAAAATTATATAAGCATGTCCAAATTTGTTATTCACGGGCTCACTGATTTTATTCCTTAAATTCATAGTATCATTCGCTGGTCTCTGATTGCTGTACAAAGTCCTTCCTCACTGTTTCTACTGACAATTGATACCTCACTTATTCTCTAGGAGTGCTGCTCTGAATAATCAAAGCTCAGAACAGGTATGAAGACATGTTTTCAGTGGGTAGAGGCAATGGGGAAATTCTCACTTTGGCTTTCTCCTCTAATATTTATAGATTTAAACTATCATCGTACTAGAGTAGTAACTTCGAAAATTCAATCTTGAGCAAGAGCAGAAGGGGGGCATTTAGGCCTGGAGTCGAAGGAGATACTCTGGCCCAGCCCAGTGATTCCTAAACATTTACTCACAAGCACCCTAAAAGGATGTGGAAAAACTGTATCTCCTCTTGTACATTTTGCAATTGGCATTTAAGATTTTTAAAGAAATTATTTAAGCTTAAATAGCTGCAAGTGATATAACTTCTCGCACATTATAATACTGACATTTTAAATAAAACTGCTACTTCACTCTTTTAAATGTATCCAGTGGAATCTAAATGCCATAGCAATTTGACACCCACCATCAAACATTTTTAAAAGACAAGGGACTTTTAAAGCTAAAAATTTCACAAGATTCTTTTTTCTTCTTGAGCTTGTATTTATATTCTAACCTCGCACAGAATTTTATCCTAATATATATTTGTACTTGAAAGTATTTTATTGATTACCTCATCATATTCTTCTGCAATGAACATATGTATATTATTTAAATTTTTTCTGTTGCCATAAGTTTCCAAATGCTAAAAATTTACTTCTGATACAATTTTTATTTATTCACTGTTGATCAAATAGTACATGTAACTTATAAATCCTGACAAATATCAAACATAACATTGGAAACGTATCTCATAGATGGGACTTTCTCCAATTAGTTCATGAAGCTAAGAATGAATGTTAATTATACAGAGTTCAGCATCAAAGCTACTTCTGTTTCCTACTTTTATTTGTGAGCATTGACAACATCATTTCAAATAAATCGGTTGATAAAAATAGATAAATGTTTTCAACAATGTGTGTAACTCAATTCTTTGAACCCTTTTTAAGTTATATGTTTGAAACATCACGTGGACATCTATTATCAAAAAAGTAAAAGTCTATTAGTTGACAAAAAGTTAGACACCACTTGATTTGGAAAATGATTGGTTATTCAGTCGTTAAAGTCATTCACTTTCTTAACACTGGCACCATATTTCAAATATCCCTCTGAAGTCTTAGAGATTTTTCTGCATCAGCGTAATGCATCTACACCGTTCTGCATAGGTGAGAAACTCACTTTTCTTTTTCAAATAGGAGAAGGATAATTGGAAAAGGGAGAAGGGAAAGGCACATCAGCAGGATTCCTTGGTTACAGGCTGGTTCTCAGGCCAACAAATTTTAGAAAAGAGTATGTGGAAACTGAGTATCTGGAAATGTATTCCCTTTAAGCTACCAGTAGCAGTATATAGCCAAGGTGTGCATGAGGATTACTGATATCACAGTCTCCTAGACATCTCTACTTTAGGAACCACGTGCAAGATAATAATCAGTTCAATCAATCTAATCCAATAACTATTTAATAACTGGCTACAGGTTGTAAAATAACGGGTTGTAAAAATGTAAAACAAAGAATAAGAAGAACATGATTTGGGCCCTCCCAGAAAGAGGTAGTCGAAAAGCTCTGGAAAGACAAATAGGAGTAGGGACACTAGATGATGATGATGCGAGGGGTTAAAATACAGTAGATGATGGAGCAAGTACTGAAGGCGTCCATGTGTGCCAGGAAAGTCTGAAAATGAGGAAGGTGGAAGCTGGTATAGGTGAGAAAAAAAAAAGATCCTTGGTTTGAATGTGAAATGTGGGATCAGGAGCAGTCTCCCATTAAGAGGCTATAAAAATATGAGCATCTACAAGAGAGAGCCAGACCTCAGTCAAGGAAAGAAAGTAGGGAGGTTGCACCATTGCACTCTAGCCTAGGCAACAAGAGCAAAATTCCATCTCGGGAAAAAAAAAAAAAGAAGAACAAGAAGAAAGTAGGGAGGAAGCAGGTGTTAAAAGGAGTTTGTTAACCACAAACCAAACAACCTTGCTGCTTTGCTTTTCTTGACTCCTTTGCACATTTATCTTTCTAAGGAGCACTTGCTTAGAAGAAAAATGGCTTGGCCAAGGCAGAATATTCTTTGTTTTTTCTGGCATAAAAACCTTCTTGGGAGCTATGGCAGTAATTGTAAATGACATGATGCTGGAAATATCCTTGAGGTCCTTCAAGAAAGAGAGAAACAGAATAAGCAGAACAGGTGAGTAAGGCTGTAGGAATGTGACACCATGGTAGTGCCCATAGATAGCACCAACACTAATGCAGCATCAAGATGCCAGGATTCCCGGAACCACAGGAAGGGAGAAAGTCAGAATTTTAAGCTTCATCTATAGACCCAAAGGGAGAACAGGAGGCTTCAGTAAATCCCTGGGGTGGGGTAACGATATTAGTGCTTTTGATGCAATTATTTGAAAAATGAAACATTTTATTTCCATCGATAGTTGGATGTGTTTCACCAATAAGCTTTTTTTAATCGACGAATAATAATTGTATATATCTATGGGGTACAGTGTGATGTTTTGATGTATGTATAGATTGTAGAAAGATTAACTCAAGCTGATTAATATATCCATCACCTTCCCTAAATAAGCTTTTGATGTAGGTGCTAAAAGTGAAAATGTAACCAGTAGAAGCCCAGGCTCTGAAGCAGCTGCAGAGGAAGCCACCCAGATTCCACCCACACCCACCCTCCCCAGAAAGGATTCATGTGGCTGTAATTGGGGAAAAAAAGAAACATTCTTAAAAGCTAATTTCTCTGTGGGATCAGGGCGCAGAATATGCAATTTAGAGCCATAACCTTTATATGGAGATATGAAAATGGGAGGAAAACAGAAGCGTTCAATAGAGGGCATTTTCTATTACTGGCATTGTATTAAATTGGGCTATACTGCCATCTGCAGGTCACTGTAAAACTGTGCAGTGACGAAACTTAAGACGCTATATCCAAAAGTAAAATCAGGAAGAATGAACAAGCAACAGAGATAAACTCCATTGCACTGTGTTCGAATTAACTGATTTCAGTTCTACATGGACATATTAAGTAAGCATCTCTGGAAACGTCAAAAAACATGTATAATCAATTGTTTGGTCTCAAGTGAATGTATATGTAATATTTTTTCACAGCATCAGCTACTTTACCATCTTTGCCATCAGAATAATGGTAGAGTGCAGGCTCTAAGCCAGGTTGCCTGAGTTTGAATCCCAACTCGACAACTGGAAGATCTTGGACAAGTTCTGAAACTTTCTCTTGGCCGCATTTTCCTCATCTAAAAAATAAAGTTAATAATAATGCTTAATTCAAAGGATGAGTTTGAGAATCAAGCTAATTTGTACATGTAAATTGTTCAGAATAGTGCCTGGCACATTGTAAGTGATCAATAAATTTTAACTATTATTCTTCCAAGAAGCTGACCATAAGTTTGTTAAACACATGGGATAACAGGAGAAAAAATAAAGGTTAGTAGTCCCAATCCCCCTCACCACTACTCTTCCCCAGAAAAGAGGAATATGCTAGGAGGTTATGATTGGTCAGATCCCAGGATGCTATATAGAAAATTGGGATATTAACAGGCCTCTACTTGTGAGTAACACTAATTTAGTTTCTTTTTTCAATTATTATTTCAACAGTTTGGGGAACAGGTGGTGTTTGGTTACATGGATAAGTTCTTTAGTGGTGAGATTTTGGTGCACCTGTCACCCGAGCAGTGTACACTATACCCAATGTGTAGACTTTTATCTCTCACCCCCCTCCCACCCTTCCCCCGAGTCCCCAAAGTCCATTATATTATTCTTATGCCTTTGCGCCCACATATCAGTGAGAACATACAATGTTTGGTTTTCCATTTCTGAGTTACTTCACTTAGAATAATGGTCTCCAACTCCAGCCACGTTGCTGTGAATGCCATTATTTCATTCCTTTTAATGGCTGAGTAGAATTCATATATGTGTGTGTATATATATATATATATATTCTACTATAGTCCATGGAATTATATATATTATATAATATATATATAATATCACATTTTCTTCATCCACTCGTTCATTGATGGGCATTTAGGCTGGTTTCATATGTTTGCAATTGCAAATTGTGCTGCTATAAACATGCATGTACAAGTATCTTTTTCATATAATGGCTTATTTCCTCTGGGTAGATACCCAGTACTATCTACCTAGTACCTAGTACTATCATTTGCTGGATCAAATGGTAGTTCTACTTTTAGTACTTTAAGGAATCTCCATACCCTTTTCCATAGTGGTTGTACTATTTTACATTCCTACCAACAGTGAAAAAGTACTCCTTTTTCACCACATCCATGCCTATAATTTTTTTGTTTTTCAGTTATGGCCATTCTTACAAGACTGTAGTATCACACTGTGGTTTTAATTTGAATTTCTCTGATCATTAGTGATGTTGGGCATTTTTTTATATGTTTCTTGACCATTTATATATCTTCTTTCGAGAATTGTCTATTCATGTCCTGAGCCCACTTTTTGATGGGATAATTTGTTTTTTTCATTCTGACTTGTTTGAGTTCCTTGCAGATTCTGGATATTAGTTCTTTGTTGGATGCATAGTTTGCGAATATTTTCTCCCACTCTGGGGGTTGTCTGTTTGCTGATTATTAGTTTTGCTGTGCAGAAGTTTTTTGTTTTAATTAAGTCCCATCTCTTTATCTTTGTTGCATTTGCTTTTGGGTTGTTGGTCATGAACTCTTTGCCTAAGCCAATGTCTAGAAGACTTTTTCCTACATTAATCTTCTAGAATTTTTATGGTATCAGGTCTTAGATTCAAGTCTTTGATCCATCTTGAGTGGATTTTTGTACAAGGTGAGAGACGAGGATCCTTCTACATGTGGTTTGCTAATTATCCCAGCACCATTTGTTGAATTGAGTGTCCTTTCCCCACTTTATGTTTTTGTTTGCTTTGTCAAAGATCAGTTGGCTGTAAGTATTTGGCTTTATTTCTGGGTTCTGTATTCTGTTCACATGGTCTGTGGGCCTGTTTTTTACCAATACCATGCTGTTTTTGTTTTTTGTTGTTGTTTGTTTGTTTGTTTTGAGGCAAAGTCTCACTCTGTCACCCAGGCTGGAGTGCAGTGGCACAATCTCGGCTCACTGCAACTTCTGCCCCCTGGGTTCAAGCAATTCTTCCACCTCAACCTCACAAGTAGCTAGGATTACAGGCATGTGCCGCCATGCCCAGGTAATTTTTGTATTTTTAGTAGAGACTGGGTTTCACCATGTTGGCCAGGCTGGTCTTGAACTCCTGACCTCAAGTGATCCGCCCACCTCAGCTTCCCAAAGTGCTGGGACTATAGGTGTGAGCCACCGCACACTGCCTACCAAGCTGTTTTGGTAACTATAGCCTTGTAGTAGAATTTGAAGTCAGGTAATGTGATGCCTCCAGATTTGTTCTTTTTGCTTAGTCTTGATTTGGCTACATGGGCTCTTTTTTGGTTCCATGTGAATTTTAGGATTGTCTTTTCTAGTTCTGTGAAGAATGATAACGGCATTTTGATGGGAATTGCATTGAACTTACAGATTGCTTTTGGCAGTATGATCATTTTCACAAGATTGATTTTACCCATCCATGAGCATGGGATGTGTTTCCATTTGTTTGTGTGGCCTATGATTTCTTTCAGCAGTGTTTTGCAGTTTTACTTGCAGAGATCTTTCCTTGGATAGGTATATTCCTAGATACTTTATGTTTTTGAAGCTGTTTTAAAAGGGATTGAGTTCGGCCAGGCGTGGTGGCTCACACTTGTAATCCCAGCACTTTGGGAGGCTGAGGCAGGCAGATCACAAGGTCAGGAGTTCAAGACCAGCCTGGCCAATATGGTGAAACCCCGTCTCTACTAAAAATACCGAAAAATTAGCTGGGCATGGTGGTGGGTGCCTGTAGTCCAGCTACTCAGGAGGCTGAGGCAGGAGAATAGCTTGAACTCGGGAGGCAGAGGTTGCAGTGAGCCAAGATCACGCCACTGCACTCCAGCCTGGGTGACAGAGTGAGACTCTGTTTCAAAAAAAAAAAAAAAAGGCAGGGGTTGAGATCTTGATTTGATTCCCAGCTTGGTTGCTGTTGGTGTGCAGCAGTGCTACTGATTTGTGTACATTGATTTTGTAACCTGGGACTTTATTGAATTCACTTATCAAATCTAGGAGTCTAGGTGGTTTTAGCACCAAATTCTACTAAATCTTTAAAGAGAAACTAACACCAATTCTCCTCAAATTATCTCAAAAAATTCAAGAGGAAAGAATTCTCCCTAGCTCATTCTGTGAGGCCAGCATTACCCGATACCAAAACTAGACAAGGACACAACAAAAAAGAAACTGCAGGCCAATATTTCCGATGAATATAGATGCAAAAATGCTCAACAAAATATTAGCAAACTGAATCCTACAGAACATCAAAAGATCATACACCATGATCAAGTAAGATTCATCCCAGGGATCCAAGAATGCTTCAACATATGCAAATCATTAAACGTGATACATCACGTCAACAAAATGAAGGACAAAAACCATATGATCATCTCAAAAGATGCAGAAAAATAATTTGATAAAATTCAACATCCCTTCATGATAAAAACTCTCAACAAACCAGGCATAGAAGGAACGTACCTCAAAACAATAAAGGCCATATGTGACAAATCCTTGCTAATATCATATTGAATGGTAGAAGGCTGAAAGCCTTTCCTCTAGGAACTGGGACAAGATAAGGATGCCCACTTTCACCAAATGGCTTCAAATATCACATGTTCTCACTCATATGTGAGTGCTAAATACTTGATCTTGAGAAGGTAGAAAGTAGAAGATAGATACCAGAGTCTGGGAACAGAATGTGGGTGGAAGAAGGGATGAAGAGAGGTTGGTTAATGGCTACAAAAATACAGTCAGATAGACGATATAAGTCCTAATGTTCAATAGCAGAGTAGGGTGACTATAGTTGCAACATATACTTCAAAGTAGCTAGAAGAGAGTACTTGAATTGTTCCCAATGCAGAGATAATACCGAAGGTGATACATAACCCAAATACCCTGACTTTATCATTATGCATTCTATGCATACAATAAAATATCATATTTATGCCATAAATATGTAAAGTATTATGTATCAATAAAAATAAATAATTTTAAAAATGCATTTTTATAAAAAAATCTCTTTTGTCTTTGAATCTGCTCTTCAACTTTGACTTCAACTTCTGCCTTTATCTGAATACCTACTTCCACATCCATTGCTGGCATTACTGAACATCTGCATGACCAATGATCATATTATCTTAAAGATTCCTTGATAGCCAATAACCTAACAACATCAATAATACAAATGTGTGCCATTCAGATGCATTGCTAACCCTCATAGCATTCTGTGTGGAGAGTAAATTCTGCAAGTGCAGTAAAAGGTTAGCTCAGCTAGGCCTGGTGTGTTCAAACCCTGCACATTCCAAAGAAAGGACTGGCCTTTGATCAGCTCCTGGGAGATAACCTCTGAGCCTTTTGGAATGGCCTTTCTAATGAATATCTTTGTAAACCCAAGACCTTGAGCCACACCAGATAATTTATGCAAACAATGTGATTTATGTTGAATTCATGTTTCTGTTTATCTGTTTCTGGGCCACAATGCATCAGTTTGACCTCTGGGGGAGCTGGAAACTGAGTAGCAAAGGTCAGTCAAGTGGATGTTCCACGCCCATGTAACTGACCCCCAATAAAAACTCTGGACAACAAGGCTCCAATGAGCCAAGCTGGTTGGCAGTACTTCAAAAATGATGTCACGCATTAGACTTAAAAGATCATCATGGTGGATGGGAGGCAGGACTAGCTTGCTGCGTGCGGAAGCTTGCATTGTGAATTTTAGCTCCAGAATGACTGCAGGAATAAATCAGGAAAGCTGAGAGGATCCACAAATCATCCAAAGGAAGCAGACTGTTCCTGCAGGACCTGGGAGACATCCCAAATACTGTGACTGCCCAAACTGCAGAAGTGAGAAAGGGAGATCCTCCACCCCAGAACACACACCCCTACTGGGGAAACTGAAGGTCTAGTTTGCAGAAGATTCCGACCTTACCTGTAGCTGAGTCAATTTAGAGAGCTGAGCGAAACACAAGGGTAGAGGAAGCAGCAGGAAAGGCCCTGGAAGTTCACTGGGTCCTGAAGCAGGCTATTCCTGCCTGGCATCACAGGGATCCTTTGGGAGGGAAGCCACAGGTGCAGGGAAAATGCCATAGGGAGAAGGAAACCTCTAGCTGAGCTTTGTAACAATTTGAAACACTCCAGAAGCCTCCTGGCCAGAATTCAGGGGAAGGCACAAATCTGGCCTGCAGACTCCACAGGCGGAGGAAGAACTAAAACCTTATTCTTTTGCAGCTGGGAGGTGGGTAGTCTGGGGTAGGTCCTCAGCCCTGCTTGCCCACTGCCTGGAAACAAAGGCGGTGCTGTTAGGTGGGGCACGGTGGGAGTGAGACCAGCCCTACAGATTGCATGGGAGCTGGGTGAGGCCTGTGACTGCCAGCTTTCCCCAACTTCCCTGACAACCTGCATGACTCAGCAGAGGCAGCCATTATCCTCTTAAGTACGTAACTCCATTCAACTGGTAACCTCACCCCCATTCCCCACAGCAGCCACAGCTGACCCGCCCAAGGAATCTGAGCTCAGACACACCTAGCCCTGCCCCCACCTGATGCTCCTTCCCTATCCACCCAAGTATCTGAACACAAAGGGCATGTACTTTTGGGAGTTCTAGGGCCATGCCCACCACTGGTTCCTCTCCATACTACCACAGCTGATGCTCTCTGGAAAGCACCACCTCCTGGCAGGAGGCCAACCAGCACCAAAATAGAGCATTAAACCAAGAAATCTAAGAACCCTCACAGAGTCCATTTCACCCACCTGCCTCCTCCACCAGAAAAGGTGCTTTTATCCATGGGATATGACCCATAGACAGGTCACATCACAGGACTCTGTGCAAACAACCCCCAGTACCAGCCTGGAGACTGATAGATTTGCTGGGTGGCTAGACCCAGAAGAGAGATAACAATCACTACAGCTCACCTCTCAGGAAGCCACATCCATAGGAAAAGGGGAGAGTACTACAACAAGGGAACACCCCATGGGACAAAAGAATCTGAACAACAGCCTTCAGCCCTAGACCTTCCCTCTGACAGAGCCTACCCCAATGAGAAGAAATTAGAAAACCAATTCTGGCAGTATGACAAAACAAGGCTCTTTTACACCCCCAAAAAATCACACTACCTCACCAGCAATGGATCCAAACCAAGAAGAAATCCTCAATTTACCTGAAAAAGAAATCAAGAGGTTAGTTATTAAGCTAATCAGGGAGGCAACAGAGAAAGGCAAAACCCAATGCAAGGAAATAAAAAGAAAAAAATACAACAAGTGAAGGGAGAAATATTCAAGGAAATAGATAGCATAAATAAAAAAACAAAACTGCAGGAAATGCTGGACACATAGAATTGCAAAATGCTCTGGAAAGTCTCAGCAATAGATTGAACAAGTAGAAGAAATTCAGAGCTGAAGGCAAGATCTTTGAACTAACTCAATCCAACAAAGACAAAGAAAAAAGAATAAGAAAACATAAAGCCTCCAAGAAGTCTGGAATTATGTTAAATGACTCAACCTAAGAATAATTGGCATTGCTGAGGAAGAAGAGAAATCTAAAGTTTGGAAAATATATTTGGAGGAATAATCAAGGAAAACTTCCCCAGCCTTGCCAGAGACCTAGACATCCAAATACAAGAAGTACAAAGAACACCTAGGACATTCATCACAAAAAGATCATCACCTAGGCACGTTGTCATCAGGTTATCCAAAGCTAAGACAAAGGAAAGAATCTTAAGAGCTGTGAGACAAAAGCACCAGGTAACCTATAAAGGAAAACCTATCAGATCAACAGCAGATTTCTCAGCAGAAACCCCACAAGCTAGAAGGGATTGGGGCCCTGTTTTCAGCCTCTTCAAACAAAACAATTACCAGCCAAGAATTTTTTATCCAGTAAAACTACACATTATATGTGAAGAAAAACAAATGCTGAGAGAATTTGCCACTACCAAGCCACCACTACAAGAACTGCTAAAAGGAGCTCTAAATCTTGAGACAAATCCTGGAAATACACCAAAACAGAACCTCTTAAAAGTATACATCTTACAGGACCTAGAAAACAAAAACAAGTTAAAAAGCAAAAACAAAAAAACAAGGTACACAGGCAAGAAATAGCAAGATGAATGGAATGGTACCTCACATCTCAATACTAACGTTGAATGTAAATGGCCTAAATGCCCCACTTAAAAGATACAGAACTGCAGAATGAATAAGAATTCACCAACCAACTATCTGCTGCCTTGAAGAGACTCATCTAACACACAAGGACTCATATAAACTTCAAGGGGTGGAAAAGGGCATTTCATGCAAATGGACACCAAAAGCGAGCAGGAGTAGCTATTATTATATCAGACAAAACAGACTTTAAAGCAACAGCAGTTAAAAAAAAACAAAGGGGACATTATATAATGGTAAAAGGTCTTGTCCAACAGCAAAATTCACAATCCTAAACATATAAGCACCTAACACTGCAACTCATAAATTTATAAAACAATTACTAATAGACCTAAGAAATGAAAAAGACAGCAACACAATAATAGTGGGAGACTTCATCAATACTCCACTGACAGCACTAGACGGATCATCAAGACAGAAAGTCAACAAAGAAATACTGGATTTAAACTACACCTTGAAACAAATAAACTTAATAGATATATACAGAACATTCCATCCAACAACTGCAGAATACGCATTCTATTCAACAGTGCACATAACTTTCTCCAAGATAGACCATATGATAGGCCACAAAATGAGCATCAATAAATTTAAGCAAATTTAAATTATATCTAGCACTTTCTTAGACCACAGTGGAATAAAACTGGAAATCATCTCCAAAAGGAACCTTTGAAACTATGCAAATACATGGAAATTAAATAACCTGCTCCTGAATGATCATCAGGTCAAAAACAAAATCAAGATGGAAATTTAAAAATTATTCAAACTGAATGACAATAGTGACATAACCTATCAATGCTCTGCAATACAACAAAGGCAGTGCTAAGAAGAAAGTACATAGGCCTAAATACCTACATCAAAAAGACTGAAAGAGTACAAACTGACACTCTGAGGTTACACCTCAAGGAACTAGAGAAACAAGAACAAACCAAACCCAAACCCAGCAGAAGAAAGGAAATAACCAAGATAAGAGCAAAACTAAATGAAATTGAAACCAAAAAAATACAAAAGATAAATAAAACAAAAAGCTGGTTCTTTGAAAAGACAAATAAAATTGATAGACCAATAGCAAGATTAACAAAGAAAAGAAGAGAGAAATCCAAATAACATCAATAAGAAACAAAACAGGAGATATTACAACTGACACCACAGAAATACAAAAGGTTATTTAAGGCTACTATGAACACCTTTATGCACATAAACTAGAAAACCTAGAAGATATGGATAAATTTCTGAAAAAATGCAACCCTCCTAGCTTAAATCAGGAAGAATTAAATACCCTGGACAGACCAATAACAAGCAGCAAGATTGAAATGGTAATTTAAAAATTACCAACAGAGAAAAGTCCAGGACCAGACAGATTCATAGCAGAATTCTACTAGACATTCAAAGACCAATTCCACAAGTTAGAAAAAGCGGGAACCTGCCCTAATTCATTCTATGAAGCTAGCATCAACCTAATACCAAAACCAGGAAAGGACATAACCAAAAAAGAAAACTGAAGACCAATATCCTTGATGAACATACATGTTAAAATCCTTAACAAAATACTAGCTAACTGAATCCAACAACATATCAAAAAGATAATCCACCACGATCAAGTGGCTTCATACCAGGGATGCAGGGATGGTTTAACATATGCAAGTCAATAAATGTGATACACCACATAAATAGAATTAAAAACAAAAATCACATGATCATCTCAATAGACACAGAAAAGGCATTTGACAAAATCCAGCATCCCTTTTGATTAAAACTCTGAGCAAAATCAGCATACAAGGGGCATACCTCAGTGTAATAAAAGCCATCTATGACAAACCCACAGCCAACATAATAGTGAATGGGAAAAGTTGAAAGCATTCCCTCTGAGAACTGGAACAAGACAAGGATGCCCACTCTCACCATTCCTCTTCACCATAGTACTGTTAAGTCCTGGCCAGAGCAATCAGACAACAGAGGGAAATAAAGGGCATCCAAATTAGTAAAGAGGAAGTCAAACAGTCACTG
Organism: Hylobates moloch; assembly: GCF_009828535.3. NCBI lineage: Eukaryota > Metazoa > Chordata > Mammalia > Primates > Hylobatidae > Hylobates > Hylobates moloch. Next base: position 49,921,812 of record NW_026652288.1, read on the forward strand.
TTCACTGATGATATGATTGTTTACCTCGAAAACCCTAAAGACTCCTCCAGAAGGCTCCGAGAACTGACACAATAATTCAACATAATTTCTGGATACAAGATTAATGTACACTAATCAGTAGCTCTTCTATACACCAACAGCGACCAAGCAGAGAATCAAATCAAGAACTCAACCCCTTTTACAATAGCTGCAAAAAAAATAATAAAAATATTTAGGAATATACCTAACCAAGGAGCTGAAAGACCTCTACAAGGAAAACTACAAAACACTGTTGAAAGAAATCATAGATGACACAAACAAATGGAAACATAAACCATGCTCATGGATGGGTAGAATCAGTATTGCAAAAATGACCATACTACCAAAAGCAATCTACAAATTCAGTGCAATCCCCATCAAAATGCCACCATCATTCTTCACAGAATTAGAAAAAAAAAATTCTAAAATTCATATGAAACCAAAAAAGAGCCCACATAGCCAAAGCAAGACTAAGCAAAAAGAACAAATCTGGAGGCATCACACTACCTGATTGCAAACTATATTATAAGGCCATAGTCACAAAAACAGCATGGTATTGGTATAAAAATAGGCATATAGAACAATGGAACAGAATAGAGAATTCAGAAATAAACCCAAATACTTACAGCCAACTGATCTTCGACAAAGCAAACAAAAACATAACATGGGGAAAGGACACCCTTTTCAACAAATGGTGATGGGAAAATTGGCTAGCCATATGTAAGAGAATGAAACTGGATCCTCATCTCTCTCCTTATACAATAATCACCTCAAAATGGATTAAGGACTTAAATCTAAGACCCAAAACTATAAAAATTCTAGAAGATAACCTTGGAAAAACCCTTCTAGACATTGGCTTAGGCAAGGATTTCATGACCAAGAACCCAAAAGCAAATGCAATAAAAACAAAGATAAATAGCTGGGACTTAATTAAACTAAAGAAATTTTAATTTTTAGTTTAATTAAACTAAAGAAATTTTAATTTTTAGTTTAATTAAACTAAAGAAATTTTGCATGACAAAAGGAACAGTCAGCAGAGTAAACAGACAACCCACAGAGTGGGAGAAAATCTTTACAATCTATACATCTGACAAAGGACTAATAACCAGAATGTACAATGAACTCAAACAAATCAGAAAGAGAAAAATAAACAATCCCATCAAAAAGTGGGCTAACGACATGAATAGACAATTCTCAAAAAAAGATATACAAGTGGCCAACAAACATATTTTAAAAAGCTCAACATCACTAATGATCAGGGAAATGCAAATCAAAACCACAGTGTGATACCACCTTACTCCTGCAAGCATGGCCATAATCAAAAAATCAAAAAACAGCAGATGTTGGAGTGGATGAGGTGATCAGGGAACACTTCTACACTGCTGGTGGGAATATAAAATAGCACAACCACTATGGAATACAGTGTGGAGATTCCTTAAAGAACTAAAAGTAGAACTACCATTTGATCCAGCAATCCCACTACTGGGTATCTAGCTAGAGGAAAAGAAGCCGTTATATGGAAAAGATACTTGCACATGCTTGTTTATAGTAGCACAATTCACAGTTGCAGAAATATGGAACCAGCCTAAATTCCCACCAGTCAATGAGTGGATAAAGAAACTGTGATAGATGATAGATGATAGATAGATAGATAGATAGATAGATAGATAGATAGATAGATAGATAGAAAGAAAGAAAGAATACTACTCAGCCATAAAAGGAATGAATTAATGGCATTCACAGTGACCTGGATGAGATTGGAGAGTATTATTCTAAGTGAAGTAATTCAGGAATGGAAAACCAAACATCGTATGTTCTCACTGTTATGTGGGAGCTAAGCTATGAGGATTCAAAGGCATAAGAATGATACACTGGACTTTGGGGACTTGGGGGGAAGGGTAGGAGGAGAGTAGGAGGGATAAAAGGGTAGGAGGGATAAAAGACTACAAATAGCGTGCAGTTTACTGCTTGGGTGATGGATGCATCAAAATCTTACAAATCACCACTAAAGAAATTACTCATATCACCAAACACCACCTGTACCCCAATAACCTATGGAAAAATAAAATTGTTTAAAAAAGAAAAAGAAAAAAAATGATATCACACATTACTGTTGGGAGAATTAAGCACTATCCATTCAACTCCACTGGGAGAAGACAACTGAAAGCTCATTCTTGGTTTATCCTGGATTCTGCCTACGCACCTTTTCGCTTGCTGGTTTTAATCTGTTTCCTTTTCCTGTAATAAACTATAACTGTGTAACTATAACAGCCTTTCTGAATTCCATGGGTCCTTCCAGAGAATCATCAAATCTAATGGTAGTCTTCGGGACCCCTGACACAGCAAGGATTAATGATGATTACAAAATCCACTAATTTATGTATAAAAACAGTTCTTAAGGACTTTCAAATCATTCAATAAATTGATTGTTGGTTAATACAAATATGAAAAGAGTACACTGGCTACTTGAATTTAGAAAGAATATTATATCCTTTTGAGCAAAAAAAATATATTTTAAATAATAAAATTAAAAGAAAGACTAATCAAAATTAATATTTGTAGAATTGTTTAGTATACCAGCATGTTTGACATTAAGCAAAATAGTTTTTAATAATCATATTTTATTTTTATTTTATTATTTTAATTGCATCTAGGCCATGAGTCTTACATGAAAACAATCTTATTTGGAAATTCTTCACATCATATTATGTTGAATTAAAAGCAAAATGTCAACTTTCCTACCTTAATATTTCATGAAAAAGAAAAACAGCAAAATCATGTAAGTCACATTTCAAGTACTTGTCAGACACATCCACACTCATACACAAACAAGGTTTGTTTCTTCTAGTACCAATCCAGCCATAATAAAGAACACAAGCAGTAAGAATAAAACAGGAATGTGACCAAGGGACACTATATGAAGCAATGGAAAAACACATTAATCACACTTCAAACCCACAGATTTTACACGAATAATTTAAGAAGATGCTGCCTCAGTTCTCAGGCTATCAAAAACTTCAAACTACAAGACTTTTTAAAATTATTACTAAGGGCTGGGCATGGTGGCTCATGCCTGTAATCCCAACACTGGGAGATCAAAGCAAGTGGATCACTGGAGCCTAGAAGTTCAAGACCAGCCTGGGCAACATGGCAAAAAAACATCTCTACCAAAAAATAGCTGGGTGTGGTGGTGCACATCTGTGGTCCCAGCTACTCAGGAAGCTGAGGTGGGAGGATCACTAGAGCCCAGGGAGGTTGAGGTTGCAGTGAGCCATGATCGCACCCCTATACTCTAGCCAACACAACAGAGTGAAACCCTGTCTCGAAAAAATAAAATGTTATTACTGTTACACACGTCTGTGTGAAGAGACCACCAAACAGGCTTTGTGTGAGCAATAAAGCTTTTTGATCCCCTGGGTGCAGGCAGACTGAGTCTGAAAAAGGAGTCAGCAAAGGGAGATAGGGGTGGGCCAGTTTTATAGGATTTGGGTAGGTAGTGGAAAATTACAGTTAAAGGGGGTTTTCTCTTGCGGGCAGGGGTGGGGGTCACAAGGTGCTCGGTGGGGAGCTCCTGAGACTCATTGTCCAGGAGAAGGAATGTCACAAGGTCAATTGATCAGTTAGGGTGGGACAGGAACAAATCACAGTGGTGGAATGTCATCAGTTAAGGCAGGAATTGACTATTTCACTTCTTTTGTGGTTCTTCAGTTGCTTCAGGTCATCTGGATGTATCCGTGCAGGTCACAGGGGTTATGATGGCTTAGCTTAGGCTCAGAGGCCTGACAATTACTGTAGACTGAAAACCACTTTCAGATGTTGAAGAAAAGTTTGTAAGATTTTTCCAAGCCTATCAATCCTAGATACAAAGTTCTTTTTAGAAAATTTGCCACTGAATTATATTTTATTGGTGCTAACAAGTATTTCACTTCAGTCTTTTGTACATCAGACACTTGTATAGCAAGGCAGGTTTGTGATAAATTCATCTTGATCTTCTTCACTTGTGTATGGGCATTGGAGGAGCTTTCCCCTTGCCCTCAGAGGGTTTGCTGAAAAAAATCAATTTACAGTAAGGCAGATTAATAGGACAAAAAGCATACAAATTTATTTAACCATGTGCACGGGAAGAATCATAGAGTGATTACCCAGTTTCCCACTGGGGCCCAGACACTTCTATAACCTCTTTCAGAGGGGAGGGGGAAGATGGGGAATATAGGTAATTCTGGTTGAAGGGCATTAAATAATTATTAAGGAAAAATGAATAGGTACTTAGGAGAATGAATGGAAGGTGAGAACAGAAATTGACTTGTAAATGGCTTTCTTTGGAAGTTAAAAGAACCTGAGAAACAGGTATTATTTTGTAAAGTGGTTAGTTCTGGTATGGTTATATTCTTCCTCTTCTTTCCTGAAATAGTGAGATACAGGGAAGGGAAGAAAAGGCAATTGTTCTTGATGGGCCCATCTGATCTTTTTGAAGTTAGGGGATAAGTTTCTTCTGAGGCCTGTTGATTTATAAAGGCTTTTAATTCAAAATATGCATTATACCAAGGAGCTCATTCATTCTCCCTGTCTGGAACTCCCCTAGAAGTTTCACACACAAAAAGCTGAGTTAGGCCGGGCGCTGTGCCTCATGCCTATAATCCCAGCACTTTGGGAGGCCAAGGCAGGTGGATCACGAGGTCAGGAGTTCAAGACCAGCCTGGCCAAGATGGTGAAACCCCGTCTCTACTAAAAATACAAAAATTAGCTGGCTATGGTGACAGGTGCCTGTAGTCCAGCTACTTGGGAGGCTGAGGCAGAGAATTGCTTGAACCTGGGAGGCGGAAGTTGCAGTGAGCCAAGATCACACCACTGCTCTCCAGCCTGGGTGAGAGAGCAAGACTCTGTCTCAAAAAAAAAAAAAAAAAAAATGCTAAGTTAGTGACTCTGGAGAGAGAAGTTGGTTTAGTAGCTGGGTAGTAAGAGATCTGAAAAGGAAGAAAAGAACTTAGATTAAAATGAGAAAAGAACATATCTAAGCACACTTCCCCACACCCCATTAAACCAGTCTCCCATTCCCAGGAATAGGTCAGACAAATAGAACAGTTTAGCCTTGTTTACCTGATGGATAATATTTTACCTTGACCTTCAAGAGGTGCAGATCAGTCTCTATTTGCCCTGAGCAGTTTATGTAGAAACAGCATTTGTCACCAATAGCTGCACAAGCTCCTCCCTGTTGGGCTGTCAGCAGTTCTGAAGTACAGCAGAAGCTAGACTGTTGACTTCTGACTGGAGTGCTCCCAATGCTTGGGTAGTGATACTGAAGTCTTGTTCTATTGCCATGGAAAGATTTTAAACTGCCCTTTCATTTTCTTAAGTTCCAAATGCCAGGGGAAAAGTTCCGAGGACTGGAAAGAACATAGATTTGTGATATATAGGTGGGCTTTTTACAAAGTCACATTCATTACCTCTGTGTGGCACCACTTTTTTTTTTTTTTTTTTTTTTTGAGACGGAGTCTTGCTCTTTCGCCCAGGCTGGAGTGCGGTGGCGTGATCTCGGCTCACTGCAAGCTTCGCCTCCCGGGTTCACGCCATTCTCCTGCCTCAGCCTCCTGAGTAGCTGGGACTACAGGCGCCTGCCACCGCGCCCGGCTAATTTTTTGTATTTTTAGTAGAGATGGGGTTTCACCATGTTAACCAGGATGGTCTCCATCTCCTGACCTCGTGATCCACCCGCCTCGGCCTCCCAAAGTGCTAGGATTACAGGCGTGAGCCACCACGCCCGGCCGTGTGTGGCACTACTTTATGAACAAAAAGGCTCATTTGTAATTTGGCTGCCATTTAAAGTGGAGGACCTAGTAACAGAGGATGTAAGATAACTGAGTCCACAGCACCCTGAGCATCTAGGTGGGAACCACTTGTATATCTTGTCACCACACAATATTAAAAGGCCACTGCTATTTACAGATAGGGTCAGGGTGGAGCCTGTGGTGCCTCAGCCTGGAGTTTGCTGTGCCTCGTCTTCTTTGTTATTGGCATTTCCACATCTCCAGCTATCATGTCTCCCTGTCAATCTGTGGGAGCAGAACAGGTTGTGAAATATTTTATATAAAAGACCTTTAGTTTTGGCTGCTGTAGGGCTTGGTTTTGTCACCTAGCCAAATCAGTCCAGACTTTGGGTCTATCCATATGTAATCTTTAGTATCTGACAGGTAAGCTACCCCAAGTTGCACACCAGGGCTGGCTTGTGAGCCATCCATAACATCTGGTGATTTGATAAATATTGATTTCATGAGTCAGCATCAGGACCATCTATGGTCTGTGTAAGAAGTGCAAGAATGCCATCTGTGGAATCAAACTATAAGGTCTGATTGCAATATTGCCTAGTATGTCACCTAGCAAGGGTCCAGCATCATTCCTGTTTTCAATGCAGAAGGAAAATTTTCTTTCTAGTAATTTTATCTAAGCAAAAGACAGTTTTGAGCTTCCATGGTGGCTCTTCTGTGTCCAGTTGACTTACCATAAGAGAGGCAATGTGACATTGTTTCTCTGGTTCTGGATGCCGTATCTTGTCATACATCCATCTTCCAGACTGAATCCACCAGGTGCTCGTATTGGCAGAAACAAAAATAAGTTCAGGTTCTTTTGCATCATCTAGATGTTGGCATAACCAAAATTAGACTGACTAGTTAATGTTGTCAGGATTTAAAAGACTGGTGCAAGGGGTTTGTGCCTGACCGTCTAGAAAAATAGCAAGAATTGGTAAAAGCAAAGCACAGTTCAAAAGAAGAGTCACAGCAAAAGATCAAAGGGAGTATGAGTGAGATGATTTCGGGCAATCTTTAATCACCTTTCAATTAAAAAGTCAAGAAACAATAGATGCTGGCAAGGCTGTGGAGAAATAGGGATGCTTTTACACTGTTGGTGGGAGTGTAAATTAGTTCAACCATTGTGGAAGACAGTGTGGCCATTCCTCAAGGATCTAGAACCAGAAATATCATTTGACCCAGCAATCCTATTATTGGGTATACACCCAAAGAAATATAAATCAGTCTACTATAAAGAGACATGCACATGTATGTTTATTGTGGCACTATTTATAATAGTAAAGACATAGAACCCACCCAAATGCCCATTGATGATAGACTGGATAAAGAAAATGTGGCACATATACACCACAGAATACTATGCAGCCATAAAAAGGAATGAGATCATGTCCTTTGCAGGGACATGTTGGGAGCTGGAAGCCGTCATCCTCAGAAAACTAATACAGGAACAGAAAATCAAATACCACATGTTCTCACTCATAAGTGGGAGTTGAACAATGAGATCACAAGGACACAGGGAGGGGAAAAACACATACTGGGTCCTGTCAGGGGGTGGGGGACAAGGGGAGGGACAGCGTTAGGACAAATACCTAATGCATGCAGGGTTTAAAACCTAGATGATGGCTTGATAGGTGCAGCAAACCACCATGGCACATGTATACCTGTGTAACAAACCTGCACGTTCTGCACATGTATCCAGAACTTAAAGTAAAATTTTTAATAAAAATCCCCATGGTGTTCATTCAGCCCAAGAAGAGAAGGTTTAGAGGTGTCAGTAGGTATGGGGTGACTGAACACTATTTTAAAAGGGGCTAATCCATGTCTCCTATTTGAAGTATTCGAGATTTTTATAAGGGCCAGAGATAATGCTTCTGGCCATTTAAGTCCACTATCTTGATAAAATTTTCCCAAAATTCTTTTTATGTCTAAATTTTTAGGTTCCACTTGCCCTGAGGACTGGGGGATGATGTGGGGTATAAAATTTTAATGAGTACCCCAGATCCTCTGCAAGCAAGTGGTTTATTTCTGCTGTGAAATAAGTCTATGTCTTTTGGGTTCTATGTCTTTACTATTATAAATAGTGCCACAATAAACATACGTGTGCATGTGTCTTTATAGTAGAATGATTTATATTTCTCTGGGTCTGACTCAATCCATAAGGGAATAGCAAAATGAGGAATAATCTGCTACTTATTTATTCACCACAGCTGTAGCATCAGCACACCTAGTGGATAACATTCAGTCCACCCACTGAATATGCAGAAAATAACAGAGCAGTGAGAAAAGCATAAAGCTGGAGGTAAATCCATAAAGTCTATTTGGAGTGCTGCTCAAGGGGCAACATGGGCCTTTGGGGGCTTCCTGAGGAATATTGGTTTCCTCTAGAGATTTAGTGAGATTTATAAATAGTGCACTGGGAAATAATTTGGCCATAAATTTTATAGTTCCCAGGGCAGTACCAACTATCTTTTAATTTATTAGTTATTCCCCATTTGCATATACATCCCATCTGATGGGAGATAAGTGCAAGGCAAAGAGTTAAAAGGAAAGGGGCTATGGGGGTCCATTTGGCCCAGTATACAACCCATCCGATAATTGTTTGGCACCCTTTAATATCCATTTATCCTTTTCACATTGTGAGGCATTAGCCTGATAATCAATAACGTTGGACAAGGATAAGGGCAGGTTAATAAATTGAGTATAAAAAGGATAAGAAGGGCCATTTGGCCACAGATTTAGCAGCCCTGTCTGTTCAATCATTTCCTTGGGGTACAGTATCCATATCCTTGGTTTAAGCTGGGTAATGAACAACAGCAATCTTAGTGGGAAGGTGGATCGCCTATAATAGGGCAGCAATTATAGGCCCACTGGCAATAGAAGTGCCAGCAAAGGTTAAGAAACGACAGGATTTCCAAATTGTACTAAGTGTATGATAGTCTCCAAAGGCATATTTGGGAGTCTGCATAAATAGTGGCAGTTTTTTGGTTTTTGTTTTTGTCTGTTTGTTTGTTTCTTGCCAATGTGCAAGCTCTAGCAAGGGCTACAAGTTCAGCAACTTCAGCTGACTTTATGGTAGGCAGATGGTCTGCCTACCAGAGAGGGTTTCATGTGAGGAAACTATAGCGTAGCCAGTTATATTCCCTTTGAAATCTCATTTACGAGAGCCATCACAAAAAAATAAGTAAATCTTCGTTGTCTAAAGAAGTGTCTGAGGGATCCTCTTGTGACTTTCAAAGCATACCAACAGCTGCAAGGCAATCATGTGAAATGGAGTGAGGGTCTCCATCCTCAGGGAGAGGCAGGAGGGTAGCTGGATTTATAGTGTTGCAATGATATGAAATAATGGGGGGATTGGTCAATGGGGGTTGCTCATAGGTGGCCTGTCATCACGTAGAGAGGTGCTGTGTTTTATGAACTTGTAAGAGAGCAGACACAGTATGAGGAACATAAGAGTGAATAGGGAAACCTAATGTGACAGTGCTGACTTTATCAATTAAAGTGGCAGCTGCTGCTACTGCACATAGGCCTGGCGGCACACCTGCTGCCACAGGGTCCTGCTGGCATGAAAAATATACTATAAGGGACCGGGCGCAGTGGCTCATGCCTATAATCCCAGGACTTTGGGAGGCCGAGGTGGGGGGATCATGAGGTCAAGAGATCAAGACCATCCTGGCCAACATGGTGAAACCTGGTCTCTACTAAAAATACAAAAATTAGCTGGGCATGGTGGCTTGTGCCTGTAGTCCCAGCTACTTGGGAGGCTGAGACGGGAGAATTACTTGAACCTGGGAGGCAGAGGTTGCAGTGAGCTGAGATCACGCCACTGTGCTCCAGCCTGGCAACAAAGCGAGACTGTCTCAATAAAAAAAAAAAAAAGAAAGAAAGAAAGGAAAAAAAAAGAAAGAAAAGAAAAAAGAGAAGGGAAGGGAAGGGGAAGGGGAAGAGAAAGGGGAAGGGGAGGAAAGAAAAATATGCTCTAGGATGGATCTGGGAGGAAGAGGGCTGTCCTAAAATACCAGCAACAGTCCCATTATTTTCATGGCAATGTAAGTGGAAGGGTTTATCAAAATCAGGTGAGATAAGAGGTAAGCTGAGAGCAGGGGGTATGAATAATGCTGATTTCCAGAATGGTATCTGGGAGGAGGGCATATAAAAATTTTGCGAGAGCACCAGAATTAGGAATTCACTGACGGCAATAGCCAGCTGCTGCTAGAAATTAATAGGTGTTTCATAGTTTGGGGAACAGAAATAGACAAAATAGACTCATGGCATTTTCGGAGTGGGCTTTTTGAGTGCCTTGAAATATCTCATGTCCTAAGTAAATAATAGTTGTCTGCACCCATTGAAGTTTAGACTTAGAGGCTTTGTGGATTCATTCAGCTAAAGCCTTTAAGAGTATGAGGGACTCTAGAAGGGCAGCCTACCTGGTCAGGTTACAGAGCAAAAGACTGTCAACATACTGAACAACAATGGAAACTTAGGTAAAGGTTATAGAGTCTACATCAGCTTTGAGGATTTGAGCGAATATTGAAGGAGACTCATATCCCTGAGGTATTCGAGTCCATGTTAACTGTCTCCCTCTGAAGTTAAAGGCAAAGAGAAATTTTGAGTCAGGTTGCAACAAAATTGAAAAGAATGCTGGGCAAAGGTCAATTTCTATAAACCAGACTGCATCAGTGGGAACTGAGGTCAGGATAGCAGCAGGATTAGGCACAATAGGGTGGCAACGAATTACAAAGTTACAGCTCTTAGATCCTGAACAAATGGGTAGATTTGATTTCCATCTGAATCAAACTTTCCTTCCTTTTTTACTGGTAAAATTGGGGTGTTACAGGATGAAGTAGTAAAAGCAAGTACTTCTTGTAAAAGAGTGTTGGAAAGATTTGTTCTTTTTTTTTTTATTTTTTTTGGGGACAAGATGTCACTTTGTCACCCAGGCTGGAGTGCAGTGATGTGATCTGGGCTCACTGTAGCCTCAACTGCTGGGCTCAAGCAATCCTCCTGCCTCAGCCCTCCACATAGCTGGGACTACAGGCACACCACCAAGCCCTGTTAATTTTTTGGTTTTTTTGTAAAGATGGAGTTTCACCATGTTGCCCAGTTTGGTCTTAAACTCCTGAGCTCAAGCAATCTGTCTGCCTCCCCTCCCAGGTCCTAGGATTATAGACCCACTGCACTTGGCTGATTTGTTCCTTTTTCAGGAAATGTACATAGACTCTACACTCAACAGCAATTTGACTTCATTTGCATGCGAGTACTACAAACTAGATGGAGCATGCTTTAAGATTTTATCTTCAGAGGAATTTAAATCAGAATGGGTCTCCATTAGGGAGAGCAGAAAATTTGGAGTTTTGTCTGAGGGCAGAGAAAAGTCATGGTGTGTGTTCAGAGGGCCTAGGAATATCGGGATGATCTGAGAGATAAATAATGAAATGAAATAGGTTGCCCAGAGATTAGAGGTGAGAGGTAGAGATAATTCTTCTGGTCAAATGGTAGAGAACATCACCCCCAGTATCAATTTTAAAATCCAGTTCTTGATCCTCTTTTTTTTTTTTGAGATGGAGTCTCACTCAGCCATCCAGGTTGAAATGCAGTGGTGTAATCTTGGCTCATTGCAAACTCTGTCTCTTGGGTTCAAGCGATTCTCTTCCTCAGCCTCTCATGTAGCTGGGATTATAGGTGCCTACCACCACGCCTGGCTAATTTTTGTATTTTTAGTAGAAACAGGGTTTCACCACGTTGGCCAGGCTGATCTCAAACTCACTCCTGACCTCAGGTGGTCCACCTGCCTCAGGCTCCCAAAGGGCTGGGATTACAGGCATGAGCCACCGTGCCCAGCCAGATCCTCTATCTTAACTTTAATGGTAGGTTCTGGAGTGCAGCTGAAGATTGGCTGACCCTGCCAATCAACAAGATATTGTCCCACAGAAGGAGAGAAACAAACCTATTGAGTCAGATGGAGGAATTTTTTAAGTTTTCTTTTACTTTAAGGGCTAGACAATTGTTTTTCAAATGTCCAGAATTCCTACAGCATCTGCAGACATCTGGAGGAATGTTCTGTGACTGATGAGAGAATTTTGATCTGCTCTCAGGGGTCTGATTTTACTTTTGCAGTGACTCAACCTACGAACCAAGGGCTGCACATTTTATTCTTCTTTCTTTTTTTTTTTCTTTTTTGACGGAGTCTCGCTCTTTCACCCAGGCTGGAGTGCGGTGGCGCAATCTCCGCTCACTGCAAGCTCCGCCTCCCGGGTTCACGCCATTCTCCTGCCTCAGCCTCTCCGAGTAGCTGGGACTACAGGCGCCCACCACCACGCCCGGCTAATTTTTTGTATTTTTAGTAGAGACGGGGTTTCACCATGGTCTCGATCTCCTGACCTCGTGATCCGCCCGCCTCGGCCTCCCAAAGTGCTGGGATTACAAGCGTGAGCCACCGCGCCCGGCCCACATTTTAAATCTTTCTCTTTTGTTGTTGTTCGGTGAGTTGTTTTCAAATAACTGTGTAGCTGCTTCCATAATAATGCTTAGAGGCTGAGATGGTTTGGCTCTGTGTCCCCACCCAAATCTCATGTTGAATTTAATTCCTAATGTTAGGGCCAGGAACTGGTGGGAGGTGACTGGATCATGGGGACTAATTTCCTCCTTGCTCTCATGATAGTCAGTGAATTCTCACAAGATCTAATGGTTTAAAAGTGTGTGACACTTCCCCCTTTTCTCTCTCTCCTGCCGCCACGTGAAGATGCTCGCTTCCCCTTCACCTTCTGCCATGATTGTAAGTTTCCTGATACCTCCCGGTCATGCTTCCTGTATAGCTGGTGGAACTGTGAGTCAATTAAACCTCTTTTCTTCATAAATTATCTGGTCTCAGGTAGTTCTTTATAGTGGTGTCAGAGCAGAGAAATACAGAAAATTGGTACCTGAAGAGTGGGGCATTTTGGTACCTGAAGAGGTGCTATTAAGATACCTGAAAATGTAGAAGCAACTTTGGAACTGGGTAACAGGAGGAGGTCAGAACCATTTGGAGGGCTCAAAAGAAGACAGTAAGATGAGGGAAGGTTTGGAACTTCCCAGAGACTTGTCAACTGCTTGTGACCAAGATGCTGATAGTGATATGGACAATGAAGTCCAGGCTGAGGTGGTCTCAGATGGAGATAGGGCACTTATTGGGAACTTGAGTAAAGGTCACTCTTACTATGTTTTAGCAAACAGACTGGTGGCATTTTGCACCCCCTAGAGATCTGTGGAACTTTGAATTTGAGAAAGATGATTTAGGATATCTGGCAGAAGAAATGTTTAAGCAGCAAAGCATTCAAAATTGACCTGACTGTTTCTAAAAGTATATGCTCAAATACATGAACAAAGAGATTATATGAAACTGGGATTTATATTTTAAGAAGAAGCAGAGCATAAAAGTTTGAAAAATTTGCAGCTCAACCACATAGTAGAAAATAACACCCATTTTCTGGGGAGAAATTCAAGCCTGCTGCAGAAATTTGCAGTAGTAAAGAGGATCCTAATGTTAATAGCTAAGACCACAGGGAAAATGTCTTCAGGACATGTCAGAGACCTTCACAGCAGCCCCTCCCATCACAGGCCAGGAGGCCTAGAAGAAAAAAATGGTTTTGTTGGCCAGGCCCAGGGCCTTGCTGCTCTCTGCAGCCTCAAGACATGGCACCCTGTGTCCCAGCTGCTCTAGCTCCAGCTATGGCTAAAAGAGGCCAAGGTACAGCTTGGGCCATGGCTTCAGAGGGTGCAAGTCACAAACCTTGGTAGCTTCCATATGGTGTTGGGCCTATGGATACACAGAAGGCAGGAGTTGAGGTTTGGGAATCCCCGCCTAGATTTCAGAGGATGTATGGAAATGCCTGGATGTCCAAGTAGAAGTCTACTGCAGGGGCAGACCCCTCATGGAGAATCTCTACTAGTGGAGGGGAAATGTGGGGTTGGAGCCCCCACACAAATTCCCCACTGGGGCACTGCCTAGTGGAGTTGTGAAAAGAGGGCTACTGTCCTCCAGACCCCAGAATGGTAGATCTACCAACAATTTGCACCATGTACCTGGAAAAGCTGCAGGCACTCAATGCTAGCCCGTGAAAGCAGCCAAGGGGGCTGTACCCTGCAAAACTACAGGGGTGTAGCTGCCTAAGGCCTTGGGAGCCCATGTTTTGCATCAGTGGGCCCTGAATGTGAGACATGGAGTCAAAGGAGATTATTTTGGAGCCTTAAGATTTAATACTGCTTTGCTGAGTTTTGGACTTGCATGGAGCCCGTAGCCCCTTTCATTTGGCCAATTTCTCCCTTTTGGAATGGGAGCATTTACCCAATGCCTGTCCCTGCATTGTATCTTGGAAGTAACTAACTTGTTTTAGATTTTACAAGCCCATAGGTGGAAAGGACTTGCCTTGTCTCAGATGAGACTTTGGACTTGGACTTTTGAGTTAATGCTAGAATGAGTTAAGACTTTGGGGGAATGTTGGGAAAGCATGATTATGTTTTGAAATATGAGAAGGACATGAGATTTGAGAGGGCTCTGGATTGCAATGATATGGTTTGGCTCTATGTCTCCACCCAAATTTCATGTTGATTTGTAATTCCCAATGTTGGGGAAGGGACCTGGTGGGAGGTGATTGGATCATGGAGTGGATTTCCTCCTGGTTGTTCTCATAATAGTGAGTGAATTGTCATGAGATCTGATGGTTTAAAAGTGTATGGTACCCCCTCCTTTTCTGTCTCTCTCTCCTGCCCCAATGTGAAGAAAGTGCTTGCCTCCCCTTCACCTTCTGCCATGATTGTAGGTTTCTTAAAGCCTCCCAGTCATGCTTCCTACTACGCCTGTGCAACTGTGCATCAATTAAACCTCTTTTCTTCATAAATTACCCAGTCTCAGGTAGTTCTTTATAGCAGTGTGAGAACAGACTAATACAGAGGCTGACTAGCCCAACCAACTATACTGTTCTAGATATGTGTGTGTGTGTGTGTGTGTGTGTGTGTGGTTATGGAAGTAGATTTTCAACAAGGGCAGAAATTTAAAGATTTCTGTGTTCTGGTGCATCGGGTTTTAATCCAGTATGCCCCTGAAAAGTTTGCATAAACCCCTCAGTAAAAGCCTTAGGGTGTTCTCCCTCCTTCTGGTTACATAATTGGAACTTAGACCAATTAACCTTAGGAGGGAAAGCCTCTAATATTACCACATCAGACCTTGAATATTAGCCTCTAGCTGAGCCATTTCCTGGTCATCCATAGGGAGGCCAGGGAGAGGATCTGGCCACCCGTTCCCCCTGTGCTTAGGGTTTTCCCCTGCAGGCCTTCTGGCCTGTCTATGGACTACAGGATAATCATGGGTGGGATGGGTGGGAAGTACACCCCTTAGTAGCCAGTCAAGGTCCCTGTGAGTGAGACTGTAAATGGCTACTAGCCTCTCTGATTCGGTAAGATCTTCTGAAAGTAGGAGCAAAAGGGTTTCATAATTCAGAAGATTTGCTGCCATCTAGGGGACATAAATTCTTTGTCATGGAGGCTGTGGATATATTCTCAGGGGGCACCGCCTAGGAAAGCCTGGAGCTGTTGGAGTTACTTACATAGCCTGGAAAGGAAGAAGCATCATATGGCACAAGAAGTCAAGCACTGCCTGGTTTATCTGATGGGTTTCTCTTGCTTGTCAGCTCTTATACAATTGACCTGTATGCATCCGGACTTTAAATTAGGTCTAAGTGTTTTCTGGAAATCCTGCAGAGACACAGAAGTCAGATCAGGCAGTTGGTTAGCTAAAGGATTTTCTGGAGACATTAGGGGTGTAATTGTTTTAGGGGTTATTACAGAAGTTTGCTGTGGGGTTAAGACTGGATTTTGAGGAGGGGGATTTTGACCAGGGGCCCAGATGATCAAAGAATCTTCTCAGGGGGTCTGGGACACGTAGTTGAGGATAAAGAAGACTATAAGTTGGAGGGAAATTTAAATTGGGGGCAGATTTTAACTTTTGTTCTAGATTAAATTTCTGTTTTTTAATCTTGTCAGGAGAGTTCTTAAGGCTAGCCACAACACTAGTGCATGTCTTTCTTTCAATTCGATCTTCTCATAAATACAAATAAGGCAAATGCTTAGAATGAGAGCTCTTTAAAATTTTCCTTAAATTTAAGCCTTTCTAATTCAAAAGATCCTCTGCTGGCCACTGATAATTAGAATTTTCAATGGTTTATTCCAATAGTGACTTAATCCAATAAGCCTCCAAAATTCCTCTCAAAATGGCTGAAGTAACAAAAGACAAAAAAATCCTAAAAAAGAATTTTATGGCAATCTCCCTAAAACTGGACTGCTTAAAATTGTACATGTCTCAGACTCCCAGTCTTTTCAGATTAGTCACCTAACATGAACCCAAAAATTCATACCCTCCTGATGGCGGAGACTAAGAGAGTACCCACACTTAGTCACAAAGTCAAGCTCCAAAGGTTATAAACCAAAAAAAAAAAAAAAAATCCAGTTTTTGTTTCAGAGACTAAAAGCAGTTTGTCTTTACAGATGCTCATCTAGTCAGCTCAGCAAAAAACTAGGGCCGGGCGCAGTGGCTCACGCTTGTAATCCCAGCACTTTGGGAGGCCGAGGCGGGCGAATCACGAGGTCAGGAGATCGAGACCACGGTGAAACCCCGTCTCTACTAACAATACAAAAAAATTAGCCGGGCGTGGTGGCGGGCGTCTGTAGTCCCAGCTACTCGGAGAGGCTGAGGCAGAAGAATCGCTTGAACCCAGGAGGCAGAGCTTGCAGTGAGCCGAGATTGCGCCACTGCACTCGGGCCTGGGCGACAGAGTGAGACTCCGTCTCAAAAAAAACAAAAAACAAAAAAAAACAACAAAAAAAAACTAACCAGTCTGCAGGGCCAGCTTAAACAGTGGGCTTATAGGGGATCTAGGCTCATGTTTTACCCTGTGGTACCCCTCTTTATAAAAGAATAACACAGAAAGACAAAGGAAAATGGAACAACAGCAAAAAAAGGCTATTTCTGAGAGAAAAAGAGTGCAAACTGTCAAAGGCATTTGAACCAGAGTGCCTCCATCTTGAATAGGGACTGGGTAAAATAAGGCTGAGACCTACTGGGCTGCATTCCCAGGAGGTTAAGGCATTCTTAGTCACAGGATGAGATGGGAGGTTGGCACATGATACAGGTCATAAAGATCTTGCTGATAAAACAGGTTGCAGTAAAGAAGCCAGCCAAAACCTCCCAAAACCAAGATGGTGATGAGAGTGACCTCTGCTGGTCCTCATTGCTCATTACACACTAATTATAATGCATTAGCATGCTAAGGCACACTCCCAGCAGCACTGTGACAGTTTACAAATGTCATGGCAATGTCAGGAAGTTACCCTAAATGTTCTAAAAAAAAAAAAAAAAAAGGAGGAACCCTCAGTTCTAGGAATTGCCCACCCCTTTCCCGGAAAACTCATGAATAATCCATACCTTCTTTAACATATAATCAAGAAATAACCATAAAAATGGGCTGCTCTGCATATAGAGTAGCCTTTCTCTTATTCCTTTACTTTCGTAATAAACTTGCTTTCAGTTTACGCTATGGACTTGCCCCAGATTCTTTCTTGCACAAGATCCAAGAACCCTCTTTTGGGGTCTGGATTGGGACCCCTTTCCAGTAATAAAACAATATAAATATTCCTACCCCAAATTAAATACACCAGTTGCTAAAACCCAACTAGTCCCATATAAAACCTTTTCTCTCACTAATCTTAAATTCGGAAAGGAAAAGAGAGAGAGGGATTTTTTTTTTCTTTTACCATTCACTCGACCAGAGAGTTCATGGAAAGAAAGAAACTGGGAGGCTGACCAGTAAGGAATTCTTACCATTTCTTTGCCAACTTTGTTGGGTCCTGGATTCCCTTCACTGTGGTCTCCAGAAGTGCACAACGGCTTTGATGATTCTGCCAACTATGCCAAAACCGTAGGGGCCATGGGGAAGCTTCCCCCTTGCCCTAGAAAGGTTCACTGAAAAAAAAATCAGCAAACTCTTTTCAATGAAAAAATCAGCGAACCATTATTGCCTCACAATAAGGCTGACTAATAAGAGAAAAGGCGTACAAATTTATTTAACCGTGTGCATGGGGAGAATCACAGAGTGATTATCCAATTTCCCAATGGAGCCCAAACACTTCTATAATCTTCTTTCAGAGGGGAGGGGGAAGATAGGGAATATAGTAACTGTGGAGAGACAGTAAATGATTACCAAAGGAAAAAGAATGGGTACTTGGGAGAATGAATGAAAGGGGGAACAGAGATGGACTTTCAAATTGTTCTCTTTGGAAGTTGAATGAACTGAGAGACAGAAATTATTTTGTAAAATGGTTGGGCCAGGTCTGGTTACATTCTTTCCTTTCCTGAAATATTAATAGATAATGAGATAACAGCAAAGGAAAGGAAAAGCAATTGTTCTTGATGGATCCATCTGATCTTTATGGAGATAGGAGAAAAGTCTCTTCTAGGGCCCATTGATTCCTAAAGGTTTTTAATTCAAAATATGCATTATACTGGGGTGCTCCTTCATTTGATTTCAGAGAGATTTCAGGGTTTCACACAGCTATAGCAAAGTTGGCTATAGAAATATTTATAAACTGTAAAGGCAGTAAGCAAACTCACACAATTGTAACATCATGTTTGGTTCATGCTCTTCAGTTGTTTATTCAGAAAGTAGTAAAGCATAGTGTAATTAACAAAATTACTGGCTGGAAACAGAAAAATAATGAGCCACTGTCACTACATTTTCTGTCTGTCACAAGAACTATTTTGGAAGCTCTCTGTCATGTAATTATGTTCAAACAAAATGGAATCACAGCTATTATTTTTTAAAAGAACAAGGACTGACTCTGAGGAGGGAGATGGAAATGGCAAAAGGCAGAGGAAGAATGAATGATGAGCAGAATATTAGATATGTGTATTATGAAATGCCTTACAAACGTAGGGCCAAAAACATAGTAAAGACCTAGATAAATTTATGTGAACCTCAAGAACTCCACTTACTGGTTGTGGCTGTTTTATGAGCAACAAATGGCGTGCCTGCTCACCCTTCCACAGGGCAGTCTGTCAACTAATAGCAGAGACTAGCCTTACCAAGCTGTCAGAGCATCCCTATCAGATGAATGGACTAGACTAAATCCTGAGGCAGGACTCCAGAGGTCTGACTGTCCTCACCTCTCACACCAGATTGGGTTGGATGGTAGAGCTGTCATCCCAATGAAGACAGCTGGATAGAGCAAGAGGTGTTAGAGCTCTGGAGATGCCTTCTCACCATTGTATCTCAGAGCACAGAACACGGCTCTTCAGTTTCAGAAAGGATTATAAGATGAAGGAGAAGGAGGAGGAGGAGGAGGAGGAGAAGGGGAAGGAGGAGGAGGAGGAGAGAGAGGGGGAAGGAGGAGGAGGAGGAGAAGGGGAAGGAGGAGGAGGAGGAGAAGGGGAAGGAGGAGGAGGAGAAAGGGAAGGAGGAGGAGAAGGAGAAGGAGGAGGAGGAGGAGAGTAGGAGTGGGAGAAGGAGGGAGAGGGAAGGAGGGGAAGGAGAGAAGAAGAAGAAGAAGGAGAAGGAGAAGGAGAAGGAAGAGGAAGAAGGAGGAGGAGGAGGCGGAGGAGAAGAAGCAGAAGAAGAAGGAGGAGGAGGAGGAGACTGAGGAGGAGAAGGAGGGGAGGAGGAGTGGCAGAAGGAGGGGGAGAGGAGGAGGGGGAGGAGAGAAGAAGAAGAGGAGAAGGGAGGAGAAGAAAAAGAAAAGAAGAGGAGGAGAAGGAGGGGGAGAGGAGGAGGAGAAGAAGAAGAAATTTTAAATTAAAAAGAAAGAATTAAGAAAAATTATTTAAAACTTGGAAATAAGACAGGAAGACTACTGTGCACCCTTTCAAAGTCGTACTAGTGTTAGAGTAAGTAGCTAGACAGAAATGAGCAGAGTGGAGAGCCCCCCCACCAAGAAATGTCAGGGGACCATCAGGTGATGGTCAGGTAGTTGTTAAACTGTCTCTCTAAAATAATTGTTGGTCACAGCTGGCACCAGGAAAAGACAGCCTCCCAACAGATAGAAAACACCTGAAGCTGGTGATCAGCAGCTGTGGGCTCGAGTATGCTCACTGAGAGGCAAAATGGCAGCATTTAACTAGTATCTGACCTTCCTCCAGGAACGCTCGTTAAGGAAAAAAATGCTTCAGGTGAGCATGTGCATAACTTCAGTAGACACGCTGGGCATGTGGCCTCTCCCAAGTGCTGGCAGGCCACCATGCATGCGAACAGCCCGCTCCAAGGGAAGAATCAAGGGAGAAGAAACACAAACCCCAGAACCATGCCAATGTATAAAACCCCAAGTCAAGGGCCGGATGGGGCACTTGGATCTCTCAAGTTGCCTGCGTGGCCCTCTTCCAAGTGTACTTTACTTCGTTTCTTTCTTGCTCTAAAATGTTTGATAAATAAACTCTGACTTCTGCTCTAAAACTTGCCTCAGTTTCTCTTTTTGCCTTAAAACTACTTCTGCTTCTTGGCCAAATTCTTTCCTCCAGGGAGGCAAGAACTGAGCTGGCTGCGGACTCATATAAATTTGCTGCTGATAACACTAGGACATTGTCTAACAGCTCACTCAATTGTCATCTGATTCTAGGGAATATGGTATTGTTTGGCTTACTATTTATTATTCTGTAAAGTTAGATATTAATTTGGAGGAGACTGGTAAGTCACAAATGAGTTTCTGTCCAGCAGAAAAAGTTACTCCAAAGTTAATATCCTGTAGGGTATTAACCAATTTTGAATCTAATTTTGCAACCTTATTCCAGCATTTTTCTTTAATTTAACAAGTATATCAATCCCTCCTATCTTGCTGGTTTCCTCCTTAATGACTGAAGTAAGTCTTTTACATAGTCTCATATTATATTGTGAGTCTTTTTTTAATTTCTTGAAAAGTCTAGTTTGATGGAAGTGAGAAAGGAAAGAAGGCAGAAAGAAACTCTTATCAGATTACTCTAAATAAGGAGTAAACCTGACACTTCCCTTCCCCTTCATCACCTCTCGTTTCCCTTCGCCGTCCCTCTCGCACCTGCAGACTCTCTCTATTATACCCAGCAAACAAATCAGAGTCATACAGAAGGCACTTCCTGACAGAAGTCCTACCCTGGGCCATAACACTACAGAGCTCCTGAGACAGATCACAGTGAGGATTCTGAGTGCGCATGACATAACCACCTAATGGGTTCTTCCTGCCCACTGCACAAACAAAGCCAATTCACAGTGTTGCAATAAAGAAAGAGTTTAGTTCACACGAGGCTGGCCATGTCACACGGGAGATGGAGTTATTCCTCAAATCAATCTCATCGAAGGCTCAGAGGTTAGGAGTTTTTCAAAAGTGTTTTAGGGGAAGGGGTGGGAGTAGCTAGGCAATAGGTGCTTGCTACTGATTGGTTGGGTAGGAGATGAAATTATAAGGAGTTGAAGCTGTCTCTTTCACTGAGTTGCTTCTGGGTAGGGTCACAGGAGTAGTTGGAGGGTCCAAATGGAGCCAGGTGTCAGACACGCAAAAAACCTGAAAAGATATCACAAAAGGAGATTCTAGAATAGTGATGTTATTTCCAGGAGTAATCAGGGAAGTTGCATATATTGTGACCTCCAGAATAATGGCTGGCAATTGCTTATGTCTACACCTCAGGAGAATACAGGCTTCTCTCCTCCTCCAACCCTGATGGCCTTTTATTAGCTTTACAAAGATGATCAAGTTTTGGGGAAGGCCTGTTATCAATTAAACTATAAACTAAATGTCTCTCAAAGCTACACCAGGAATAATTAAAGGCAGCTTGGAGGCTAAAGGCAAAAGGGTGCTTGGCGAGATCAGATCTCTCCCACTGCCATAATTTTCTCACTGATACAATTTTGCAAAAGCAGTTTCAATGATATGTCCCAAAAAGCATAACTTTGCCTCCTATGTTAAATGACAGCATAGAACTAGAGAGATTTTTACCTAATTTTACCCCCACAGGCCCTGGGCATTTCCCTGAGACCTCTGAGCAGCCCAAGGCAGGATTAGGGAGAGGGCTATGTGAACAGGGCTCTGTATCACGTATCCATCAGAGATTGTATCAGAGGAACTCAACTCTCAACTTCTTTAAGTACCACACTTCAGAGTAAGATTTTATTAGAAACAAAGGATATTATGGTTTCTTTATTTCATATATTTTGAAATGTTTATGACCTTTAAATGCTTCAAATATACTTTTTAGCATTAGATTTTTCACTGTGGTATAATAATTCCATTTGACTAATGAATTATATAAAGAGTATTTCTAATATACATAGAATATAGACACATTTATTGTTAAAGTAGCCAGTATCACATACTCTATTGTTATACGGTATCATAACTGGGCTGATAACCGCAACTTGTTTAAAATACTTTGCCTTTATGTGGCATTTAGGTAGCATTTACATTATTTATATGTAGTCCTCTTAACATTGAACCAAGCTATTTTGCCCCTTTATAAATTTAATTTATGCCTGATGTTGAAGAAAAGAAAAATTTGCTTATGAAAAATATCACTAGAGAAACTGTTCAAGGAATGTACCTCACTGGGAAGGATCAAGCCAATCTCAGGGACACGGGCCTGCTTCAAAATTGCCATCAAGTTGCAAAGCAGCTCCACCGCTAAATCCCAAACAATACATCAGGTGCTTTTACTCAATGAAGTGGTCTCTGAGAGAAAAGAAAATACAGCTTGTTTGTTATGTCTCTTTAGAGTCAAATTGAATATAAAACATTATTCAAATCCATATCTTAACCATATTGCCTCCACTTTCAGTGGGTTCCCTTAGTTTTGGTTGTTTTTTGTTGTTTGTTTTTTTGATCATTAAAAATGCTGCACTGGGCTGGGTGTGGTGGCTCATGCCTATAATCCCAGCATTTTGGGAGGCCAAAGCTGGTGGATTGCTTGAGGACAGAAGTTCAAGACCAGCCTGGCCAACATGATGAAACCCCATCTCTACTAAAAATACAACAATTAGCCTGGTGTGGTGGCACACACCTGTAATCCCAGCTACTCATGAGGCGGAGGCAGGAGAATCACCTGAACTCAGCAGGCGGAGGTTGCGGTGAGCCAAGATCATGCCACTGCACTCCAGCCTGGGTGACAGTGTGAGGCTCCATCTCAAAAAAAAAAAAAAAAAGCTGCACTGTTTTTTTTTTACCTAATTATATAAATCTAAGGCAAATGTGTATTCATTAGAATTTGATCCAAAAACACATTTTTCTTTCATATAAGTGCAGGCAGCCTACAACTATTCTGGGGAGCTCCATTGCCAACAATCCAGCTTTCTTCTATCTTGTTATACCACCATCTTCATCATGTGGACTCCACATTACCTCCTGGTTGACAATATCCCTTCCACTTCCAACAAACTCATTCTGGCCAGCAGGAAAGATTTTTTGTTGTTGTTTTAAAGAAGGACTCTCCCATTCTTCCCTCTAATGACACCTCTCAGCGGATGCACCAAGCACAGTCATTTGTACACTCTTGGCCAGAACTTAGTCTTGTGTCCATAGGACTAGCAATGACAGCTGAAAAATAATCTTTAGGTCCAGCAGCCAAGTTTCCATCTAACATTTGAGGATTCTTACTAAGGAAGAAGGGAAGAATGAATATTTGGAACTCTTATTGCGGTCTCCAACACAGTCAGTCCCTTTGGTCACCCAACCATCTGTGCACAACCTTCCTCTCCTTAAAGGACATGTTCATACCCTCCTCAAAAGACACAACAGCAAAGCCCCAACCAGGCACAGCTTCCAGATCAAAGTCCAGGACCTCTGGGAGATAACTCTCAGTGATGTCTAGATATGGATCTTTGTGATCTGGTGACCTCATCTGCCCCCAAAACACCAAAGATGCAATGGAGGAGCAAGAAGCAGTTTAACTGCAATTAAATCTACAATTTGGTAATGGGGAGCAGAGAAAATACACAGCAGTCACTAGTCCATTATAGTTAATAAATTCCATTGTTCTTTGGTAGTCGAGTGCTTATTTTGACCATCTGACATCCTGGATTCTGGTCTTGGAGAGTAATTCCCTTGTCCACTGTCCTGTCTAATCTGTTCTCTCTTGTCCATTATCTTCCATGAACAAATTGAAATAGACATTTTATATGGTTTGACTCTGTATCCTCACCCAAATTTCATGTTGAAATGTAATCCCCAGTGCTGGAGAGGGGAGCTGGTGGGGGGTGATTTGGATCATGAGGGCAGTTTCTAATGGTTCAGCACCCGCCCCCAGTGCCATTCTCATGATACAGTTCTCGTAAGATCTGGTCATTTAAAAGTGTGTGGCACCTCCCCTCGCCTTCTGCCCCATTCACGTGCAGATTGTACATTTCCTGAGACCTCCCCAGAAGCCAAGACAATGCCAGCATCATGCTTCCTGCACAACTTACAGAACCATGAGCCAATTAAACCTCTTTTCTTTAAAAATTACCCAGTCTTAGATATTTCTTTATAGCAATGTGAGAACTGACTAATACAACATTGGAAAGTATTACCTACTTGGGTGTTGCACAACTTCCCACTCTCTGTGGTTTGGAGGCCTGGGCTTTAGGGGTGGAACAGTCACAGGCTTTTACAGCCAGGCTTGTGATTCCTCTGTCAGTATAATTCCTTCAAAACATTAGTAGAGTTATGATCTGTTTGCCTGTGCTTAGTTCCAGACATCCCACATGCAAATATTCCACAACCAAATGCATCTGCACATCGTTTTTAAATCTGAAGACTCTGGTCTGTGCTTACTGGCTTCTCTCCTCTATCCATGCCCCTTAAGCCATAAAGTTAATGTAATGGCAGCAGTCTAGAAGCCCTCAGAAAGAAAGAAAAAAAAAAAAAAACCTTGTTTTAGCATAAAAACAAGATTCTTAATCTGATCTTTGCTGT
Organism: Hylobates moloch; assembly: GCF_009828535.3. Classification (NCBI taxonomy): domain Eukaryota; kingdom Metazoa; phylum Chordata; class Mammalia; order Primates; family Hylobatidae; genus Hylobates; species Hylobates moloch. The sequence continues at coordinate 49,946,558 of NW_026652288.1, forward strand.
TGCACTGAGCTCCCATTGTCTGGCAGAAAACTCTTAATAAAAGGTGCTGAAAAAGGCTTAGGACCACAGTTTTACCTCCTGCTTAGGCTGTCTTTTCACAGCCACAGCATATAACTGCTTCGCTTTGAGGTACGCTCGTGATTTTCTTTACCAAACTGCAAGGCTCCAATTCCAGACTTTCAGTCAGTTTAAATTAGAGGTCTCAGGCACAGAGCACCTGCAAGAGAGCTATACCTCCAACAGTCTGTATCTCTGTTAACAGACTGGTGAGCTCTAGCCTGAATTTATCTTTTTTCTAGAACTTGGATGAAAGCAGCAAGAAGCAGCCAACCAACCCCAATACTCTGCCTTTTTGCCATCCTTTTCACTGACACCACACCAGGTGGCAGACAGTTAAGTTTTCCAACTGTCGCAGTTTCTTTTATCCAAATGTGTTGCCCCTGCATAACGAGAGTCACCAGACTTTCAGCCTCCAAAATCTGAGTCCTTGCTGCCTACTGGATGTTGTTATAGAATCAAACTAGGCTCCATTTGCCCAGTGCAGTAAGTCCAGATATCCACAGAAAGGTTATTGCAGCAGTAGAAAGGGAGCCATTTATTTGCAAGACACCAAGCAAGGAGAATCAAAACAGCTCATGATGCTTAAGACCCAAACTGCCCGATGGCATACAGGTAAGGGTTTTTAAAGGCAAGAGTTGTGTCTCTGCCAGGTTTTGGTATCAGGATGATGCTGGCCTCATACAATGAGTTAGAGAGGAGTCCTGCTTTTTCTATTGTTTGGAATAGTTTCAGAAGGAATGGTACCAGCTCCTCTTTGTACCTCTTGTAGAATTCAGCTGTGAATCCATCTGCTCCCAGGTTTGTTTGTTTGTTTGTTTGGTTTGTTTGGTTTGAGACGGAGGCTCGCTGTGTCACCCAGGCTGAAGTGCAGTGGTGCAATCTCGGTTCACTGCAACCTCCACTTCCCGGGTTCAAGCGATTCTCCTGCCTCAGCCTCCTGAGTAGCTGGGATTACAGGTGCGCGCCACCACGTCCAGATAATTTTTGTATTTTTAGTAGAAACAGGGCTTCACCATGTTGGTCAGGCTGGTTGCGAACTCCTGACCTCATAATCCCCCCACCTCAACCTCCCAAAGTGCTGGGATTACAGGCATGAGCCACTGCGCCCAGCCAGTAGGCTATTAATTACTCCCTCAATTTCAGAACTTGTTATTGGTCTAGTTAAGGATTCAACTTCTTCTTGGTTTAGGCTTGGGAGGGTGTTTATGTCCAGGTATTTATCCATTTCTTCTAGATTCTCTAGTTTATTTGCATAGAGGTGTTTATAGTATTCTCTGATGGTAGTTTGTATTTCTGTGGGATCAGTGGTGATATCCCCTTTATCATTATTTATTGAACCAAAGAGCTTCTGCACAGCAAAAGAAACTATCATCAGAGTGAACAGGCAACCTACAGGATGGGAGAAAATGTTTGCAGTCTATCCATCTGACAAGGGGCTAATATCCAGAATCTACAAAGGACTTAAACAAATTTACAAGAAAAAAAAAAAATAACCCCATCAAAAAGTGGGTGAAGGATATGAACAGACACTTCTCAAGAAGATATTTACACAGCCAACAAACATATGAAAAAAAGCTCATCATCACTGATCATTAGAGAAATGCAAATCAAAACCACAATGAGATAGCATCTCACACCAGTTAAAATGGTATTCATTAAAAAGTCAGGAAACAACAGATGCTGGCGAGGCTGTGGAGAAATAGGAACGCTTTTACACTTTTGGTGGGAGTGTAAATTAGTTCAACCATTGTGGAATACAGTGTGGCCATTCCTCAAGGATCTAGAACCAGAAATACCATTTGACCCAGCAACCCCATTACTGAGAATATACCCAGAGAATTATAAATCATTCTACTGTAAAGACACATGCACACGTATGTTTATTGCAGCACTGTTCACAATAGCAAAGACTTGGAACCAACCCAAATGCCCATTAAAGATAGACTGGATAAAGAAAATGTGGCACATATACACCATGGAATACTATGCAGGCATAAAAAAAGAATGTGTTCATGTCCTTTGCAGGATCATGGTTGAAACTGAAAACCATCATTCTCAGCAAACTAGCACAGGAAAAGAAAACCAAACACTACATGTTCTCACTCATAAGTGGGAGTTGAACAATGAGAACACATGGACACACGGAAGGGAACAACACCTACCAGGGCCTGTCAGAGGGTGAGGGGCTAGGGAAGGGAGAGCATTAGGAGAAATACCTAATGTAGATGATGGGTTGATGGGTGCAGCAAACCACCATGACACGTGTGTACTTATGTAACAAAACTGCATGTTCTGCACAGGTATCCCAGAACTTAAAGTATAATAAAAAAATTTTTTTAAAGAAATACTAATAATAAATTAGGACTAAAGGAAGAAAAAATACATCTACACCATTTCTTCCTTCTTCTTTAGCGAAAAACTCATTAAAAGAGTTATTTGCCCTGGACACAGGTTAAGCAAAAAGCCAAGTTCCATTATGCATATTGAGCTTCCTACTTGACACCTAATAAAGATCTTTAATTAAACTATTAAATGTTAAACTTCTAATAGACATTTCTAATTAATTATCCAAAACTAATTTTTTGATCTTCTGCAAACCCACAGCTTTTCTCATCTCAGTTGCTTGTGTCCACCCTTTCAGTTGCTTACATCAAAAACCTTGGGTGTCTGTGTCCTCTCAGGTTCATTTATGCAGAGTGGAAAAAATTAATCCTCAGGGTAGAATACATAAAATACCAAAGAACCACTGCCAATTACCCTCATTGTCTGACACTTTCACTTGGCAATTAAGGATTCACCTTTAGACTCTTAAGATGAGGTGATATTAGAAGGTGGTAGTGTCCTTAGGTTGTCAGAGAAGGAGCTGACCCTGGGTTGTTAAAGTCTGACTCCATACATTTAAAAAATAAATCAACTCTCAGAGAGTGAAAGTGGGAATGAAAAAGCGATATAACAAAAAAATCAACCAAAGCCATCACAATAATAGAGAACCGTTAAATGCATTTTACATAAGATTGGGAGCAAGAAAAGCAATCCCAGAATCACCTTTATGATCTAATATAGTTCTACAATTCCTGGGCAATACTGTAGTGTAAGATTTTTAAAACAGTAATGTGTAATGAACAGAATGGAATATACCTAACAACTGCCATTACTTCTTCATTCTACAAAATATACTAAGCACATACTATATTAACAGATACTAGCCTAGGCACTGGGGATGCAGCAGAACAAAGTCTTTGGTCTCATGCAGATAATATACTAAGAGGGAAGGCAAGTAATAAAGAAGAAATTAAATGCAAATAACAAGCAAAATAAAGAAATATGTTTTGCAGATATTATCAGCTACACAAGAAAATAACATAAAAAACAGATAAACTATAAGAAATCACAAAGGAATTTAGAAAAGTTCACAAATAAAAAATTTACAAGGCTCAAGTGTGTTTCTCCATAATGTCAATAACCAACCAGGGAAAAAAGGACATCATTCACAATAGCAACAAAATTTATAAAATATTGAAGAATTGACCTATTAAAGAAAGACAAGACCATTTTGGTTCAAAAAAAAGATATTAAAAGGTATAAAAGAAAGTTTAAAATGGAAGTTTACCATGGTTATGATATAATGATTCAACTTTGTAAAGATAGCAGTTTTCTCTAAATTAATCTATGAATGTGATATTTTCTTGATAGAATATCTAGCTGGATAAGTTTAGGAACTTGATATAGTTACTCTAAAATTTATATGGAAGAATAATGGTTTATAGAGAGCTAACAACATTTTGGAAAAGAAAACGTAGGAGTGGACATTCAGTTTTTCAGAGATTAAGACACGCCACAGAGCCACATAAACTAAACAGCATGGTATCAGCATAGAAAATAATAAACCAATGCAAGAGACTAAAAAGTTAAGAAAGAGATCCAAATTTTATATTCTACAAATAAAAGGAGAAAGCATAGATTTGTAGTGAGTATAAAGAAAACTGTCCCACTGTGTGAAGAAAACTGATAAATTACTCTGTGTGTACATGAGGCAAGTGGACTCCAGAAAAATTGAGTTCTAAATGTGAAAGCCAAAACTACAAACCCAATAGAATCATTTATATGTGGGATTGAAAAGGTCAAACTCATGGAAGTATAGAGTAGAATAGTGGTTACAGGGGGAGGGAGGAGAGGATAGGGAAAGGGGAGATGTTGATGAACGTGTACAAAATTTCAGTCAGACAGGAGGAATGTTTTTGATATCATACAACTATGGTGACTATAGTTAACAATAATGTATTGTATATTTCAAAATTTCTAAGAAAGTAGATTTCAAATGTTTCACCACAAAAAAATGATAAGTAAGTGATATGGTGGATGTTAACTAGCTTGATTTAACCATTCCGCATTGCGTACATACATCAAAACATCACATTGTACCCAATAAATCTACACAATTATTATTTGTCAATTAAAATTTTTGGAAGAATTAAACAAAAAATAAAGCCAATAAAAGAGAATCATAGGTGAGAATATCTTTTTTACTAGAAGTTGGAAAGAACATCTTATAAACGACCCAATAAGTACAGAAGTTAAGGCAAAAAAAATGAGTTTGGTTTATAGAAATTAAGGGTTTGTATTCAGAGAAGGATAAGTCAGACAAATGACTGACTCAAAAATACATCTGCAATATATAAAACTGAGAGATTAATATGTAATATATAAAAGAGCACTTGTATAACCCCAGTTCCACAACTTACTAGCCATTTAATTTAGAACACCTTGTTTTACCTTTCTGGTCACATTTTCTTCAGCAATAATATGAAGATAGCAATAATAATACCTATCTCGTAAGGTTATTGTGAGTACAAAATTACTTAGAAGAGTGTTTCTCTGGCACATAGAAAATATTCAATAAATCTTAGCTGATTTTTATTATATCAGCAAAACAAGATATAATAAAGGATATGAAATTCCATAAATGACATGGGCAAAGGATATGTAATTCACAGAAAGGGGAACACAAATGACTAATAAGTATAAATAGATATTCTAAACTTTTTAGTAACAGAAATGCAATGAGATACCATCTTACCATCATTAATTTCACAAAAAAAAATAGAAAAGTAGATAAAACCAAATGTTTGCATATTCTGTATTGATGAGGATATGTGGAGAAAGAGAATTCTCATCAGCTGTTGCTAGGGGTCGTAAACTGGTTCTACTGTTTTGGAAGAAGTCTGGCAACCTGAGGTGATATTAAATATGCATATATCCTACAACTGATTAATCCCAGTCCAAAAAGTTGGAACCAAACCTGGCAACCATCACTAAAGAAAGAAATTGTGGTGTGTGCCCATTATGGAAAATTCCACAATGGATAGAAGCAACAAAATTGTATCTTGCCCAACTACCTATAGATAGATAGATAGATAGATGATAGATAGATAGCTAGATAGATAGATAGATAATAGATAGATGATAGATAGATAGATAGATAGATGATAGATAGATAGATAGATAGATGTATATTGTTAATACTGAGTGTCAACTTTATTGGATTGAAGAATGGCAAAGTATTGTTTCTGGGTGTGTCTGTGAGGGTGTTGCCATAGATTAACATTTGAGTCAGTGGACTGGGAAAGGCAGATCCACCCACAATCTGACTGGGCACAATCTAATTAGCTGCCAGCATGGCCAGAATAAAAGCAGGTGGAAGGACATGAGAAGATTAAACTGGTTTAGTCCTCTGGCCTACATCTTTCTCCCATGCTGGGTGCTTTCTGCTCCCAAACATTGGACTCCAAGTTCTTCAGCTTTGGGACTCAGACTGACTTCCTTGCTCCTAGGCTTGCAGATGGCTTATTGTAGGGCCTCACCTCGTGATTGTGCAAGTCAATATTCCTTAATAAGCTCCCCTTTATATATACATCTAGCCTATTAGTTCTGTCCCTCTAGAGAACCCTTACTAATACAATATACTATACATACATATATATGTCTTTTTAACAATTTTAAGATACACCAGCACATTTACAATCATTTAACATGGTGTGTGTGTTCCCAGTTTCTCCAGAATCCCATCAAATTTTTTTTTTCCGTATTCACCAATAGGCAAAGATAATAGACAAAGGTAGCATTTAGGCAAAAGTAATAATAGGTAATGGTAATATTCCATTTTTTAAATTTGCATTTCTTTACTCCCTAGCAAAGCTGAACTTTTTCCGTTATTTGGCCATTTGGATTCTCTTATGAATTCTTTGATCATATCCTTAGCACAATTTTCTGTTAGATTCATCAACTTCTTCTCATTGATTTATGTGGTGGATGCTCAGCGGGATATCCAACTGCTAGCCCATGTCTTCTTCACCTACGCTGCCCCTCTTCCTCCCAGAATCTCACTTGCCCTGTCAAGGATCCAAAGGCAGATGGTGGCCACTTTCTTACCTCCCTTTCTTTCTTTTCTTTTTTTTTGAGACACAGTGTTGCCCAGTCTGGAGTGCAATGAGGCAATCTCGGCTCACCGCAACCTCTGCCTCCTGGGTTCGAGCGATTCTCCTGCCTCAGTCTCCGGAGTAGCTGGAATTACAGGCACGCACCACCACGCCCAGCTAATTTGGTATTTTTAGTAGAGACGGGGTTTCTCCACGTTGGTCAGGCTGGTCTCGAACTCCCCACCTCAGGCGATCCTCCCAAAGTACTGGGATTACAGGCGTGAGCCACCGTGCCCAGCCTGTTACCTTCCTTTCAATTAGGGGTAGGTGGCCAATGGGAGCTGAAAAAAAGGCTTGGATGGGGCTCTTGGAAAAGATATCCCCCACCCCTTAATGAAAACAAATGATTAGGGGAAGATGCTCATATTCTTCACCATTGTCATGTCTTCGTGGGACATGTAGGAAGTACTGGAGCCTTCTTGCCACCATGAGGAACAACGTTGCCTATATGTTGAGGATGCAGAACCACAGAGCCAAAAGGAAACTGGATCCCTGACAACATCACTGAGCAACTAAATTAATCCTGGAACTGAAACTGTCCTATCTCTGTAATATTTATAGAAATAATATACATCATTTTGCTTAAGCTACCATTAGTTTGGGTATTACATAACTTGAAGAAAAATGTATATTAACTGGTACAATTTATGAGCACTTTATCACTTAAAAATAGGTGCCCACAGTTCCAGCCACTCAGGAGCTGGGGCAAGTGGATCACTTGAGCCTGAGTGGTTGAGGTTGCAGTGAGCCAAGATCGTGCCACTGCATTCCAGCCTCGGTGACAAAGCAAGACCCTATTTCAAAAAAAAAGTTAACACATTTTAATTTACGTTATTGAGTATGACAGTTTGATTCTGCTTCAAGCATACAAAAAGTTTTTAACAGAAATGAATTTTTAATTTAAATTTTTATTTTATTTTACAAATATCAATTATAGATCTATCACAATGATCATATGACATTTCTCCATTTGCTTTGTGGTGTGTTAAATTTAATATTAAAAATTATAATCTTAACCCATTGCTATACTTCTTTTAAAAAGCATCTTTGAACGAACCTGGGGGACATTACACTAAGTGAAATAAACCAGACAGAGAAAGACAAATACTATATGATCTCACTTATATGCGTAATCTTAAAAAGTCAAATTCATAGAAACAGACAATAGAATGGTGGTTGCCAAGGGCTAGGGTGGGGGAAATGGGGAGATGTTGGTCAAAGGGCACAAACTTTGAGTTATAAAATGAATAAGTTCTAGGGACTCTAATGTACAGCATGGTGACTACGGTTAATTACACTGTGTTGTATACTTGAAATTTGCTAAGAGAGTAGATCTGAAGTGTTCTCACCATAAAAAAAAAATGGTAACTGTGTGAGGTGATGAATGTGTTAATTGATTGCGGTAATCACTTTACAATGCATACATATATCAAATCACCATGTTGTATACCTTAAATATATACATTTTTATTTGTCAATTATACTTCAGTGAAGCTGGAGGGGGGAAGCATCCTTGGTGGTCATAAATCATGTATTGTCCTCATAATTTATTTCTAAATTAGATTTGACATTACCGTGTATGGTAATTAGAATTTTGTATTGTTCTTCATAAGTAGGATTGATCTTAATGTTTGTATTTTTACTTAAGTTTCAGTACAATAGTTACATTAGCTTCACAAAAATGAATTTGGAATTTTTCATCTTTTCAATGTTCTGAAATCATTTAAATACCAGAACCGTCTCATTCTTAGACCATTAATTGAACTAGACAGTAAAACCATGCAGATCTGATGCTTTGGATGATGCAGGAGTTTGGGAATGATGATGACAATTTTTTTTTTTTTTTGAGACGGAGTCTCGCTCTGTCGCCCAGACTGGATGGAGTGCAGTGGCGGGATCTCAGCTCACTGCAAGCTCCGCCTCCCAGGTTCACGCCATTCTCCTGCCTCAGCCTCCCGAGTAGCTGGGACTACAGGCACCTGCTACCACGCCCGGCTAATTTTTTTTGTGTGTGTGTATTTTTTAGTAGAGACGGGGTTTCACCGTGTTAGCCACGATGGTCTCGATCTCCTGACCTCGTGATCCGCCCACCTCAGCCTCCCCAAGTGCTGGGATTACAGGCATGAGCCACCGTGCCTGGCCAATGATGACAAATTTTAAAACTTTTTCTATTATTTGTCTATTTGTATTCTTAATTTTTCAGAGCAAATGTTAAGTATTCATATTTTCATAGAAATTATTTATTATTTTGAGATTTTAAGATATATTAGCCAAGAGTAATCTTATTTCAAGTTCTGTATCTATGGTTATATTTATATCTAATATTCATTAATAGGTGTTTGGTCTTTTGCCATTTCTATTGATTAATTTTATTGGTCTTTTTAAAATATTTGAATTTATTTATTATTTCTCCTCTTTATCTGTATTCTGGTCTATTAATCTATCATTTTTTTTCTTCTATTCTACATTCCTTAAGTTTATTTTGTTATTCTTTCTCTAAACTAGATCTTTTTTTTTTTTTATTGTTTTTTATTTAATAGCTAGTGCATTTCAAAGCCTTCTCTGGTCAGACAGTACTTCAGCCATAAGTTTTGACAGATAATGTTCTCACTGCCATTCATTTCTTCTCTTTTAATATACAGGTGACATAAATATATTCTCATTATGTGAGATTCAAATAATACACTTGGAAATTTATACTCTGCTAAATAAAAAGTCAGGATTGTAATTACACAGTATATGTAAATATAAGGCAATAAATGAGTAAATAAAGATGGCAAATTGAGCACAAGCATCACTCTCCCTCCCACCCCAACCTCCGAGAAATAACATAAAGGACAAAAGAAACCAGAATATAGTCATAATAATTTGGGGAGCAAGAATAAGCACTGCCAGTATTTTTAAAGAATCTTAAAAAATAGAAAGCAGAGAGGAGCAGGCAAATCGACGAACAAAATGGGACAAAACTATGCCTGAAGCAGGGCAAGGAGCAGCAGTGAGGAAGGAGCAAAGATAGCGATGAGGAAGGAGCAGTTTGAGGAGACTAAGTCCAAAGTCAATGAATATATGGAATGTGAGCTTCAAGAGCATTCATTAGCATGATCAATGAGAAACTACATTCAGGTCATTTAAACAGCTGATCTCCCTTCTATTTCTCCAGTGTACTGGGCAGTGATGTGTGTGGACAATGGGCTTAGAGGCATTGCCTTTCACAGGAAGAATGAGGAGCTCCCACAGTGAGAAATTATCCACCATCACTAGAGGTAGACGACAGTAACAGAATAAGCAAGCTCAGATTTTCAAATTCAGATACGCAACAACTGAAAACTAACCAAATATTTGGGAAAACCAACATTAGGAGAGATACTAAGCATTAAAAAAGAAAACTAACCACTGAGAACACAAAATAAACAGAGCACCTACCCTCAGCAATATTCAGGAATTTATTAGGATCATTGAAAAGACACCAGTCAGAATGGCTATTATATTAAAGTCAAAAAATAACAGATGCTGGCAAGGTTGTGGAGGAAAGGGAACACTTATGCATTCCTAAATTAATTCAGCCATTGTGGAAAGCAGTGTGGCAATTCCAGAAAAACTTAAAACAGAATTACCACTTGACCCAGCAATCCCATTATTGGGTATATACCCAATAACGAATTGTTCTACCATAAAGACACATGCATGCACACGTTCAAAGTAACACTATTCACAATAAAAAAAGACATGGAATCAACCTAAATGCCCATCAATGGTAGATTGGATGAGGAAAACGTGGTACATACACATCATGGAATACTACACAGTCTTAGAAAAGAAGATCTTATCATTTGCAGCAAAATGGATACAGCTGGAGGTCATTATCCTAAGCAAACTAACACAGGAACAGAAAATCAAATACCACATACTTTCACTTATAAATGGGAGCTAAAAAAGGAGAACATGTGGCTCCTAGGAGAGGAACATCAGACACTGCAGCCTACTTGAGAGTGAAGGGTGGGAGGAAGAAGAGGTTCAGAAATACCTATCAGGTACTATGTTTATTACCCGGGTAATGAAATGACCTGTACACCAAACCCCCATTACACACAGTTTACCTGTATATCAAACCTGCACCTGTACCCTTAAACCTAAAAGTAAAAAAAAAGAAAAGAAGATGGTCTGAATGGCAAAATGGATAAAATTAAAATCAAAACTAGTGAACTGAAATAGCAAGGTGAGAAGTTCTTCTGAATTGCAGTATAAAAGATAAAAAGAAATAAAAGATAAAGGCATGAAGGACAGATCCAGTGGATGAAACATGATTTGGCACAAACAGATTTAGCGTCTTTTGGGTAAGGTATTTTTTCCTCGTAAAGAACACCCCACGTTATCTTAATAGTCCCTTGTATCTAATATTCCATTTGCCTGATATTAACATAGCTACAGATTTCCTTGGGATATGAATTCCATCTCTTTACTTTCAGCATTCTGTGTCACTATGATTTCAGTTGTGTTTCTTTTTAATGATATGAAAAAATTTTGGTTTTATAACCAATATGAGAGTCCCTAGCATTTTAACTGTTCAGTTTAATTTGTACATGTTTGTGACTACCATATTTGGATTTATTTCTTCCATCTAAGTTTGCCTTTTATTTATAATGTTTTCTCTTTGCTTCCTTATTATCCTTTCCTTCCTTCTATGGGACTGAACATATTTCTGAAAAATAAATGGATGGGAAAAGATATACTCTAGTACTGGTGTAGGGATTGATAATTAGCCTAATGCAGTTTTCAGCTAAGGGTAATGTCTGGAGACATTTTTGATTGTCACAACCGAGATGCTGCTGGCATCTAGTGAGGAGAAGCCAGGGTTGCTGCTAAATATTCTGCAGTACTGAGGACAGTGTCCCACAACAAAGAATCATCCAGTCCAAAATGTCAATATTACCAAGGTTGAAAAACTCTGGTCTAATAGAACAGAATAGAGATCCCAGAAACATATTTTTGCATTTTTGCATATAAGGAAACTTGAGATATGCCAAAGATGACATTGCAGATTACTGAGGAAAGAGGAACTATTTCATAAGTGGCTTCAGAGCAACTGATTACCCATGTGTAAATAAACTGTTCACATTCTCACTCATAAGTGGAAGGTGAACAATGAGAACACATGGACACAGGGAGGGGAACATCACACACTAGGGCCTGTTGCGGGTGGGAGTCAAGGGGAGGGGGAGCATTAGGACAAATACCTAATGCATGCGGGGCTTAAAACCCAGATGAAGGGTTGATAGGTGCAGCAAACCACCATGGCGCATGTATACCTATGTAACAAACCTGCACGTTCTGCACACGTACCCTAGAACTTAAAGTAAAATTTTAAAAAATAAAATAAAACTATATGCCTACTTTAATCCAGGTAGATTAAAGCCTTAAATGTGAAAAATAAAATGTTTAAACCTTTAGAAATATATAGAATAATATTTCTATAACATATAGGGGTAGAGAAGTCCTAAACAAGGCTCAAAAAGCCCAAATTATACAGATACATTCCGATTAATATGACTGTGTTAAAACTTAAAACTAACCAAAACTGTCACCATAAATAAATCTAAGAGACAAGAAACAGACATAGAAGATACTTTCAACTCATATACCACAGGAATAGTAGTCAGAATATTATAGAAAACTTTAATAAACTAATAAATTAAACCAAAGTCAAGTGAGAATAGAAAAATGAGCAAAGAAGAGTAAAATGAAATTCAAAGAATAAATGCTAATGACAACAGGCCTATGAAAAGAAGCTCAATCTCACTGAAAACTAGAGGAATGCAAGTTAAAACAGGGAGAAACCATGTTCATATTTACGGTATTTGCAAAATTTTTGTCTGATTATAGCAAGTGTTGGAGCAATGGGAAAAATCAAATACATTTTGTACCCCACCGCTGCTGAGCATTTGGCTCAATCATTTGGAGAACAACTTGGCAATGTGTACTAAAGTTGAAGATGCTCATATCACACAGTCCCAAAACTCTATCTTATGTACACAACAGGTAAGAACAAAAACATTCTTGCTGGTTGGTTTTTTTTTTTTTTTTTTTGAGACACGGTCTCTGTTGCCCAGGCTGGCATGCACTGGCACAAACACAATTCACTGTAACCTTGACTTCCTGGGCTTAAGCGAACCTCCCACCTCAGTCTCCCAAGTAGCTGGGACCACAGGCATGCACCACCACTCCCAGCTATTTTTTTTTATTATTATTTTTAGTAAAGATGGGGGGTCTTACTATGTTGCCCAGGCTGGACTAGAACTCCGGGCCTCAAGTGATCCCCTCCCAAAGTGCTGGGATTACAAACGTGAGCCACTGTGCCCAGCCTGTATTCTTAATAAGAGAGAGAAATAGAAAACCAAAAATTTGTCAACTGAGGAATAGGTAAGTCAGCTATGTTCATACAACAGAATATTGCACAGAAGTTTAAATAAATGAACTAGAGATATACTTAGCACCAAAAATAAAGCTCAGAAGTATACTGTGGGGTAGAGGGGAGGGAAACAAGTTTCAGAAGAAAATGAAAGTGTGAGACCATTTATATAAAATTTTAAATCTGCAAAGCAATAACATATAATACTAGTGGATACATGGTTACGTAATAAAAACTAAAAGCATGAAAGGCGAGATTAAACACCAATGAAAGTGGGTAGTTCTGAGTGGAAAGAGAAAGGATTCTAGGGTAAATTAATACTGTGCTGTTTCTTTTTTAAAAATGTTAAATACAAGATTAAAATTTGATCTAGTAGTAGGTTCATCACATGGGTGTTCAATATATTATTATATTCTTTTGTATTTATATGAATTATTTCACAAACTAGATTAATTGTAATCAGTTTTAAATACCTGTCACAGAATCATTAAAAATGAAATTCACACAGGCATTCATGTAACAGCTCAAAATTTAGTTGTCCAACAGCACCCTCTGCTGTTCTATATAAGCTAGGACCAACTATTTACAGCACAAATCAACACTGAAAAAGCTGGAGAGGTCTCTTCATACAGTACTTCCCCTCTTCCACCCCAACAGCAAGCAGCCTCTGCATCAGAAGTTCCATCTTTTGGAATCCGGGGAATATGATAAAAACACATAGCTTGTGACAATTATTCTGTACAAAGATTTTCTCCCAGGATAAGGAGGAGCCAGGGGTTTGAGGAAAGGTGTCTGTGCGGGGCACACACCCCAGAGAGAAGTCTCTGGGCCCCATGGCATCAGTATGTCACAGGCAAGATAATAAAAGGGTGGGTGGGGTAAAGGCGACACTGAGTGAGTGAAGGGCAAAGCTAGGGTCTGAGCTGCCAGTGGCCTGAGAGAAATCTGATTCAGGCCCTTTATTTACAAATGAGGACTTTGAGGTTCAAAAAGTAAGATCTCTTCCTGGATCACCCAGTGACTCCAAGTCACACAAAGAAATGCACCCAGGGAAAGGGAATTAGATACATGGTAGTACTTTGTCCTCACGCATGAGTCCTCATCAAGTCCTAAGCACTTACATAGATGCTGCACTCTATTCCTGTTAATATGCTCTCTTTTCCCACCATCTTCACCATGAGCCAGCCGGGCACGTGAGGGGCTGTCATAGAATTGCCCTCCCATATTAGCTCAAAACTTAGAGCTGCTTAGGGCTTTGCTCTGGAAGGAGAATCTCCCTAAGGGAGATGCTGCTGACAAAATAGCCTGCCAAAAAGATCTGCCTCCCTGTACATTTCCTATTGCTGCTTAGCAAATTACCACAAACTTAGCAGCTTAATAAAACAACACAGACCTCCCCATTCTAAAGATCAGATGTCTGAAATGGGTCTCACAGGGCTAAAATCAAGGCATCAGCAGAGCTGTATTCCTTCTCCAGGCTCTGGAGGAGAATCCATTTCCTTGCCTTTTCCTTAGCTCATGGCCCCGCTTCCTTCTGCAAAGCTAGCAATCACGTCACTCTAGACTATGTTTCCCATCTCCTTCTCTGACTCTGACCTTCTGCCTCCCTCTCTTACTCAGAAGGATCTTCGTGATTACCCACATAATCCTGGATAATCGCCTATCTCAATGTCAGTTAGATTAGCAAACTGAATCCCATGTGCAACTTTAATTCCCCTTTGCTATGTAACATAACATAATCACAGGTTCTCGGGATTAGGATGTGGACACCTTGGAGCGGGGGGAGCATTTTTCTGCCTACCACACTCGTCATAGCCAGTATTGGCTTGAAGAAAGGCTACATACTTCAACTCATGGTCTTCCCCTATCCTTTCCTGATAGTCTTCTGTGTGTGTGTGTGTGTGTGTGTGTGTGTGTGTGTGTGTGTGTCTGTCTCTCTCATTTGCAGACACACATATGCACACACACACACACACACAGGCCTTATCTCAATTACCAGCCTAAAAGTGTACAAATAACCTCAAAAACAAGAATTGTATCATTTATCTTTCAATAATTTCACATATACTAGATGTTCCTCCCTCTCTGCATTACCACCAACGGGCTCTTCTACTCCCCCAACATCAACTGGCCCTTCTGAGATTCCTCTACAGCTCCAAGCCCCTCTACTTCCTACATATTTCTATATCCCCTCAGGACATCGTTGAGCAAAAATTATTTTCATTTCAAGACATATTTGTCCAACACCTACCACATGCCAGAATTGTACCCAAAAATTCTTGCCCTCAAGGAGCACAGTGTCTACAACACAGGTCAACACACATGCACACACACACATACACACACACAAGCCAATTGCAGAGCTCAGTGCTGCGCTGAAGAGTGCATGAGTGTCAAAAGGAAATCATTAACTCAAGCCTAGGAGCCGTGGAGAATCCACACAGGAGGTGTCTTTTATGCAAAGCCTTAAGAACAGATAGCATTCTGACAAGAGAAAGGAAAGGAAATAATTAACTCAAGCCTGGGAGGCGTGGAGAATCCACACAGGAGATGTCTTCTATGCAAGGACTTAAGAACAGAGAGCCTTTTAACAAGAGAGAAGGGTGGGAAGAGCATTCCAGACCCAGGCAGTAGGATAAATAGAGGCAAGGAGATGGAAACATCTTGGAATGTTCAGGAACAGTTGGATGTGCCTTGAATGAAAGCAGTGGATGGAGGGAAAAGGGTTGGGAAATGAGGCTAAAATAAGTTTTAATCAGGTGAGAAAAGGCCTCAATGTCACTCTGAGTGGGTGTCCTGATTCTAATGTTTCCGTGTTTCCTCACTGCTCTCTCCCACCCTGGAGCCTGGTACAGAGAGTTACCAAGACAGGGAGAGGATTGACTGACCAGTTGACTGACCAGAGTTTCATGGAGGGATTCTTCCTCTGTCCTTTGTAGACAAGGCCCCTGCCCCCAGGATTCCCAGAAAACTCAAGGACAGCAGTGACATACTTGGTCTCTTCCTACCTAAGAAGGAAAAGGGTGGAATAACTTCTCTGAGCCCTTTTCCCTCTAATTGTACCTGTGTCTTTTGTGGACCTGGAACAAGAATTAAAAGAAATTAATGAATGTGTAAGCAAAAGCTCAGTTGTATGTAAGAAAACCCAATTCCCCCTGAGGAAGAGAAAGAGGTGGAGTCCTTTAAAAATTAACTGCCTGTTTTTCTGTCTGTGGCTAGTGAGCCTTATCTCTCCCTTTCCCAGGCATTGTGAAGACCCTGTTTCTCTAGCTGTGCAGCTGCAAGGTCACTAGACAGATAAACCCAAGTTGTAAAACGTTTTTCCTCGAAAAATAAGAAATAATGTAATGCATGTCTCAATTGAATAACTGCCTTTGTTTCTCGCTTCTGTAATATGCTTCCCCCTGCACAGATCTCCCCACATCCCACAAAATGCTTAAAAGGTAACCTGACTCTTTGTTCGGGGCTCAGTCCTTTGTATGGTAATCCAACTGGATCAGTGCACCAAAATAATAATAAATCCTCCTCAACCCCTCAGTCTCTCTGATTCCTGAATTATCCCACTGCAGAGCTTGTCCCTTTCTTTGGGAGTTACTCTTTCAGAATTCAAGGGAGGCATAACTGACTGGAAAAGGCCAGAAGACAGGAGGGATCCAAGGTATGTGGCAAGGCTGGAGGATTTCTGGATTCATTCACCACCTGGACTTCCTGCAGTCATAAATGGGATCAGAAGAGGTGGCCTCAGCCAGGCACGGTGGCTCACATGGTAATCTGAGCACTTTAGGCGGCTGAGGCAGGCGGATCATGAGGTCAGGAGATCGAGACCATCCTGGCTAACATAGTGAAACCCCATCTCTACTAAAAACACAAAAAATTAGCCATGTGTGGTGGCATGCACCTGCAATCCCAGCTAATCGGGAGGCTGAGGCAGGAGAATCACTTGAACAGAGGAGGTGGAGGTTGCAGTGAGCTGAGATCATGCCACTGCACTCCAGCCTGGATGACAGAGCGAGACTCCATGGAGGAGGAGGACCAGGGAGGGGGAAGCGGTGGGGGGAGGGGAGGGGAAGCCTCACCCATACTGTATTCCCAGCACTAACTTCTTCCATCCATTCTGATGGGACCTCCATGATATTTTGGCCACTTCAGAAATTCTATCACCCTTTGAATCCTCAGGGCTCCCAGAGGCATTCCCACCCCACTCTACCTCCCCTTTCCCTGCTGACAAGCCCCGGATCAACCACCCCTCAGGTCTCTCCCTCCATGAAGCTTTCCCAGATTATCCTCACACTCCTCAAAGCTGATGACTCCTCAGGGCTCCTGATGATTCATTAGGAATTAAGAATTTAATCTGCAATAAATCAGCTAGTGACCTTGATGGCAGGTGAGAAAAACTGATTAGTCGCTTTCCACATGTAAACCAGAACTTCTACATTTCATGCATCGAGTGTATTGAATCAGGAAATCTAACCCAGAAAGGGAAGGTGGTCAAGACAGGGATGGAGAAGCCGTGAGAGAAAAGGCATCAAGGAAATACCTATGGCAGAGAGTCAGGAATAGGTGGCAGGAAAAGTCAGGGGCAGGGGGATATTGAAATGAAGAATTTCATTAATGGAGCAAACTTAGGTAGTGAATTAGGCCTGTGTGTTGCCAATGCAGTTGAGATGAAACTTGCTGGAAAAGAGGAGGTAAAAGAACTGGAAAGCTCTAGAAAGCAAAAAGTATTTGGAATGTTGGCAGGATGTGGGATGGGTGATCCAGGAGTCAGTCTTAAACTAAGGACGGGGAGTAACTGGGAGATGAGTGGATGATGTAATAAGAAGGGGTATCCAGAGGACAGGAGCCTCAGGGGAACAGAGTAAGCTGTGTGGTCTGGAAACTGCAATACAGACCAAGGTGCTCAATGTAACTGTGAACTCCCCCTCCCAGCCTGAGGAGCACGGGCTGCAGAGCACATGAGGCTGCACTTCAGGAGCCTCCGGGGGAAACAGGTGCTCCTGAGAACTGTGTTTTACTCTGTTTGCGGTGTTCTATTTAAATGATTTCTGCTTTTATGTCTATTCATTCCTTCCTAGTTTCTTTTAGTTTATTTGGCTTTATATTCTAGTTCCTTAAACTAAATATTTGGTTTATTTGCTTTTGATACATCTCATTTTGCAGTAAAAAAATCACTAAAAGTGAAGAATTCTCCGAGAACCACATTGATTGCAACCACATGTTAACATGTGAAGTGTCCATGTTGTCAATTCCCAAATAGCCAGTAACCGAATGTTCACTTTTCCCTTTGACAGGAAGATATTCAGAAAACTGCTCATTTTTGTTCTTTTATTTATTTATTTATTTTAGTATTTCCAAGTGGTTTAAAATGTTTTACTTCGAATTTTGTCTTTAATTCTACTTCTGTGGCATTGTATTTGAAAATGTGATCTGTACATTTTCAACCTTAGGTGTTTATCGAGATTTTCTTTAGTGCCTAGTATTGATCCATGTCCCATTTTTAATGCTCCATGGGAAATAAAATTCTTTGTTCATTGTGCACAAAGACATAATAAAGCTTCTTCATCATAGTACTCAAATCTTCTCTTTTGTGTTTGTTTGTTTTCTTTTGGTTTTTTAGAGGTATTTTAAATGTCCCCTGCTATGATTATTGGGGTTTTTTCTTGTATTTTTAACAGATTTTGTTTTGTATGTGTCAGTGCAAAGTAGTTTGGGTACAAAAAAGTTTGTGACTGTTCTAGCTTCTTGGCAAATCACACCTCTTTTTCTAAATAAAACAGTATTATTTGTACCACTTAAAGATCTTGGCCTTGATTCTTCCATGGTATCAAACCTTGTTTTCTTTTGGTTAGCATTTACCTCACATATATATTTGTCCATCCATTTATTTTTCAACCTTGCTGTGTTCATTTATTTTTGGTGCATCTCTTGTAAAAAACATACTTCTAGATTTTACTTTTTGACTCTACCGTCTATTATTTTCATAGCTTTTTTTCCTTCATTTTTGTGTTTTTTATTCTTCCCTTACTGACCTTTGCAAGATCCATTGGGTTTTAGGTTGTTGCTTCTATTTCTCTTCTAGTGGTTTCAAGGATCTGTATATCAGTTAGTACTTGATTCCACTGAGTAAAGAAACCCAAAAGAAGAGTCGCTTAAAACATACATTCTTACATGTAAAACAAGTCTAGAAGAAGACAGTCCAGGCTGAGACAGAGGCACCGCTGCCCTCAGGCACCCAGGCTCCACTCTCTTTCTGCTTCACCATTCTTGAAGAGTAATTTTTTTTTTCAAAGTCATAAGGTGGAGGTGGCTGCTAGGGCTCCCATCTTCATGCCCAAGTTCCATGCAGCAAGGAGAAGAAAGAGGGAAGGGCGAAAAAGGGCATGTTCAACTGCATCAGCTCCACTGCAGGAGCCCTCTCTAATTCTATACTTACATAGAATTAGCCAGAATATAATCACATGGATGTGGCTACAGATATGTAGTATATACCAATCTGCAAGTGCGGCTGGAAAATAAGAAAACATGGTATTTTAGTTGAGCATAGCAGCACTTCCTTCTCTTTGTAAGGAAGAAGAGGAGAAAGGATACTAGATAGGCAACCGAAATCTCTGCCAAAGTATACATACTATAGCCATTCTATCAGCTATTACATTTAATTTTTGAATAACACTATTTAAAGAGACATTTCCCTGTAAGTATCAACCATTAATCATTGTGATTGCCCCTCGAAATAAGGTATGTATCATTTTTAAATTCTGTCTTTCCCAATCGTGCCTCCCAAATGTTAGTATGATTTTACTTCCAAGTTATCAGTTTTGTACTATACACTATTTTATCATAGGAATCACTATTAGTAATTGTATGAAATATATTACTAATAATAATTGTTATTAAATGTAACTGTGAGGCATAATAGTTTCCTTGCTTACCAATTATCATTGTAATCTCCATCACTTATTTCTTGAATTTTTCATCTAATAGTAATTTCTCCAGAAATGGTATGGCAACTTTCTAAAACCTTATTTTTTGCCGAATTTTATATGATATTTTCTAACTACAGAATTTCAATTTCTCAATTCTTTTTCCTCAGAACCAAGTAGCCCCTGCTCCTTTGTCCACTGGCATTTAATCTTAAACTAGTCTTAAGCCCTTCCAACTGGCTTTTCCTTGCATGTAATTTATTTTCTGAAAACTCGTAAGTTATTATCCTTAGCCCTAAAATTCAGAATCTGGAAATTTCACCTAGCTATTCCCTCCTACCCTCAGGACATAATTTTGATCAGAAGTATGAAATATATCTTCACTTTTTAAATTTTTCTCCTCCTCCTCCTGCTCCTTCCTAATTCTTGTTATTCTTCTAACATATATATGGGTGTATATACATATATACACGTATATATATACACGTGTATATACGTATATATGTATATATGTATATATACACGTATATATGTATATATGTATGTATATATGTATATATACACGTGTATATGTATATATGTATATATACACGTGTATATATGTATATATGTATGTATATATGTATATATACACGTGTATATGTATATATGTATATATACACGTATATATGTATATATGTATGTATATATGTATATATACGTGTATGTATATGTATGTATATATGTATATATACGTGTATGTATATGTATGTATATATGTATATATACAAACATGTGTGTATACGCGTATATACACACAACATATATGTGTATATAAGCGTATATACACAAACATATATGTATATATACATAATACATATGTCTTTATAGTATATACATATGTTTATGTATATGTGTATATATACATAAACATATATATGTGTATATGTGTATATATACATAAACATATATGTGTATATGTGTATATATACATAAACATATATGTGTATATGTGTATATACATAAACATATATGTGTATATGTGTATACATAAACATATATGTATATATGTATATATACACATAAACATATCTATGTATATATGTATATATATACATAAACATATCTATGTATATATGTATATATACATAAACATATCTATGTATATATGTATATATATACATAAACATATCTATGTATACATACACATAAACATATATGTGTATATATACATATATGTATACATATACATGTATATGTATATATATACACATATATACACACATATATATATATTTGATCTCTTATCTTTATCCTCATAATTTCCATTTCCCATCTTTTTAGTCTATGTTATGGGATCATACCTTGATTTCCAACTCAGTGATTAATTTTAAAATCATGTCTTCTAATTATTTGGAACTTTCTTTTGATAAGCAATATTTTAATTGGTAAGAATTTTTTTGTGTATTATTAGCCCTTGAATTATGAATATCACATCCTCTCAACATGTTCTGAAAATACTAAATGTCATTTCTGAAGGTTTTTTTCATCTTTCTCTGCTTCTTTTTTTATACATACTTTAAGTTCTGGGATGCATGTGCAGAACGTGCAGGTTTGTTAGATAGGTATATATCTGCCATGCTAGTTTGCTGCACCCAACAACCCATCATCGAGGTTTTAAGCCCTGCATGCATTAGGTATTTGTCCTAATGCTATCCCTTCCCTTGTCCCCTACCCCTCAACAGGCCCCAGTGTGTGATGTTCCCCTCCCTGTGTACAAGTGTTCTCATTGTTCAACTCCCACCTATGAGTGAGAACATGCAGTGTTTGATTTTCTGTTCCTGTGTTAGTTTGCTGAGAATGATGGTTTCCAGGTTCATCCATGTCCCTGCAAAAGATATGAAGTCATTCGTTTTTATGGCTACATCGTATTCCATGGTGTATATATGCAACATTTTCTTTATCCAGTCTATCATTGATGGACGTTTTGGTGGGTTCCGAGTCTTTGTTATTGTAAATAGTGCTGCAATAAACATATGTGTGCATGTGTCTTTATAGCAGATTGATTTATAATCCTTTGGGTATACACCCAGTAATGGCTATTTCTGGTTCTAGATCCTTGAGGAATGGCCACACTGTCTTCCACAACGGTTGAACTAATTTACACTCCCAACAGTGTAAAAGCGTTCCTATTTCTCCACATCCTCTCCAGCATCTGTTGTTTCCTGACTTTTTAATAATTGCCATTCTAACTGGCATGAGATAGTATCTCGTTGTGGTTTTGATTTGCATTTCTCTAATGACCAGTAATGATGAGCTTTTTTTCATGTGTTTGTTGGCTGCATAAATGTCTTCTTTTGAGAAGCGTCTGTTCATATTCTTTGCCCACTCTTTGATGAGGCTGTTTGTTTTTTCTTGTAAATTTGTTTAAGTTCCTTGTAGATTCTGGATATTAGACCTTTGTCAGATGGATAGATTTTCTCTCATTCTGTAGGTTGCCTGTTCACTGTGATGATAGTTTCTTTTGCTGTGCAGAAGCTCTTTAGTTTAATTAGATCGCATTTGTCAATTTTGGCTTTTGTTGCAATTGCTTTTGGTGTTTTAGTCATGAAGTCTTTGGCCATTTCTATGTCCTGAATGGTATTGCCTAGGTTTTCTTCTAGGGTATCTTTCTCTGTTTCTTCCTTAGCTAGTCATTCTGTTTAATCTTCTTCACACTTCTTTTTCATGATGCTAATATTCCTCAAATATTTGCTAATGCTTTGCTTTAAATGAAGTACTAAGTTGAATATCATTGACACCAGGCATTGGCTCCTTCAGCATTTGTATAGGGGGACTCTCTCTCCCTGGAGCTGGCCAACTGCAGGCTCAGGATAAATGGGATGAGGAGGTTGCCGACCGATTCCCTGGTGGTGTGTGAATGAAGAGATAGCAGGCAATCTGGGAATGAATTTGCTCTAAATGACTGGCTTTGGTTTGTTTCTCTGTAACAGCCCGTTGTTTTTTGTTTTTTCTGAGACCACTTTGAAAACCCAGAATTACATCAGATCCTGCCCTGTCTCTTTCTGACCTCTCATACCAGCTGAGCCCTTCACATTCACCTGGAAGCAAACACTGGAATTAGCCACTCCTGAAAACAAGTGGAGAGGAGGACCCTCGTTTTTCCTGGGAGAGTTGCTTGCTTAATCCCTTTTATATTCACCCTGTGGCTAGCTCCTCCTCCGTATACTTTTTGACTCCTGACTTAAAAGTTCCCAGGTTACTCTAGGAAGAGAGCTTTCATTTCTGCAGTAGCCCTCTCCACATCTCTTCTTGGTTACTCTACTCTAAATTCTCCATTGTCTTATCCCTTTTTTTTAAAATTAAAGAAATAATAAATGATTATTTATTCTATACTTTTTTTTTCTTTGAGACAGAGTCTTGCTCTGTCACCCAGGCTGGAGTGCAATGGCACGATTTCGGCTCACTGCAACCTCTGTCTCCTGGGTCCAAGTGATTCTCCTGCCTCAGCCTCCCTAGTAGCTGGTATTACAGGCGTGCACCACCAAAACCGGCTAATTTTTGCATTTTTAGTAGAGACATGGTTTCACCATGTTGGCCAGGCTGGTCAACTCTTGACCTCAAGTGAGCCGCCTGCCTTAGCCTCCCAAAGTTCTGGGATTGCAGGCGTGAGCCACCACATCTGGCCAATAAATCTTACTGAATGGATCCAAACTGCCTGTTAGGTTTTAGATACCAAAGAGGCAGCAATGAACAAGATACAAATCCCTGTCCTTACAAAGCTCTTTTCTTACACTAAATAAACAGCACAGAGATAGAGAAAGATTATGACCCCTTCCTGTCCCACATTCTCCAATCCCAATTCCTGAGGTAATATGTGAATAGTTTTGTATATAGTCTTCCACAACCTCTCTCTAAGATCCTATAAACAATACGGAATCTCACTGTGTGCTCTTACAACTCATTTTTTTAACTTAATGATTTGGTAGAAACATTCTTCCAGACCCACTATGCAGATCCAGTTCACTCTCTTAACAGCTGGACAGTATTGGGATTTTACCACAGTCTATACAAGTAACCCCTTATAGACAGACACACGGGTATTTTTTTTATGTGGTTTTAGTTTTGGTTCTCATTTTTTTAGCTGAGTGTATGTATGTATTTATCTGTTTGTTTTTTGCTGCTACAAGTCTGTGGTAAACATCTTTGTCCATACATCCCTATGTATGCATGCTTCTGTATACTCCACAGTATAGAGTTCCATAAATGGGAATGTTAGGACAAATATTTATATATTTTTATTTTAATAGATATTGTCAGATTATTTTCCAGAAAGGTCATGGCAAGCCATGTTCTCACTGACAGCCCATGAGTTTCCCCATATACTTGGTACTGTTCAATCTTATCAATTTTCTATTTTTTCCTCATATGATAGCTGAAAATAAATTCCTTAATTGGTGTTTTAATTTTCATTTCCCTAATGAACAGAAAGATTTCCGTATTTTTATTGGCAATATGTATTTTTTTCACTAGATTTCCTCTTTATAATTATGGCTTGTTTGGTGGTTGTTATTTTTCTCTTCTTGTCATTTTATAGACATTCTCTCCATAAGAAAAATAGTAACCCTCTGAATATCATACGTATAGCTAAAAATATATATCCTACTCTATTTTATCTTTTAACATTTATAGTATCTTTTGACACGGACAACATTTAAATGTGTAGGTTCTCATAAATGTTTATTTCCTTTTTCAGTTTCTCTTCTCCCTTGCTTAAAAAGATCTTTTTGATTTCCACGGATTTACATATTCTCCTGAATGTTCATCTAAGTTTAGGGAAGGAGGGGTGAAAAATTGTTTAGGCCATCTGGAATATGTTTTATACATTAGGTAAAGTAAGGAACTGTTTTCTTCTAGTTGAAAGCCAATTATTCTTACATCCTTTATTAAGTGATAAATCACCCACTGAATACCAATTAGACTTAAGTCTAATTAAGTCATGTAGATTCTCCACTCAGTCCTACTATGTCTCTCTCTATTCTTCTGTCAAAGCCATAATACAACTTCCATTCTGACTTAAACTCTATTCTATTCTTCTGTCAAAGTCACACTACAGCTTCCATAAGGACAAGGACTTTGTTTTTTATATTCTCTTTGCTATATCTCCAGAGCCTCAAAGATGCCTCAATGCCTAGAAAAGTTCCTTCCCCATTGTAGGTGCTCAAAAAGTCAATGAACCAATGAATGAATTATAGTAGTTTAAGAGTGAGTTTTAATATCTGGAGTGCCAGTGCTCTCATTGTTCTTCTTTCCAAATGCACTAGCAGTTCCCACACATTTCCTCAATATTGAAGAAGGAATATATTTTTACATTTCTAATTCTAACTGGAGTTTTTTCTGGGTTAGAAAAAAGCTATTGGCTTTTCTTGCATTTGTCTTACATCCAAACATATTCCCAAGTTCTTTTATGGTTCTTTTACAGGTTTTTGTTAGCAGACTACCTGAGATTTTCTAGAAATGTATCATTTAATCAGCTAATCATCTGTAAATGAAAATACAGTTTCTCTTTTTTACCATTTTAATTCTGATTATTTCCTTTTTTATTAAATATATGAGATAAAACCTTCAAAATAATATTGAGTAATAATGGAGATGGTGAGCACCTCATATTTTCCTCATATAAGTGGCAATTGCTTTCATATTTTGTCATTTGTAAAATGTTTGTTACTGATTTTTAATATATAGTCTCTATAGTTTCCTGGCTTCTTTATTTTATCTAGAGTTTAATTCAGAATGGCTGGTGAGTATAATAATGACCTTTAGAGAACCTACTAAGTTGGAAATAATCTACTAATAATTTTTCTGTTTTTATGTGTTGATGTGATAAAATATGTTAAAATATTTCTTAATAAGATTTTCTATAATGAATCATCCTTACGCTTATTTACATACTCTTCTTGATTATAGTACACTATTCTTTTAATATAATGCCAACTTCATTTGCTAACATGTTTTAGAATTTTTGCCTCTATGTTAACAGGTAAAATTCTTTATAGTTTTATTTTTATATTCCTTTTTATTAGATTTTGATATTAGCATAATCGTGCCTCATAAAATGAATTGGGGAGCTTGTCATCTTTTTCTATGGACTGGAATAATTCAAATAACATCAAATTATATGGTCTTTAAAGCAGCCCTACTTCAAGTGTGGTCCTCAAACCAGTGCCAGTCTGCCACATGTACATTCCCAATCCACAACAAGGTAAGCACAGTGTTTTAATTTCCTTTTGATGCAGTAACAAATTGCCACAAACTTACTGGCATGAATGATACAGTGCTGGAGGTCAGAATTCTCAAGGAGCTAAAAGTCAAGGCATCAGCAGGGCTGCGCTCCCTCTGGAGGCTCCAGGGGAGAAGCTCTTCCCTGCCTGTTCGAGTCTTCTAGAGGCTGCTCACATTCCTCGGCTCATCTCACTCCCACCTCTGCTTCACTCCTCAAGTCTCCTTCCCTTATAAGGACCTTCATGATGACATTGGGCTCACCTGGATCATACAGGATACTCTTTCCGTCTCAAAGTCCTTAACTTAGTCCCCTCTGCAACGTCCTTTTGCCCTGTAAGGTACCATAGTCATAGGTTCCAGAGATTAGGATGTGGACATCTTTTGGGGGCATTATTCTGCCTACCACATGCAAGAATTGCGAGTGTTTAGAAACTTCTATTGCAGTTCCACAGAGTAATTTTATGTCTGCTGAATCTACTAATAGAAAATTGGGGTTTGTGTTTTGCATGTCTTTTTGTTTTATTTTTATTAGCAAAATTATACTGATACAGATATCAGTCTACTATGTTCTGAAAATTTTTTAAGTTGATTCTTCACCTGAGAAATTTTGAGGAACACTGCCTTAAAACTTAGATATAATTCAACTCTAAAGTCAGCTGATCCCGGTGCCTTTTTAGTACTATGTAGGTTTTAGTCATCTTTTAAAATTCTGCTGTGATTCGACTGTCCGTTTTTCTAAATATTCTTGAATTACTTTTGATAATTTATATGCTACTAGAAAAACCACTGCCAGGTCAGCAGCGCCCTGTACTACTCACAGCCTTTTGGCTATTATAGACTCAGTGGGCAGAGGAAGAGGTAGAAAGAAGGGGAGACTATCCTGTCAACATGCCATCATCCACACTATCACCATGTCAGGAAAATTGTGTGGTGTTCCTGATACGTCTTCCACATTCTATTAATTTTTATCACTCTCCTGAGGTTTCGTGTAACAAGCCTGGCCAAGGTCATTCACATCTGGTGATTTTCTCAACAGTTGGCATAATAGCCTTCCTTGCCATGGGGAACTGAGACACTAGTAATCCATGTTTTGAGCTTGCTGCATCGTATTACTCCCATTGTCACTAGTGGTAACACCGGAAGAAGTGCAGGTCAAGAGCAAGAAAGGCACCAGGAGATGGAGTGGCTTCAGCACTTAGTTGCTATGACAACGATGGTGCGCTATAAAAATCATAGTCACCTGGCTTCTTCTTACAGTGCTAGAGTGTATAATTAGGAGAACGAGTGAGAGATAGAAAGAACTATGAATATACAATCAGGAACATGTAGAGAACAGGAGGCCTTCGTATCAGCTTTGGAGGGTTCTCCCATTTCCTGTAGTCACAGGGAACATAGGGCTGAGGACCATGGCTGGGTCTGATTGGAAAGGTTTCAGAGTTGCAACACCAGTTAAAGGTTCAGCTGCTCCAGGTCTCTTATGCCAAAATTTGCGCACTGGTGGAAAAGGAGAGTGACCTTGGAAGGAGGGTGTTTGATCAAATGTGGTTGAGGTTAAGAACTTTGAACCTTGATGCCCCTGAATCTCTGTGCCCAGCAGAAGCAGCTTACTGCTGTGAATTCACTCCTTAGCAGCAAATTGGAATTCACTCTGTCTCAGCTCATGGTTTGAGGATTTGTGCTTCCTGGGGAGTTCCCTGACTTCTTGCCAGCCCAATAATGCAAGGAAAGACATGTTCTACGCAGGTTCTAGTTGGTTTGTAGTGGGAGAAAATTTCAGAATACCTAGTTCATCATATTGACCCCAGTCTTTCTTGAACTCACTCCAATCAGGTTTCAGTTCCCCATGAGTAGAGTCTCAAGATTATCACTCACCTTTTGATTGATTAATCCCCACTTTGTTTTCCTTGACCTTCAGCAGCGTATGACGTAGTTAATCTTGGCCTCCTTTACCCACTGTATCCTCCAGGCTTCCAAGACACGCCTCGCTCTGTTCCCTTGCTCCTCACTGGACACTGCTGCCCAGTCTCCTTTGCTGGCCCCTCCCATCTTCCTAACCTCGTCCTCTTCTCCATCTGTACCATGCCCAAGGTAGTCCCATGCAATCTTTTGGCTGTAAACATCATCCAGCCCAGAAACACCCTCAGAACTTTAGCCTTATGTATCAAACTGCCTGCTTTAAAGCTCCACCAAGACGTCTATTAAGCCTCCCAAACTTCACACAGCCAAGACAACACTCCGTCACCAATGGGGCTCCTTCAAGAGCCTTTCTCAGTTCAGTCCATAGCAACCCCGTTCTTGTAGCTGCTCGGGCCAAAAACCTGGCATCATCCTGACTTTGATCTTAGTCAAAGCTTATCAGCTTGGGCTGATATAACAAATTACGGTAGACTGAGTGGCTTAAACAACAAATGTTTATTTCTCGCCATTGTAGAAGCTGGAAAATCCAAGATCAAAGTGCCAGCAGATTCAGTGTCTGGTGAGGGCCTGCTTCCTGGTTTGCAGACAACAGCCTTCTTTTTTGTTGTATCTTCACATGGCAGAGAAACAGTCATCTCTTTGAGGTCTCTTCTTATAATGGGCACTAATCCCATTCATGGGGGCTCCACTCTCATGACCTAATCACTTCCCAAAGGCCCCACCTCCAAATACCATCACATTGGGGATTAGAACTTCAAAATAAGAATTTTAGGGGGGCACAAACATTCATTCCATAGCAGCAATTCCTCTCTCTCTCTCTGTCTCTCACACACACACACACACACACACACACACAATTTTTCAGCAAATGCTGTCAGATTTGCCTTCAAAATATTTTAGATTCTGACCACCTACACCATCTCTTCCACTACCAACTGGTAAAAGCCAACGTTACCTCTCCCTGGGATTATTACAAGAGCCTTCCAACTGGGTGGTAGAGGATGCTAACTGCCATCCAAAATCCATCCCCCGCTTCTTCCTCAGGGACAAAAACCTGGACAATGTGTGTAAGAGATAAGCTATATTTCCTGGCTTCTCTTGCAGCTAGGTGTGGGCATATGGCTCCCATGCGGCAGTTGGGATGGAATCAGAGACTGCTGAGAAGACTTGTTGAAGTGGGGCAGACCAGCTCCTTCTGCTCCCTTCAGAGTGGGTCCAGGGTCCACAGTTTCAGCACTCACTAGAGACCATCAAGTATCCATGAGGGTGAAAGCCAAAACTCAGGATGGTGAAACAGCAATACAGAAGCCTGCATCCTTGATGACTTTGTGAAGCTACCTTACCAGCTCTCAACCGTGACCTCTGGATTTTTTTAAGATGAAAAAAAAAATCTTAGATTTTCTGTTACATGTAGCAAGCTGGGTAGATAAACTGGTCTCTCTGCTTCTTCAGTCTATTCTCCACCCAGCAGCTAAAATGATCTATTTTTTTTTTTTTTTTGAGACAGTCTTGCTCTGTCGCCCAGGCTGGAGTGCAGTGGCATGATCTTAGCTCATTGCAACCTCTGCCTCCTAGGTTCAAGCCGTCCTCCCACCTCAGCATCCCAAGTAGCTGGGACTACAGGTGCACACCACTACACCTGGCTAATTTTAAGTGGTCCTTCTTAAATATAAGTCAGATCACATCCCTTCTCCACCCAGAATCCTCCAGTGGTTTTGCTTCTCACTCAGGGTAAAAGCCAAAGTGCTCACAGTGGTCTGCAATATCCTGAATGGTCTGCCCCCCACTGCTTCTTCCACTGCATTTCCTACCACCACCCCTCCCACTCACTCCACTCTGCCATGCGGTATTCTCGCTGCTCCCAGTGTGCCAGGATGCTGCCCCTTGGGACCTTTGCCAGGCAGACTCTTCTCTCAGATACCTGCCACACTCACTTCCTCACCTTCTGCAGCCCAGATGCCACTTCATCCAAAGGGTCTTCCCTATCCCCCATCTCCAGCATGGGATTCTCCATCACCTATCTCCATCATCACCTCCTGGCATATTATAGTTGTTTATTTTCTGTGTCCTCCCCACAACCCCCAGCAAAGATATAAGTTCCATGACTACAGGCACCTCATCCGTTCTGATCACTACTCTATCCCAGCCAGGGCCCAACTTGGAAAACAGAAATCAAACTCACTATTTAAAACAGAAGGAATTTAAAGCAGGCAATAGTTGCACAAGGGAGAAAAAGACTGAGAAACTACACATGGCACAATGAAAGGGAAAGAAGAAGGTGAAAAGACAGGTGAACATGAGCAAGTCTGCCCCTTGAGCTAAGCTGTGGCTCACAGGGAGAGACAGGTATGAGGAACTAGACAGAAAACCCTTGCAGGAGCTAACTTCCCTCAGGTTTCCAAATGGAATGTAGTGGAGTTGTTTATATTCTTCCTAGTGTCTGTCTCTCCCAAAGCCAGGTGAGGCTTGCTGAATGCACCACACTCAAATTTACAGTTGTGGATCACAGAGACAGGCACAGGTGTGCACAGACACAGAGACATCTTACAGACACAGGTGTTCACTGGTCATTGCTCGATGTCCCTTGTCAACCCTAAGAGAAGAGGACACTACCCAGGACTCCATTTCAACCCTCCACCCCAGCCAGGGAGAATGATTTCATGACCTCCCTCACTCACTGGGTCCATTCTCATCTAAGGAGGGAGGTGTCTCCAAGAAACTTCAAGCCATTCCCTCCTGCAGATAGAGAAATAGGGCCACACCAGGAACATGTAATGGAAGTTTCCAAATCTTCCCCCAGAAATCTGAGAGTTGTATGCTCATCCTTAAACCCCAGAGGGACCATCCTCAGTAGCCCACACAGGGCTCAGGCCACCTTGCCAAAAGAATCGTCCTTCAGCTCCCATTCTCCCTCTATCCTTCACCTGTCCCCAGATCCATTGATCCATCTTTCCCTGCCTGGGGGCATTATTATACTTTGCTCTTTGGCAAGTGTTTTTCCAGGGGTCGGTGCCAGCTCCGGCCTGGTATTTATTTTGGCATCGCTGTCGCCTTGCAGTACACTCTCCCAAGGTCATAGAAAAAGTGGGCTGGGGAAGGCGAGGGAGCAGCGGTCGCAGGGACATGGACCTTGCAAGAGAAGATTCTTTTTCAAGCCACCTGGGTGCCTAGCTCTCCTGGATAGATGACCCACACGGCTCCAAGCCCTAAGCCCAGAATGTCACTCAGGAGACTTGAGAAGGCAACAGAGCCACAGAAAACCACACTGTGGGCATCCTTCCGATTCAGTCTCACACAATCTCTGCAAGCTCCTGTGGGCTGGAAGCCTCACCTGTTTACATTGCTGCTGCCTGGGACACTTCTCCCAAAGCTAGCCCTGGAAAATTAAAATTAAAGTGAATCATATATACAACATGTGCACACACAGGAAAAATAGATACACAACATACATATACCAAACACACAGACCCAACACATACACATGTGTACATATCCTCAGACACAGCACAGGCACACACCTCACACCCCTCATACACTCTTACGCTGAAACCCTCAGGCTGCCAGCCCCTCTCCCTCTCCCTGCCTCCCAGGCAGATGCCACATCCTGTCCTGGCTGACACTGCAGTGTTTACATCTAATGCCTCCCCTCCCCTCCATACCCATTGTCCTTGAACAATATCAGACCATTAATCTCCCTTAATCTCCTCCTTCTATTCTTCCCCCTTATGATACAAGCTAATTAACCTCCAATTCTTTTACTTAACTTTAATCAGAACTAGATGGTAGGAACCCTGTCATGCCCATCTCTCAGACACAAGCACCCAGGAAATCCTAAAGGTCACTTGGGAAATTGGGGGTAGGGCTGGAATTCAAACCTGGGGACCCTAACCCTAGAGCCTGTTATGTTGCCTCTCCCATAGGGTCCTGGCCTAACCATGCTGAGCTCACAGCCACAGCTCCATTCTACTTCCTACCTCCCAAAATCACTCTTCCCAAGCTCCCCTGAAAGGATGGACAGAAACCTCCCTGACTTTGCTTTGCTCCCTACCTAGGAGCTCCCATTCACCACCCAGCAGCTTGTCAATGCACAGTCTACTCCCCTGTGACAGTTAAGAGACCACCTTACCACCCCCCATAAGATCAACTGTGCAGCACTGGGCCCACAGCACTGGTCCTGGGCAGGCAGTCAGCCAGAGGGCTAAGAGCACACCAGGGGCTGGGAAGAGATGAGGATGGGAGCCTAAGGTCAGTTTCAGACCTTGCTATGAAAAAAGGCTATTGCCCATGGCCAGGGAATCACCTCACCCTTCAGTGGGACCCTGCCTATTCTCCCAGTCCTTACACACACACACACACTCTCTCTCTCTCTCTCTCTCTCTCACTACCCCTAGTACCTCCATCTTAATTATAGACTCCAGAGACTTTTAAAAACCATGACAAAAATAACTGACTACAGACCTCCTGTCATGTAGGAGATTGACAGCTTTCATCCAGGGACAGATGTTTTCATTTATTTTGTTTTGTTTGGGGTTTTGCCTTTGTTTTTCTTTCTTTCTGTCTTTTTCTTTCTTACAAATACATCCTGAGCACCTCCGAATGCTCTTTGCTGGAGAGGACTAAGGTTCTTCTAGGCAACAGGAGACAGGAGAAGTAAACTAACTGCTGTGTAGACCAGTGCCTGGCAGGTGGTAAGCACTCAATAAATACTTGTTTTGTAAATGAATGAGTGCCCTCAAAAAGTGAAAGAAATTACGAAAGGGGCCCGAGGTGAGAAACAAAAGCCAGGAGACAGTCCAGGGAGAGAAGCCTCGTGGGAGGATGAGAGGCCTGAGAGGAGGTTGGATAGTGAGAAATTCTGTCAGCCATGGCCAATAAACTTAGGCTGTGAGTGATTAATAGTCAATACAAAACTGTTTGTCATGCTGTGATGTCAACCCAAGGCTTCAGCAAGAACTTGTCTCCCACAACAGGGGGGACTCAGAGAAAGGAGACTAAGTCTGCTATGGGGGCAGTGGGGATTCAAAGCTGACAGAATAGCTGCAGAGAGCAAGGTACCAATGAGAATAGCAGTGGTGCAGGAAGGGGAAATCATAGGGAGAGATGATCATTCAAAAGCCCCCCAAGGATCTGCAGATATTTGGGGAGAGTGGGCTGGTCTTCTCCTATATGTGATTTTTCATGTATTAAAAAAGAGAGATTAAAGAAGGTTAGAGGACAAGGAGACTCCTAGACTTGAGATAGATGTATTATAAATATACAGCCATAGCGTACACCCTTACAGAAAAGCTACACACTTACAGCAAGATGTAAAGCCAGAGTAAAGAACTCACCCAGCTCCACTGTGCACAACACACTCTGCTACGCACCAGACAGGCACATTCCTTCCCTCCTCCCTGCTGTCTAATGGGTGTGGATGGAATGATATCCACCTAAGCCCCCTCCCCTCTATCTCTGAATCATGAATGAAGCTGAATCCCTCCATGCATCCAGCTGGCCCATTCCTTGTGACTCCCTCAGAAGAGGAAGGGTGGGAGGGAATGGAATCCTACTCAAGAGAAAACCAGAGGGAACCCAGGGGGGATTGTGGCCATTTAGGACACTTCAGGACACAATGACCTCCTGAGTTCCTGGAATCTCAGCAGGTAATAGGAACTCTTGTGTCCTTCATACCCCACTGGGCAATTCTTTTTTCCCCAACCCCAGCTCACACGTGAACTAACAGGAACATAAAAATTGTACCTGTCCAAGTCATTTCCATAAAGGAATCGGCAACTCCTGTATCTGGGCTTGAATCCCTGGTGCCCCCAGGTATTAAGGGGTGGGTCAGGAGGACTGGAGGTTGGCAAGGACCCAGCCCTAACTCAGGCCCCATCAGTTCTTTGGAACTGTCTCCAATTGCCAAAAGTAGATAAAGACAGAGAGCAAACAGGTGACTCTTTTCTCCTGTTTAGGACTCTGTCTTATAACAGCCTCCCATAAAATAAACCATCCCACTCTTCAGACGACTCCTTCCACCTCACATCTATGTTGTTCTTCACTTAAAATCAATACCACTAAGCTCATTTATCCTGGCTTTGCCCTTCCCCTTCTACATCCAAGACTCACAATGAGCGGTGTCTTCCAGAGGCCCGCACTTCTACCTGCCTTCATTTCCATCACTGCCACACAGATTTCTTCTTTCAGGAAGCCCCCCTAAAATTCATTGCCTCCCTCACAGTTTCCTAATGATGCCTCAGCTCCCCATCCCTCTGGGACAAGGAAGTTTAGCTTTCACTAAATATGTCAGTGGCCTTGCTAAAGCCAAGTCCAAGACATGAGATGGCAAGGTGAGAAGCACAGCTTTGTCACAAATAAACCAGAACTCCTAAGTGGCCATTATCCTCCTCAAACTAGTCACTCTAAGAGGTAAAGCACTTGTTCCAAAAAAGCAGCCATTGCTCCAAAAATACTTGTAGGACCTCCCCTTTATAATAACTTTTAGAACCTTTTTAGTAGGCCATGCAAACCAGAAAGGCTTGCATGGTGTAGCCAAGCCCCGTTTTCAATTTAAATCTCTCTCCTCTTATTACTTACCATTAAATGGCAATGCCATCTGACTGTTTCCAAACATCAACTCAGCCTTTATAGGTCCATAATGTGTTACTCCAAGACAACTGAAAGCCTGAGACATTTATCTAAGGTGTTTTTCTGGTAAGTGCATATAAAATTCAGCCTCTTTGCCTTCTGGTCATACCCAGTGACCTTGACCAAGGTGACTGGTTGGCTTGCATCCAATCAGGGAAACAGCCTCCACTGCAGTGCCTACAGGTGCTTGATAGAAAGACCATGAAGTCAAAGTGCTGGGTATGAGATGGCTCGTGTAATGACAATTAATATCTGTGTCTTGGATATGCAAAGTGTCTCCTCCATCAGATGAGGAGCTTCTAGAAGGATCTAGGTCATTCTCTCCTACAGGATTCCACATTCTCTACCCTCTGCTGTCCAGGACAGGTCCTTGCACGCAGTATAAGGACTAGAGAAAGGATATGCAGGACACGGGGGCAGTGAGGCATGTAAACATCGGACCTTCCACCAGTCCTCCGCTGAGGCAGCCTCCCAGCCCTGCTACTCACAAAGGGGTATGTTTTTGTTGTTGTTTTGTGTGTGTGTGTGTGTGTGTGTGTGTGTGTGTGTGTGTGTTTGGTTTTTTGTTTGGTTGGTTGGTTTTTGGTTTTTGGTTTTGTTTTGCTTTGTTTTTGAGAAGGAGTCTCATTCTGTCACCCAGACTGGAGTGCAATGGTGTGGTCTCAGCTCACTGCAACCTCCGCCTCCCAGGATCAAGCAATTCTCCTGCCTCAGCCTCCCAAGTAGCTGGGATTACAGGCACATGCCACCTTGCCCAGCTAAATTTTTGTATTTTTGGTAGAGACAGGGTTCCAGCACTTTGAGAGGCTGAGGCGGGCGGATCACCTGAGGTCAGGAGTTCAAGACCAGCCTGGCCAACATAGGGGTATGTTTTTAACCATCTCATCCTATGCCTGTCCCTCTTACCCCATTTGGCACTGATATTGAACTTGGGCCACTTTTTTTAAATGAATGAAAAAGTCTTGACCAAACAGGCCCCTCCCCTTCCCCTTCATTCTTGTTAAGCGCATTCCCCTTCAATCCCTCAGCTTTAGGAGGAGAGAAAGGCAAGCAGGGCTGGAGCTGGAGAGGTAATTTCTTGCTGCAAGTTCTGAGTTGGGAACTCTGAGGGCTCATTTCCATCTGAGAAAAGGCTCGTGCTCAGTAGGACTTGCCCTATTGTGTTTTCAGGGATCTAACAAGACTGACTTTGGAGACTGAGAATGCAGTACCCACCTCTGCCTGTAGTGGTGCACTCGGCAGTGCACGCACACACCCCACCTCCACTCCACCTCCTATTCCTCCATTCCTGCCAAGATCATGCTACCCTGCCGGCCACTCACACTGAATCCTGTGGACATGCCACCCTCTCCCTCACCCATAATCCCCATGTTCAGCCAGGGGCCAGATCTTGTCCTTACAGTTGAATAACTGATCTTGTCCTTACAGTTGAATAAACTGCTGTGTTTATTCAACACATACCCTTTTCTCTAGCCCCATGTTCCTAAACTACTGTCCCTCTCTTCTAGGGTCTTCTTAGCACAGGTTACATTGATCTCAAAATCTTACATTAAGTTCAGTTTCATTCCTAGGCTGTAAAGTTTTTGAGGTGAGGAATCTTACTAAATGAATTTCTCTGACTCCAGTGCCCAACAGCTGGAGGGGGAGCTACAGGAAACAGCATTAGGTGGGGTTGAACAGAAAATGTAGCTGGGACTTCATCTGTCTAGCAGGTACTAGGTATCCGAGAACCAGACCACACACCTGCCTCTTGTCTAGCCTGTGTCGGGAGGAGGAAAGAAGATGAGGTTTATAATGAGCTTGATAGTAAAGTTTCAAGAACAGACCTTCATAACCAAATGACCAGAAAGTCATGGGATCTTCCCAGTGTGCCATAAAAAACAGGAAAGGAAGATTTGACAGAGCATTCCTGGAGGCAATGATTGCAGGAAAAATAAAACCATGACATATTTACCACACCAAGTTCAAACTGCTCCACAAACTAGTTACAGCTGTTTACAAAAATCAAGTCAACCCACAAAAGACCAGGATTTGCCCATGTTGACTCTTGAAGGATCTTCTGAGGCATCTAGTAAAAATTCAGCTCCATTGCCTTCCAGTTACCTATCCCCTACAAGGCCAAGTTGAGGAGCCAAGGGCGTCAGGGGAGTGAAGCAGCTTGGCAGAGACCGGTCACATCAATCACAGCAGTCATGCTAAGATGGCCCTCGTAGACACAACCTGTCTACATCTGGACCTCAATGAGTCAGAGTCATTTTCTCCTTTTTGGAGTCTCTTACTCCTCCCACTCCCAGGCAAGGTCTGCATGGGAGAAGGCAGAAGAATGGGGAAAGTTGTTCAGGAAAGTCTAGTGGGTTGAGGACATCCAACTTTGCAAATAGATGGATATTTATCAGCTCTAAGAGGACTTAGTGGAGAAGAGGCTTTCGACAGGACACACGAGAGGGGAGGAGTCTTCTTTCCGACAGGCTCCAAAGAGTATCCACCTAACAGGCATATTCAATTTCTTCCTTTCCCTTATATTTTAAAATGACATTGCATCTGAGACCTAATGTATATAATGGGGGAAAATGCCACAGAATACATGCCCCTATGTCTCAAATCTCCATTTCGGTAAATGGTTTACCATTAACTCTTGAGGTCAGGAGTGAGGCAACAAGAGGACTGGGCAAATGATAAGTAATGATGTTTAGAAAGACCCTGCTTTGTGGCAGTTTTGGTGTTAGCGTCAGAGATCTGATTTCCTCTTAGAAAAGACACGCAGTTCCAAAGTTTGCAATGTTTGGTTCTAAGGCTCTGCTCCTGGAGGTTGTTGGGGTCCTGGGTTCAGAGCTCTTCTCTTTGCCCACCCATCCATACACATACACACACAGACACACACATTCACACATACAAACACACACACACTCACACACACCAGTGTATTCCCAGACTCAAGCCCTCAGACATGCAGGACCTACCCATTTCCGCTACTTCTCTCATCTAAGTAACTCCAAAGTCCACGCCACCTCTGAATATTTATCCAGCACATGCCCTTTACACACTGACCCTAAAGTACATCAGACCCTCATTCTCTCTCTTTTGGGAGATCCCCCATTAAGAATCCAGAGCAATCACAAATTCTTTATATCGATTTTAATGCTGACTATGAATCCTTTAAGAATAGGAATCTGCACATTTCCCCATCCATAATCAGTGCCTGAAAAAAAAATTACCTAATGGATAAATGGGGCCCAAGTCTAGCAATCCTGTCCCATCTCCTGCTATCTCCTCCACCCCATTCTACCCCAACACTGCCAGGAATCTCCTCCTGAACATTCTCAATTAGAGAATCGGCTGACTCCTAGGCCCTGCAATTCCCGATCACTTTATTTCCACTTCGTGTTGAGTTCAGTGTCTCCTGCAGACCTACTGGAACTTCCTCCCTATCTCCCAACCCGTACAAGAAGCAGCCTTTGAGATAGGGCAGGGCTGCTCACCAACAAGCCAGGCAAGGTGCCTTAACCCCGCTTCTGACACTTCCCATGAGGCCTGTCCTAGAGAACCTCACACAGCACCCTCCACAGGGTGCCAGGGAAGCCCACAGCCAAAATTCTTTGCCCACGCTGGAAAAGATGGGGGGAATTCAGAGAACTTCAGGAAAAGCTGTAGGTAGAAAGAGATTCCCAATTTGAGCCTTAAACAATGAATAGATTTAGACACACTGTGAAAATAAGACAAAGGTTCTCAGGGCAGCAACATGGGAAAAGTTATTAACTAATGAAAAACTTGATCCACTGAGAAATTTTCAAAAAAAATCTTGTATCAGAGGCATGAAGTCCAAATGAGGGATTGAGGAGAGGAAAAAAAACTAAAACTGTAGGTGGGGCTAGATCAGGAAAGGTCTTGTTTGCTCTGCTAAATATCAGAGTTTTATCCCTAAGAGCATTTAGGAGGCTTCGGAAGGTTTTAAGCAAGGAGTGACAGGATCATATTTGCATTTTAAGAACCATTCTGGCAGGCATCCTAACAGGTGTGAGGTGATAGCTCATTGTGGTTCTGACTTCCATTTCCCTGATAATTAGAGCACCTTTTCATATAACTCTTGACCATTTGTATGTCTTCTTTGAAGATATGTCTATTCAAGTCTTTTGCCCATTTTTTAATAGGGCTTTGTTTTCCTGCTATTGAGGTGTAGAAGTTCCTTATATATTTTGGATGTTAACCTCTTACTAGGTATATGGTTTGCAAATATTCTCTTCCATACCATAGGTTGCTGTCTTACTCTGTTGGTTGTTTCCTTTGCTGTGCAGCAGCTTTTTAGTTTGATATAGCCCCACTTGCCTATTTTTTACTTTTGCTGACTGCACTTTTGGTGTCATATCCAATAAACCATTGCCAAGACTAATACCAAGAAGCTTTTTCCCCGTGTTGTCTTCTAGGAGCTTTATAGTTTTGGGGTCTTACATTTAAATCTTTAATCCAGTCTAGGGGATTTTTGTGAATCATGTAAGATAAGGATCCAATATCATTCTTTTGCACGTATTTATCCAGTTTTTCACACCGTTTGTTGAAGAGACTTTCCTTTATATTATTTTATTGTTTTAGGCAATATCATAAATGAGATAGATTTCTTAATTTCCTTTTTTGATAGTTCGTTGTTAGTGTATAGAAAGGAAACTGATTTTGGTGTGGTCATTTTTATATCCTGCAACTTTACTAAATTTGTTTATTAGTTCTAACAGGGTTTTTTTGTTTTTTTTTTTTTAGATGGAGTCTTGCTTTGTCACCAGGCTGGAGTACAGTGGCGTGATCTCAGCTCACTGCAACCTCTGACTCCCTGGTTCAAGCAATTCTCCTGCCTCAGCCTCCTGAGTAGCCAGGATTATAAGCAAGCACCACCATGCCCAACTAATTTTTGTATTCTTAGTAGAGATGGAGTTTCACCACATTGGCCAGGATGGTCTCAATCTCCTGACCTCATGATCCAACCGCCTCGGCCTCCCAGCGTGCTGAGATTACAGGCATAAGCCACCACGCCCAGCCTCTAACAGGTTTTTTGTTTTGTTTTGTTTGGTTTGGTGGACGTTTCAGGTTTCTCATCCTTCTGCTGAGTAGAGAGACACATTGACTAGAGAAATGTTGTAGAACCGATAGGCAATGATAAGTGCCCAGTGTAGATTTGTAGTAATCAGTTTAAACTAAGACCAACTAGCATATTATTTTCTCCAACAATGGTCAGTTGAAGAAGTACAGACACCAAGAAGGCAGGAGTGGGACAGTTATGTATGTGCTTAAGGACTCTGTGACAGACTTCTTTTCATTTAAACTAATATATGACCAATTTTACACAAACTGCATTTTTAAAAAATATCCATGAAAACAACACTGGACCATCTCCCATACCCTGAGTGTCCATGAACAATCCTTTGTACCCTTCCCAGATTATTGCAGACCCACTCTCTAGGGAGGTCTCAGCCTTGCCGAAGGTCTTCATATGATACCTTAACAATTTGGGTTTTGTTTGTTTGATTGGTTGGTTTTGTTTTGTTGTTGCTGTTTTTTGAGATGGAGTCTTGCACTGTTGCCCAGGCAGGAGTGCAGTGGCATGATCTTGGTTCACAGCAACCTCCACCTCCTGGTTCAAGCGATTCGTATGCTTTAGCCTCCCGAGTAGCTGGGACTACAGGCACCCGCCATCACACCTGGCTAATTTTTTGTATTTTTAGTAGAGACGAGGTTTCACCATGTTGGCCAGGCTTGTCTCAAACCCTTGACCTCAGGTGATCCACCCGCCTCAGCCTCCCAAAGTGCTGGGATTACAGGTACTTTAACAATGTGTATGACAGTCAAATCATTCTTAAAAAAATAAGTCAAATGTTTTAAATATTTGAGTCCACTGAAAGATTAGTATATGAGTCAAACTATGATCCAAAAACTCAGAAAGTCAGGAAAGGTTGGGATTATTGCTTGATGCTTTGTGAAATAGAGCAATGAAGCTTTGTTTCTGAATTCTCCATCCCTTTTGATTTCTATAAATCATAGATTCTGGCAACAGAAGTTCCAAAAATCCTGCCTTGACTTCTGCCTCTTTAGAGGAGTAAGACCTGACTACAAAGGGATACTTTTGTCACTGGAAGTTTCACTGATGTTTTCCTCCTTTTCTAAACAGTAAGATTCAGACAGTACACCCTGGAGCCACAAGGCCAGCTCCAAGTGCTGTAGTTTTGGGGACCTGAGTGGACTATCTCTGACAAAGAATCATTTCAAGGGATTAAACATTCTGATGTATTGATTCTGATGACTGGATAATATCCTAGAAGTCCCAGAAATTGTCAGGCAATGTGATTAAACATCTCTCACCTAAAGAGTTCTAGGTGGACTATTTCTAGAAGACCATTAATTCCCCACACTTTTAGAGAGAGAACACAGAAAATAACAGAATAATGATCACTTAATATATTTGAGTAAATTTTAGTACAATTCAAGTACAATTGTTGAAATTTCCAGAATGTAATGTAATAGACACAGCATGCTTCAAAACCACGCGTTAGAAAATAACATCAGTAGAATAATTACTCTGGGTGCATACTCACAGATTGTAATCTGCTTCTCCATCATATCTGACTCTAACACCATGTCACCAGTTTTATTCTGAAGAACATTCTTTTCAATATGATCTTGGGTTTTCTTTCTTTCTTTTTTTTTTTTTTTTAAGAAACCACCGGACATGGTGGCTCATGCCTGTAATCCCAGCACTTTGGGAGGCCAAGGCGGGGGAATCACGAGGTCAGGAGTTAGAGACCAGCCTAATATGGTGAAACGCCGTCTCTACTAAAAATACAAAAAATTAGCTGGGAATGGTGGTGGGTGCCTGTAATCCCAGCTACATAGGAGGCTGAGGCAGGAGAATCACTTGAACCTGGGAGGCGGAGGTTTCAGTGAGCTGATATCGCACCATTGCACTCCAGCCCAGGCGACAGTACGAGACTCCATCTCAAAAAAAAAGAAAAAAAAAAGAGAGTCTTGCTCTGTCACCCAGGCTGCAGTGCAGTGGCACAATCTTAGCTCACTGTCCCACCTCGAATTCCTGATCTCAAGGGATCTTCCCGCCAAGTAGTTAGGACTACAGGTAACACACCCCCACACCAGGAAAATTTTTTAATTTTTTGTAGAGACAGGGGTCTTGCCATCTTGCCAAGGCTGGTCTCGAACTTCTGGGCTCAATGATCCTTCTGCCTCGGCTTCCCAAAATGCTGGGATTACAGGCGTGAGCCACTGCATCTGGTCTTATATTTTATTGAAATTGCCAATAAATTTTGCCAAAGTTGTGTTTTATGATTTAAAAATTTAAACTTGTTGACATCATCAATTAACTCTTTTCTGCAGATCAGAATATTTTAGGTGAGAAAATACTCTGTACACGGTTGCTGAAGTACCTGGTAAACAAAAAATTCTGCCAGAAAGAATATTCTAGTCAAAGTTTCTCTCATTGAAATGTGTAAAGATTTTAGCCCAGATATTTTCACAGATACTGTCTTTCTATCCTGTTCAGAGTAGCGTTGCTTAACAAATATTTTTAAAAGACAAGATGAATTGGTAAGTTATCTTTGTTTATGGTTCTTTGAATGTTTCACCATATTTAGATGCTGGAAAATCACAGGCCTCAATTTCACCCAGTCTCAGAATACAGTATCAATATATTAATTTAAATATAGAAGCTCTATCAAAAGATTCTTCCCACAAGGTTGAGATAGTCTAAAATCTCAAGATTAAACTTTGTAAACTATTTGAGTACTCATCACTTAATTTGTTCAGTTGTTCGCTTGCTTTTGTGCAGAGAAATTTCACTGTCCTTTTGTTTGCAAGCTTTGTTTTCAATCATTGAAATTTACTGAAAGATTCCAATGGTGAAGTTTTCAGCACTGCACTGGAATATTTTGATGAAAGATTTACAATGATTCTTAAACAAAATACACTCAACAATTCACAGATTAATGTCCATGAATATACAGCAATAATTATTCTGCTAATTTCTTTTAACTCTAGTATCATTGTAAAACACTTAGGTTGACTGATATCAGCTTCCTCACAAATTACATATATATACACACATACACATATACAAAATATATAAAATATACACACTTTGCATATATGTGTATATAATACATGCATACATATTATACACAGATATATTTATAAATTTTGATAATTATCCCTCTATATTTGGATTGGTAGAATATTGTCATTTACGTGGCCTCAATTCTAAATTACATGTGTACCACAAGTACACACCACAGGTATTTTCTACTCCATTGATTTTTTTATTTTAAAATATTTACCACACATTATGTTATACCAAAAATCTTGTTCATATTATCACCACAAAAACAAATAATTTTATCTTCAAAATTAAACCTTTTAACTAAATTTACAATAGCATTAACAACAATGTCAAATGAACTTCCAAAAGCTTTACTTTGATTCCAGGATTTGGCTGCAAAAAAAAAAAAAAATAGAATCATTACTAGAATTAACTGATTTTCTACTTAAAACACTTGAGGACACTGATATAAAATCGTCATTTTTAAACTATTTGCAAAGTTCATTTATTAATGGAGCTAATAAATTAACAGCATAAGTTCACATTTCATACATGCTCAAGAAAACTCAGAAATTCAAAATTGTAAAAATTATTTAGAATATCCATCTGATCGGCCGGGCACGGTGGCTCACACTTGTAATCCCAGCACTTTGGG
The DNA here is from genome assembly GCF_009828535.3 of Hylobates moloch. Classification (NCBI taxonomy): domain Eukaryota; kingdom Metazoa; phylum Chordata; class Mammalia; order Primates; family Hylobatidae; genus Hylobates; species Hylobates moloch. The sequence continues at coordinate 49,989,963 of NW_026652288.1, forward strand.
AGGCCGAGGCGGGCGGATCACGAGGTCAGGAAATCGAGACCACGGTGAAACCCCGTCTCTACTAAAAATACAAAAAATTAGCTGGGCGTGGTGGCTGGCGCCTGTAGTCCCAGCTACTCGGAGAGGCTGAGGCAGGAGAATGGCGTGAACTCGGGAGGCGGAGCTTGCAGTGAGCCGAGATCGCGCCACTGCACTCCAGCCTGGGCAACAGAGTGAGACTCCGTCTCAAAAAAAATAAAATAAAAAAAAAAGAATATCCATCTGATCTAAGCAAAAAGTTGTGCTTCTGTGGAGTAATACAAAAATGTGGCTTCAGCAGCTGCAGGTATTAAATCATTGTTGTTTTCTCAAATAACTACTAACTGCGAGTTGACGCTAAATACTTCTTTAGCAAACTTGTGCTTTCTGGCTTTCATGTGGTCAGTGATAGCACTGTGATCTCCATAGTGGATGGTAAATATCAATATTTTGTACAAGTTTTATCTGCATCAACAGCTTTCTCTAAAAAATGAATACCGAGTACTTAATTTTTGTTTTTTTGTTTTAGTTCATTTTTGCCAAAAGTGTTCACAATTTAAAAAGCAATACCAAACAATAAAATAAATAAGTAAATGAAATTTGTACCATATCATGGATGACAAAACTAGTGTAGCAAGGGCAAGCAGGCTATTTTCTGTAGGTCTATCGTGTAACCGATCAGCCTGTTTTTTACACGTATCTCACATAATTTCCCAAGTTTCCTGCTGGCTCTATCAACCTATGCCCTGATATACTGCACATTTTCCCGCTCACTTCACTGGCCACTGAACAACTGGAAGGCATACCAAGTGGCTGGCAGGGGAGCAATATCAAATACTTCTCCCACCACCTCCAAGACCTGAAAGTGAACGCTGTCTCTTACTGTCCCAATATGTACACTATTTTTATCAGGGAGTGCCCTGCATTTTGTCCTTGAAAGGGGGGTGTTAGTCAAGTTGCGCCTAGAAAAGACAAAAAGAAGCAAGAAAAGTTATGTCTAGTTGTATTCCAAATGTGTGAAAGTAGTTCTCACTACAAGACCAGACTATGGCAGAAATTCAAAGGGAAAGTCTACCAAAATATGTCAGTTTATTTTTATATAGCGATTAATAATAACAATACTTCATTAAAATATAAAAATCCAGGTCACATGCTTACCCAGACTAGACACTTGGGAAGGTGGGGGAACAGCCCTAAACTGGGACTGTCCCAGACAAAACAGGACATATGGCCACCCTACCCTACTCAATATCCATGTTAAGTATTTTATACTGCCTGCTTTCACCGCGTGAAATATAAAATCTTACAAATTCCTCAACTCTTAAAAATACTATTCAAGTAGGGGGTATTTGTTAAGAATATATCCAAAGTGAGTAAGATGCCCAAGCAGGATTGCATTAGCAGAGCTCAAATATTAGTCCTCCGTTTCACTGACTAACCTTCTGCACTGGTCTCTATGGGAAGAAGCTCCCTCTTCACTCGTTTTGAAGGAGGGGAAATGCTTGGTTGATTGGTGAGATTCTAGACCATCATGAGGCCACGTTTTCTAGTTGAGGACCAGGGCAGAATAAATGTGCTCGTGTACATGAAAACCTCTCTATGACTCATTTTCCTTTGACACTGATGGTGTGAATTTCATCTTTCTTGAGTGGCAAGTTCCAAGTTTTGATCTTAAGCTTAACAAATGGCACAATTTAGGACGCTAAACCATACAAAATGTATTTACCATGCGGTCCAATTAAGCTTCCTAAAGTTCTGTGCTATGCTTTAGGACCAAAGATTCAGAAAAAGAATTTAATCAATCCCACAAAAAAAAAAAAACACATTTAATGCTTCTTATGCCAGACGTGTTCCAGATGCCAGGAAATCAACATTGAACAAGACAATCTTGGTCTTGTTAGAGGAAACAAGAGTGAGAAAGGTTAGAAAAATAAATTTCTTAGTACATCTTAGAATAATAAGTTCTATGATAGTCTATTAGAGGGTGCAATGAAGTCTATTAGAACTATGCCTAATCAAAACTTTCAGGATAGAAGATTCCCAAAGAAAGTGATATAAAATGAAACATTACTCAAATATGAGTATTGGAGGAGAAAGGGAAGATAATGTTTCAGAAAGAAGGATCAACATGTGCAAAATCCCAGAGATAAGTGCAAACAACCTGTGCTCAAGGAACTCAAAGAAAAATGCATGGCTAGGACATAAACTAAGAGGTGAAATGTGGAAGAGATGGTAGGAAGAGGCCAGATCATGAAAGACCTCAAAAGCCTTGTTTAACTGATATTTTTTAAAGGTCCAGGAGAAATTAAAGTGCAAGGAAGAGTTGCGATAATCAACAGAGCAATATTCCTGAGAAGGCAGGAGGAGACAGGAGTCAGATCTTAGATGAAAGTTTAAGTTTTAGGCAAGAGAAAGAAAAACTCTCACATAGTTACTGTAAAAAAGAAAGAAAAGGTGGGCACAAGTACATGTAAGGTTACAGACATATTGGTAGGAAATAAAGGGAATTTGCGCCAAAACACTTGTATTTTCTCTGTGAAGCTGATGAAGTCACTAGGTGTGTGTGAAGGATGTAGTGGGATGGGTGGCATATGGAGCTAGAGGAAGACCTGAAATTCCTTCTATGGAGAAGTGGAAACAGCAGTAACTAGGGAAGTGTTGTAGATTGGCTTGGAAAGAGTTGAGGGCCTAGTTGAGTTTACAAACCAGAAGTTTATAATGTATAATCTTTACGGTTTTATATCCTTTTTTCCCTAAAAGTGCTCAATAGCCCTGGAAAAGGATGGAGAGAGTAGGTAGCTAGATTTATCAAGGCTCAGAATTTGCCAAACTTTGTAAAAATGAGGTCAGGAAGTGACACAGATTGGCAAAAAACTTCTCTAAGTGGTAGACCATGTAATTTAACCTGGAAAGGAAAGAACATGAAGACTGGAGTAGGCATACAGAAAAAGAGAAAATAAAATGGTCAGGGAACTGAAGTTTGAAAAATAGATATAGAAGAAGTATCAGAATGAAAGAGTTGGAAGGATAGGTGATATGTGGTGAGGGTGTGGGTGTTTTCAGAATTGGAGTAACTCTAAGAAAAGACCAGGGCCACAGATTGACCATGGGAGTTGGGGTGAAGGCTATGATAAGGTCAATTTCTACTTTCACCCCAACTTCTATGGTTCCCTAGAACCCAGACTTCTGGGTAAGTCATGGTCATGATCCATGAAGTTGTCCAGCAGCTTAAAACACAAAGGAAGACCACCACTCAGGAGTAAGTCTTCCTCGAAGGAAGGGGATGGCTGGGAGCCCAGCAGGTGAAACAATGAGGAGGGGTAGCCAGATGACCCAAGACTCCTCTGACGAGGAGGTATTAGTGATACGACTCAATGGACACTGCAGTGGAGTCCAGGATGATCCACATGTCTGTGAATTCCACTGCCCAACCTGAGAAGTGTGGCTGTGGGAATGAGTGGGCTGCACTTCAGAAAAGACTCAGGGAGAACCATGTTTTCCTATTAGGATTGCATTATTTAATTTAGTTAATTTCTGCTTTTATATCTATTAATGCCCTCTTCTATTTTTCACATTGTTTGGTTAGACATTTTCTAGTTTCTAAACTTGAATTTACTTTTGCTACATGTTCATTTCTCATAAAATACTAAACACCAGGGATCCTCTAAGAACAGTTGGCTGCAAAGTAAAGGTGCGCAGCGTTCACATATCCATTTCCAAAACACTGATCACTTAAGGCTCTGTTTTCCTTTTAACCTAAGAAACATTGTTGTTTTTCCCCAGGGACTCATTTTTTTAATTATTATGATTTGCCTTTCATTTTTAATTTCTAACTTGTATTATATGGTGGTAAGAAAAAGTGGCCTTTACAATTTCTTCTTTGGAGAATGGATTGAGGTATTCTTTGATACCTAGTATTTAATCGATTTTGTAAAACCACGCAGGTGTTGAAAAAATGTTTATTCTTTTCGTGGCTATAACATTCAAGCAAGTTTGTCGATTGTGTTATTCAAATGTTCTGTATACAAACTTATATTCTGTCCACATAAACTGTCACTTTCCGAGACTTACAGATCAATGTCTCCTGCAGAGAGTATGGCTCTGTCAGGTAGTCCTCATAGTCATCACAGTTTTTGCTTTGTTTCAATGCAAGTGTGATGCATAAAAGTTTGTAACTATTGGCCGGGCGCGGTGGCTCACGCTTGTAATCCCAGCACTTTGGGAGGCCGAGGCAGGCGGATCACGAGGTCAGGAGATCGAGACCACGGTGAAACCCCGTCTCTACTAAAAATACAAAAAAATTAGCCGGGCGTGGTGGCGGGCGCCTGTAGTCCCAGCTACTCGGAGAGGCTGAGGCAGGAGAATGGCGTGAACTCGGGAGGCGGAGCTTGCAGTGAGCCGAGATTGCGCCACTGCACTCCAGCCTGGGCGACAGAGCGAGACTCCGATTTGTAATATTATACTTCTCATGATAATCTTTTTTTTTTTTTTTTTTTTTTTTTTTGAATAATCTTTTCTGGCCCCCAGGCTGGATCATGGCCGACTCGGCCACCCAACTCACCCCTCGGTTCACCCATTCTCTCCCACTACAGGTGCCCACCACCACGCCCGGCTAATTTTTTGTATTTTTAGTACAGACAGGGTTTCACCATGTTAGCCAGGATGATCTCGATCTCCTGACCTCGTGATCCGCCCGCCTCGGCCTCCCAACGTGCTGGGATTACAGGCTTGAGCCACCGCGCCTGGCCAATTTTACCTTTTTTAAACCTATGCGATTTAAAACAGCACCTCATGTTCTCTTTAATTATTTTGGCCTTGTGTTCTATTTTGCCAGATAATGTTGCTATTCCATTTACCTAACATTTCTCTCTCCATCTCTTTATATTCAATGTTTGTGTGTCACTTTATTTCTGGTGTGTCTATTATAAAAGAAATCTATGACTGCAGTTCACCTTCTAACCCTGCCATTTATTTATTCTTTTCTTGTTCTTTCTTTCCTTCTGAATCTTTGCTGGAGTGATCAAGTTCTTTGCTGTTGTTGCTCTTTTCTACTCTGCCACGTTAAAAGATTTATAAATCAGTTAGAATTCAGTTCAGCTGCATGGAATAGAAACTCCAAAATAAGCAGCATAAAGACATAAACTTCTCCCCAGCCCCTAAGTAAAAGAAGACTAGAGAAAGGCAGCCTAGGACTCCTGGTAGGAGGCCCTGCTGTCCTCAGGAATCCAGCCACCTTTTTTCTTTCTGCCCCATCATTCTCAAGGACATAAGGACACGACTTCTAGTCTCAAGGCCATAAGACAGTTGCGATGGCTCCAGCCAACCTGTCCAATTTCCAAACAGGGGGAAGAAAGAAGGGAAATGGGCACAAAAACACGTGTCTGCTGAGTCAGCTCCTTTTAAGAAATCTTTGCTCATATTTCACACAGTACTTCCATTTACATTCAGTCAAGTGGCCACTACTAACCGCAAATGTGGCTGGGAATGTTATCTTTTAACTAGACACATTACCCCGATAACTAAAATTAGAATTCTATTACTTAGAAAGAAAGCGAGTGTGGATACTGAGTAGGCCAGTATCATCACCACCACCATCTACATACTATACCCATTCTATAATATTTTTAAGTTTCTAACAAACCTATTTAAATCAATGCTTGTATCAGTATCAACAACTAATAACCAGACTTTACCTTTCTCAAAAAATGAGACCTGTATCATGTATAATTTATCCCCCTTTCCCTGTCTTGTAAGACTTTAATCGTATCTCTAATTTTATTTCAGATATGGTTAATTTTTGTTATCAATATAACATATAACTGTATTGTTTTATATATAATCATATATATAATTATACGAATAATATAATTATTTTATTATATAATAGATGTATTTGTATTTTAGGATTTCTTAGCAATGGTATTAAACACAATGATAATAACAAGAATTTTTTAGATTTAACTATACATTCTGTTAGTTTCTCTGTTTACCACTCTTTCTTGTATATCCTGTTTGCCTTCCTTGAAATTGTATTGTCTGTAGACTAGATTTTCCAAAAAGGAGCCTGAGTGATATATTTTCATAGTTCTTTATTTTGGCCTCATATTTGACTGGCTATATAACTCTAGCTCTGACTTGGCAGGCCCTGATCCATTGTCCATTAATTTTCTGGAGCAGGCCAGAAGCCTGGTGCTAATCTTATTTGCGTTCCTTTGCAAGTGACTTTTTTTCTCTGAAAATTAGTAAGACTTTTTAAACCTCCGAAATCCAGAAATTTCACCCAGATGAATTTAGGTGTGGGTGTCTTTCAGGATTCCTATCTAGCACTTAGTGTATGCTTTTGATCTAAAGTCTGGAGGATATCTTGCTATCAGGGAAACTTCTTCTATTATTTCTTTGACCCTGTCTCTCCCATCTGTTTTCTTCTCTTTTACTTCTCTTAAATGAGAATTTGGTCCCCTGGGAATATCCTCCATATCTTTTAACATGAGTCCCATAATTTCTATTGTCTTTCTGCCTTCACATTACAAAAAAAAATAAACACCTTAATTTCTAAATCACTAATTTATTCTGCAACCACATACTTTCAGTTACTCAGCCCTTCTATTAATTGCTTTCTTCTTATAATCATCTTTTAAAATCATAAGTCTTTCTTCTTTAGTGATTGGCTCTTCTTCATGGAACTCTGCCTTAGCTTTATTGATTTAATATCCACTTAATTTTTTTAAGCAATTAGCATTTTATCTGAAATGAAAAGGTTTGTTTCATTGTCGATCAGTTATTGTGTTTATTCATCTTGGTTCTTCTTTTCTTTTTCTTTTTTTATTTTTATTTTTCCTAACCACTAGACTACAGAGGAGGTTCTTCTTTTTCAATACCATTCATTTTCCTTCAATATTTAGTAATTCTTTGTTTTAAATGCAGTACCTTTGGTTCTTCCTCTCTTGGCACTTTGAAATGCTATAGACATCTGGCATAGGTTTCTATATGTCTGTTTCCATCATGAGTTTCTCTCTTTCTCTCTCTCTCTTTCTCTTTTTCTCTCATCTTCTCTCATGGAAGGTGTAAGGGGTGAATACGATGAGGATGCTGACAGAAAGGTTTCCCAATAAGGTTGGATGGTGAATGGTGAATGTATGGAAGTGGAGCCAATAGGCAATCTGGTGTCCCGTTGTAAAGAACATTCCTCCTTTCTTTTCCTTTCTTCCTCTGTGACCATCTGAAGGCCCAGAGTTACCTCAGGTCCTGCTCGACTCCCTCCTCCATTTGCTCACTCCAGGGCACACCCTTCAACCAGTCACTCTGTAAACACAAAAAGGGGAGGGAGGGAGACTGGCAAATGACTGGAGACTGGCAAATAAGCAAATGACAGTTCCTAGAATGGAATGGAACAGAAATGGTTGTTCCAGGAAAAGTCATTTGCTTATTTACCTTTAGGATTATCCCCTGGGCCAGTTTCACCTTGGCCTTATTGATCCCTGGCTTCAACTTTCTCCAGGGTTCCTTGGGGAAGAGCAGGTCTCATCTCTGCAGTAGTTCTCTCCTGCTTTTCTTTTAGCTTAAGTTTCTTCATCATCTGATTCCAGAAGCTTTGTTTCTCTTTTAGCTTTTTAATTAGAAAAATAATCAGTGTTCATTTATTCACCAAATATTTATTGAGGCTCATATCTATAGAAGTGAAACTTTCTTTTAAACACAGTTACCAAAAGATAGTTCCGGGCCACCACAGGCCTCCTCCCACAGGAGGTTCCTAGCATGGAGGCAAACAGCAGAACACGTGCTCCCCCAGACAGCCTGGGTCCCAAAGGAAGGAAGAGAATAAGGTCCTCTGCTGGCCACATCTGCCTCGTCTTTTCTTCCAAACTCCACAATTATTTTAAGTCACTCTTACCTAGAGGTAAAGAGAGACCTCAACTGTTGTGCCTCAAGTTTCCTCAACATGGGAACATTTGGAATGAAGGAAAGCTGTTCCCTCTTCTAACAATATGCAACAAACAAAAGTTTAGCAATCAAAGTACTTAAGGAGCTACGTCAGAGAGATAAAGTTTTTTCTAAATTGCAAAAAAAGCCAAAGAACATAAATGATTCACAGGAGAGAAAATACAAAACACTACTAATCCTGTCAAACTCACCGGTAAGCAGAGAAATGCAAATTAAAGTATTAACAACAAAATATTATCTTTTTTCCAACAAGTTGGCCAAAATTTAAAATATTGACAGTATCTAGTGGTGATCAGCATATGGGAAACAGGCACTTTCACACACTATTGGTTAAGATATAACTGGAACAACTTCAAGGAAGATAGTGTCAAATATCTATCAATATTTTAAACAAACATATTCTTTGAACCAGCAACTCAACCCCTAAGAGTCTATCCTTCAAAATTATTCATACATGTACAAAAACAGCATTATTCCATTTCAGTGTTATTTATAATAGGGGGAACATTGGAGACAACCTAACAAATCCATCAATAGGGAAGTGTCTAAATAAAATGAGTATATTCATCGTTTGAAATATTAGGCTATAGTTTTAAAAGAATGAGATACAGCTATACGTACTAATAAAATAAGAAAGATATACAAGAGAAAAATTCAAACTATTAAGACATAGAGCTTTAGATAGAAATAGACTCCTGTTTTTAATTACAAAATTATAATTAAATTATATTAGCACTTTTACAATGCTAAATATATTAGCACTATAATTATATAATTATAATCCTGTTTTGAATTTTTAAATCAATTTTAAATAAACATATGTATATATGTTTATAAATTGGTGGGAAAATATTTGGAAGACTACATAGAAAATTAAAGGTGCTGCTTATAGAGAAGAGCCAGTATGCAAATCTTCGTGATAGCCAGACTCCATCGGCTTACCGCCAGTCTCTCAAACACTATTATAATCGTGGGTTTTCTTATCTCCACCACTACACTATGACCCTTGAAGTCAAGAAGTGAATCCCTAGGGTCAAGACACTTCTTGGTAGAAGCTCGACAATTCAAAAGGAAGGAAGGAATCTCCAACTATCTGCCTCTTGGTCTCAAGTGGACCTTTCATAATCCCTACTACCTTGACCATGTGGATAATTTCCTTCTCAATAAGCCCTCTGGTATGTGTGGACATGCACAGTTAGGATATTTCTCCCTGTTCTAGAAGCCTAACCTGAATCCTGGAAAATCTCAGGCCTTGGGATTGAAGTCTGATTGAAGTCCAGACTTTATGGTCAGTCTTTTGCTCTGGGATCATACAGTGCCATTATTTTCCTCGCCAATATTTATAATTATGTATCTACTTTCAGACTCACGATATTGAGAATAGGCTAAGGTGAAACCAGTATAATGAGGATGAACTCAATGTCCATTCTCTGTTTTTTGAGAGTACTTAAGGACCTCACCTTTAATCATACACATGTTTGTAAATTGGTGGGAAAAAATTTGGAAGGATACATAGAAAATTAACCAGCAATTCAACCTCTAAGAGTCTATCTTCAAAAATATTCATACATGTACAGAATGTTGTTTTGTTCTCAGAAATACTTTAAATAATCTAATGTATGTGAAAGCATGTTGACTTTGAAATTCTAAATTACTTTGGAAATATTAGTTATTATTTTCCCCGTGAACTTCCTGCAACACAAACACATATGTCCATGCTGAATTGTATACCACCCACCCACACACACACACACACACACACACACATTCGCTCTCTCTCTGGCTAGTGTATCCAGTAAGAAAGCCTCAGCAGAGCCTATGACAGACATAAGCAAACAAGCAGAGCAGGAAGTGCATGTTTTCAGTCCCAGTGGAGCATCCTTTTAGGAAGTCCTGAGCTGGAATATATTCTATGTCTGTATAATATGAAACAAAGTTTTCCTGTCATATAAAACAAAACTACCAGATCTCTACTGGTACAGGTCCATGAAGATGATAATGTGGGTCTTCTATTTGCCATCTTTCAACAATTCTAATAGTACACATGTAACTAATAAGAATGCACAGAAAACATAAAATATCTCTCCTTTTATTTTAAATTACATGAAATCAATGTGCCAACCTTAATTAGCTCATGCTAAACAAGTTACGTGTCTTAATTAAAACAAATATAAAATGTATTATTATTTATAAAATGGGATGCTTTGTAATATAGAACTTAAGATTTCATCAGCCTCTATTATGTCTACAGAGAAGAGAGTCACCTCTGAGCAGACTTTTATTATCATTGTTATGGTAGGAATCACTGAATAATTCTTTTAATTATGCAGTTTCAAGGTGGGTAAGTACTCACTCTGCTGAGGAAATGGTGTCGTCAGACCGTTTATATGTGGCTGGACAGGCTAGTTGATTTTTGACCCTCACTAACTACAACAGATCGCTGGAGAAAGTGGGCAAATATGCACAGAAGCCAACAAGGCATCTGTGAGGAAAGGAATCAAGACACTGACCCCTTCTCTCCTGGAATTCAATAGTAGTGCACACCTTCTCCTTGACTGAGGGTATTACAATGGGGTCTTTGATAGAAAAGGGTACCAGAGGTCTCCAAAAAGGATTTCCCTACACAGGGCCGAGGTTAGGATGTTGGGGGAGATGATTCCAACCCAACGTGTGGCTCTGATCAAAAAGCCAGCAACCCTGGCCTGGTATTGGGTTTTGGGAACAAAGACAGGGCATGAGATCAATGAAAGAACCTTGACCATATTTTTGAAAAATGCTAAGAGAGTGCATGTCAAGTGTGTTCACCACAAAAATAACTATGTGAGGCAATGCACATGTTACTTAGCTAGATGTAGTCATTCCACAATGTAAATTTACTTCAAAACATCATTTTGTACGTGATAAATGCACACTATTTTATCTGTTAATTTGTTAAAAAGGAAAAAAAACAAGAGCCACGACCTTGATCCTTGGCACTACCCTGTGCTGGCTCTTCCTCGTCACCACATTGGCTGCCTCTCTGATGCAAGAACTTACAGCCATACACTCACCTCCTCTTGGATTCATCAGCCTTGCCAACTGCTAAATGTGTGGCCTCACGACTAAAACAGAGGCCAAAATACATACGGTGTGTCCTTGCTGAAGTTAAGACTAAGAAGATTAAAGAGGAACGTGAGTAGTGCCAAAGACTATAAACTCACAGGGAAATTAGTACAGGGAACAGGCTTAAGTTCCAACGCCACAGGCCCTGAAAGAAGACGGGGGTCTCCAAGAACTAAGCAGGCAACGAGAGGCCCTCTGGTCTCCCTCAGCATGTAGCAAGCCCAGGTGACTTACACCTGAGAGATGGTAACAGCTAGATGATGGCAGATTTCCAAATTGGTTTGAATTATGAAAGAGGAACTGGGTACTATACAGTATCGGGGGACCTGCCCCGATAATCACGTAGGTTCTTTTCTATTTTCCCCCGAAAATCACGTAGGTTCTTTTCTATTTTCCTAAGCGTCTGCTGGCTTGAGAAATAAAGGGACAGAGTACAAAAAAGAGAGAAATTTTAAAGCTGGGCGTCCGGGGGAGACATCACACGTTGGTAGGATCCGTGATGCCCCACAAGCCACAAAAACCAGCAAGCTTTTATTAGGGAGTTTCAAAAGGGGAGGGAGTGTGTGAATAGGTGTGGGTCACAGACATCAAGTACTTTACAAGGTAATAGAATATCACAAGGCAAGTGGAGGCAGGGCAAGATCACAGGACCACAGGACCGAGGCAAAATTAAAATTGCTAACGAAGTTTTGGCACCATTGTCACTGATTACATCTTATCAGGAGACAGCGTTTTGAGATCAACTGGTCTGACCAAAATTTATTAGGCGGGAATTTCCTCTTCCTAATAAGCCTGGGAGCGCTATGGGAGACTGGAGTCTATTCCACCTCTGCAATCTCGACCATAAGAGACAGGTATGCCCCGGGGGCGCGGGGGGCAGTTCAGAGACCTAACCCTAGGTGCCCATTCTCTTTCTCAGGGACGTTCCATGCTGAGAAAAAGAATTCAGCGATATTTCTCCCATTTGCTTTTGAAAGAAGAGAAATATGGCTCTGTTCTGCCCGGCTCACCGGCGGTCAGAGTTTAAGGTTATCTCTCTTATTCCCTGAACAATTGCTGTTACCCTGTTCTTTTTTCAAGGTGCCCACATTTCATATTGCTCAAACACAGATGCTGTACAACTTGTGCAGTTAATGCAATTATCATATGGTCCTGAGGTGACATATATCCTCCTCAGCTGACAGGATTAAGAGATTAAAGTAAAGACAGGCATAGGAAATCACAAGGGTATTGATTGGGGAAGTGATAAGTGTCCACGAAATCTTTACAATTTATGTTTAGAGACTGCAGTAAAGACAGGCATAAGAAATTACAAAAGTATTAATTTGGGGAAATAATAAATGTCAATAAAATCTTCACAATCCGCGTTCTTCTGTCATGGCTTCAGCCGGTCCCTCTGTTTGGGTCCCTGACTTCCTGCAACAATACAGTAGTCCCCGCTATGCAAGGATATGTTCCAAGGCCCCCAGTGGATGCCTGAAACTGCAGATAGTACCCTCTACACACTATGTTTTTTTCCTATACATACATACATATAATAAAGTTAATTTATAAATAAAACATAGTAAGAAGTTAACAACAATGACTCATAATAAAATAGAACAATGTAAGAATATCCTGTTCACAATTTTCTAGATAGAAGATTCATTCCTACCATAGACCTTAGCAACCTCAGCACATGATTTTTCTTTTCTTATTAAGTCAAGAACTTTAATCTTTTCACTTAAAGGAAGCACTTTATGGCTCTCTTTGACATATTCGAATTGCCAGCATCGCTACTCTCGTGCTTGGGACCGTTATTAAGTAAAATAAGGGTTACGTGAACAGAAGCACTGCAGTAGTGCAACAGTCATCTGATAACCAAGAAGGCTACCAAGGGACAACAGGCAGGGGGCATAGACACCATGGATATGCTGGACGAAGGGGCGATTCACATCCCGGGTGGGATGGAGCAAGAAAGCATGAAATTTCACACTACTCACACACAAATTGTTTATTTCTGGAATTTTCCATTTAATATTTTCAGTCCGTGGCTGACCGCAGGTAACTGAAACCAGGGAAAGCAAAACCTGGCAAGAGCCAAGACTAGGAGTACAGCCAGCCAGGGGTACAGTGCCAACCTTGGGAGGGTTATGCCAGGCAAAAGGAGCAGCCATGCATAGACATGGAGTTGAGGACAGAGCGCTGGCCTGTCTTTCACAAAAATAACTATGTGAGGAGCCATTAGTGCTCAGAGTGGAAATCAAAGAGGTGCAGCTACTAGGGAGGCTGAGGCAGGAGAATCACTTGAACCCAGGAGGTGGAGGTGGAGGTTGCAGTGAGCCGAGATCATGCCATTGCACTCCAGCCTGGGCAACAAGAGTAAAACCGTGTCTAAAAAAAAAAAAAAAAAAAAAGAATACCTGAATATTCTGGGTAGTATTCCAGGTAATTCATAAAGAAAAGAGGCTTATTTGGCTCATGGTTCTGCAGGCTGTACAAGAAGCATGGCACCAACATCTGCATCTACTGAGGCCCTCAGGCTGCTTCCACTCACCGCAGAAGGCGAAGGGGAGAAGGCAAAGGGGAGAGTGTGTGGAGATCACATGGTAAGATAGGAAGCAAAAAGGTGGGAAGGTGCCAGTCTTCTTTTAACAACCAGCTCTCCTAGGAACTAATAGAACAAGAACTCATTACAGTGAGGATGGAACCCTCTAGACTCTTCAACTGTTCTCAAGAACATCCCTTCTGTAGACTGGGACAACAACTCACTACCACCACCACCACCAGTCCCACTAATCCCCACTCTCAGCTCCCAATCCCAGGAATTCCCTGCCTTCTCCTCCTTGAGTTAGCTATATCCTCCAAGAAGCCTCTTCACTCCTGCTGATCTCCCTTCCTTTCTCGCCCCTGGAGTCTATACTCAATAGATCTCAATCACTTCTGAGGCGTCCTTCATTTCCTCTCTCCACCTGCTAAACTCTAAGCTCCCTGAAAGCCCACAACAACAGTCCATGGTGTATTGCCTAGCACAGTGCAGGTGCTCAAAGAAAACAACAACCCAAGGCCCCAGCAGCCTGTGTTCTTCCCTGAGAGAACAGACTGCCGCACTCAAGCCAGAACCCCACCCACCTTCACCTCAGGCCTCACCACAATGCTGAGCACCAGAACCACCTCTACAGGAGGAAGAGGTGGACATGCTGCCTACGTCCACGTCTTTCAGGGCCTTGGTTTCTTGATTATTCCCACCATGAGACTCCCATGAGGCAGGAGGCTGCAGGGGGGCAGTCCCCACCCTCCTTCCAGGGAATGGACATAGACCGATGCTCTTTGACTCTCTGTCTCTCTCTCAGGAATATTTTTGAAGTTGGATAGAGCTCCCTGAGATTTAGTCAAATAATGAACAGAGCCTACACAGAACCAACCACCCAAGACTGCTGCTCAGGACTCAACACTGCCTGCTTCTGTAGTCTCTAGCCACTTGGAAGCAACACCCTTAGAATAAGCCCTCAGTGAGCCAGCAAGGCTAGGGAGGTGCAGGGTAGCGGCTGAAATAAGGGCATCTCTCCTTTGTCCTAGAAGGTAGAAACTGAGAAGAGACTTATTTCTTCCAGCTAGTCCTTCCTGTGACAAATTTTTGCCAAGTATGTTTTTACACAATATACCTTCTGTGTACATTGCGCCGTGGGAATTACAGCACTGAAAAAGACAGGGGCTGGCCTGGGCTGCGTAAAGGAGAGTGGCTTAAGGCAAGGGTTGCAGAAGATGCCTTCTGGAGGTATGGAGGCCCTCAGAGCTTCAGGCTGTTTCCACAGTGCCCTCTGCTGGCCCAGATTTGCTATAGCTGTTAGGACGGAGCTCCTGATGCTGGAGACCTAGGGGAAGAGCCTGGGAGGCGGCTCCGGCCAGGCACTTTAAAAGTCATTCACGCAGCGGCAGCCTCCACATATTGAGAATGGATCTTGGGACTGGGGAGAAGCAGAAAACCTACAAAGCTGGAAAAACTGTTAACCCAGTGTTTTTCCAAAGCAGAAGTGTGTTGGGGTTGGGGGGAAAAGGGTGAGGAGAGAGGAGGGTGAAGACCGTCAGTCCAGGGCATGTACTCGGAATGCTCTCTGGAAAGGTGACCTGCCCACCCACGCAGGGCTCCGGCACCTGAGTCTCAGGCAGTCCCGTGTCAGCCCAAGGGCGCTGGGAGACCTGGGAGGGCCCAGCCCACACACAGGGACTGTCAGAACTGGCGGGGGACTGAGAGAGATCTAGGGAAGCCCACTTGTTTTTCACAGGAAGAAATGGGACAAGGGAGGGGTAGTAGCTTTCCAGGAACACCCAGCGATCTAGTGGCAGAGCCGTGAAAAGAATCCAGGTTCTCTCAGCCACTCAGCGATGTTCCCTGGAAATGGCATTCATAGACCGAAGGTGAACCAGAGGCGTGGTAGGACGTTTCCTGTGGATGGGATGTCAGCCGTGGCCAGAGATGCACAACTTCTAAGCATTATCTACAGCAAAACTGAAAACCATTCTAAGATCAAAGAGGGAAGGTAGTACCAGGTGCCTCTGCTTAAGTATAAGGAAACCCAGGGTGGCTGTGTTCTCCCTACAGCAGCTCTAACCCGGACCCAGATAGGTCCAGAGTTGTGACGGAAACCATCTTGCCGTGGGGGCCCTTCATCACTCTGGAGAATGTCACTTCATCGTTCTGGAGAATGTCACTGACGTGCTACCACATTCTGGCCCCTGAAATCCTCCCCAGCCCCGTGTATGGAAAAATACCTTTAGATTAACACACTTAACCCAGCAGAAGTGGTCTGGAATGTTTACCATGACTTTGTTTAAGGAGAATAAAGATGGAATTTAAAAAACAAAAACCAGATTCACACAGCCTGACTAACAGAATTCTAACCCTCCCCGGGAGCGCTCCCTGTAGGGCTCACGGGCAGCCCCGTCTCCCTAGTATCAGGCAGCCAGTTCTGTTTTCTTTATGGCAGTCAGCCGGAAGGCTGAGGAGTGTATGCAAAGCTGGAGGATAGGAGTTTCGGTGTACAGAGGAAAGGCAGACAGTATGCCAGAAACTAAGACTCAGTATGTCAGAACCAGCAAGGGCCTGAGGTCAACCACAGCCCAGGGAATTACCTCATCCTTCAGGTGGGACTGTCCTCTTCTGCCCAGGCCCTCCTCATGTCTACAAACCAATTGCATCATTCTTATTATTGAATAATTTATAACAAAAATAACTGTGGACCTCCTGGTGAGACACTCCTCATTGTTCCCAGGCCCTCCTCATACATACAAACCAAATTGCATCATTCTTATTACAGAATAATTTATTTTTAAAAATAACTGGCTGCAGATCTCCTGGCCTCCAAAAATGATGGCATAATCTGTCCAGATGTACGTGGTTCTGTGCATAAGAAAATGTTTCAGTGAGCTTCGGGTAATATCAAAAGAAACGACCTTTGGGTGATGCTAAAAGAAAGCCAGAAAGAGGCAAATTTGAACATTTGAAACATTTTTATTTTCAGCGTTTGCAAAGAATTCCTTTAGAACTGGGCTCCCTGTGTAAGATACCCAGAAGGTAAAGGAAAACAGCGAAGTAGCAGTTGGTCACTTTCTTATTTCACTGTTATAAAAACGGCAGTTTCTCACGTGATTGCCATATCTGCAAGAGCTATTATGTCATCTGCAGACATCAATATTGTAAAAGTCAGAGATAAGTTTCACCTCACTAGGGAGTCAGCAACTCACGGAATAAAGGTTCAAGGCTTTATTTGTTTGGAGGACTAATGCTTGACAGAGTTTGTTTTAGTTTACCACAGGTTGCAAAGTTTTGTCTCTGAAGCATGTGAGGTATGTGATGTACACAATTAGTCAAAATGGGGGCATACCCAGTGTCCATTTTGCATTCTCAGGGAAGAAAGATGAAGTTCCCCTGGATGGTAGGAGACAAAGACAACTAAACTACTTAAACGTATTAGTGACTAATGCAGTATTTGGCATATGGTAGGCAATCAATAAACATGTATTGAGTGAACAAATGAAGAATAAAGTTAAGTAAATGGGTATGGAGTGCTAGGAAAAAGAGAACAACCAGGAGAGACTTAAGGTCTAGAGAGAGATGGTGTGAGGCTCCCCATAGCAGGGAACTTCAATGGCTCGAGTTCCCTAGGGCCAATTAAATTTGGGCATGGATGATTCATATGCATCGTTAAAGTGTTTTTGTGTTGGAATTTTCAGCAAAGACAAAAGCCTTATATTGGTGGTGCCCAGAGAAATGCAGAGAAAGGAGCTGTGTCCATATTTGGAGGGATTCAGGGAACAAGGAATAACTGAAGGAATCAAGACACAGATGAATGATAATTCATTAGAGAAAATCATAAGGCACAGTGATTGCAAGAGTTGAAGCTCCTGAGAATCTACACAGATGTTGACAAGGGAGTTGAATATCTCCCAGTGGGAAGGAGGGTTAAGTCTATTCAACATGTATTAAAAATAAGTATTAGAGGGCCTGGCGCAGTAGCTCATGCCTATAATCCTAACACTTTGAGAGGCCAAAGAGGAAGGATTGTTGGAGGCCAGGAGTTCAAGACCAGCCTGGGCAACACAGTGAGACCCCCATCTCTACAAAAAACATTTTTTTCAATTAGCTGGGCATGGTAGCATATGCCGGCCGTCCCAGCTACTCAGAGGCTAGTCAGAGAATTAGGTTTATCCTCCGATCTAATTGATTGTTTTCAGCCCAGGAGTTTGAGTTTAGGGTTAGTGAGCTATGACCACACCACTGCACTCCTGGGTGACAGAGCAAGACTCTGCCTCTAAAAATAAATAAATATATAAATAAAAGTATTAGATAAAGCAGATAGGTCTAGAGGCTTTCTCCACTGACCCCACATTGAGAAAGCTGGACTACGAATGCATAAAACAGAGAAAACATGATATAGCAAGAATTATACAGAGTAAATGGCAGAGTCAAAGACAAGGAATTTGTCTCTCACAGTCTCTTTTATACTTTCAATCTAGACCAGTTGCTTCCTTTCTCTCTGCCAGTCTGAGAGAGATGGAATGACTTCTCGCTCAATCCTCCCCCTTGAAGAGTCTCTAAGTCTCTGAAGAGGTTATATGTTGCCACCTACCCAGCAGCTTCTTTCCTGGTCATTAGCTCAGAGCAGGAAGCAGGGAAGTGGTCAGAATTCTACCCAGAAGAGAGCCAGAGGGCCAAAGGGAGCCAGGGCTTGTGGCCAGTTAGGGGCATTTCAGGAAAGCAACCTCCTGGAGTTCCTAGAATCTCAGCAGAGAACAAAGCCGGTTGCTTTCTGCAAACCTCACTGGCAACCCTTTTCCTCAGCTCCATTCCCACAATGCCCCAGGCTCACACATGAATTAACAAGAACATAAAAGTCCTATTTGTCTAAGTCATCTCCCTGAGGCAATTGGCTCTCCACGCAGCTGGGCTGACCCCCTGCCACCTCTAGGGATTAAGGGAGTGCATCACAAAATTGGGGAGTACCAGACCCTACTCAGGCCCTATTAGTACTTTAGAATTGGCTCCAGTTATTCAGAGGCAGGAATGGCAGACGACCAAGATGATTTTCCTTTCCTCCTGTTTAAAACTCCATTCTAACAATTTATCTTAGCCTTCTACCAGCTGCTGCCCTCAGCTCTGTTGTGCCCTTATTTTAAGGGTTCCCAAAGTCAATTCTGCTCAGTTCATATGCCCTAATTCTGCATCCAAGGATAGCGCTGTTGTCCTTATGCTAACCAACCCCCAGTATTGAAGGCTGTCACTTCCATCTCTCTCCACAGTCTTCTTGGTCCGGGAAGCCTCTCCAGATTAATTCCCAGTAACTTCCTAAGGTCTGATGACTCCTCAATTCTCCAGACCCTTGGGATACAGAAATTTAGAATGTCCTAAGGGTACCAAAGACCTTGCTAAGGCCAATTTCAAACTTGATAATAAGGAGAAGAGAGCTGATTTGTCACAAATAAGCCAGAACTTCTATATCTAAATGAGCACCACATTCTTCAAACTAGTCACCTTGGGAAGCCATACTCACCCCAAATGGGCTTTCATTGCTCCAAAATTATCTCCCCTTTTGAATTGATTTTCAGAACCTGTTTAGGAGCCAGACAAGAACGGAAACCTTATGATGAAATAACCAAGTAGAGTTTTCAACCCAAATGTCTCTCCACTTTATTCCTCAATCGTGGTCCTTAATGACCATTCCAAATATTAATTTGATTTTTAGAGATACATGATGTGTCACCTGGAAATTATTCAAAGCCAGGGACATTGATTCTGAGGATGCTTTTTCTGGCAATTGCCTACAAAATTCAGGCAGTTTACCTTTTGGTCATACCTAATGCATTTGACAAAGACGACTGGTTAGCTTCCACTGGCTCAGAGAAACAATGTATTACTGTAGTGCCAATGGGTGCATAACAGAAACAGCAGTGAAGTCAGTTAGGATCAGCATGAGATGGCCAGGTAAAGGCCCTTATGTCCATGTCCCAGATGCAGGAATCAACCTCCCATCCTCGTAAATGCAGGGTCACCTCCTCCCTCTGTGTTCCACATTCCCCACCCCACTGTCTAGGATAGGACTCCGTACTCAGGGGAGAATGAAAAACAGGGGAAGAATGTGCAGAACAGGAGAAGGGGCAGATTGGCACCCCAGCAAGCACCAGGGTCTTCAACCAGGTGTCCACGGACAATCGCTCCCTCAAGGAACCCAGAGAACTGGCATGTTTTTCTTTAACCACATCCAGGAGAAAAGGAATTGCAGTCTTCTGGGTACCATCCCTGCCCCCATTCCCATCCCATGCCTCCCTCTCCATAATGAGTAACAGGCTAAGCTTCGTAATGAATATTACAGACTTGTTTTAAATTCATGAAAAGCATCTTTTTTAAGTGTTGGGGGAAAAAAGGTATTTACCTTACAGGTCTGTGCTCCCTCCCCACAATTCCTGGGAGTACCTCCTCCTTTCTTTCCTGAGGTCCAGGTAGGGAAGGGAGGCAAGGAGGAGTACCGAGAAACTGCTCCTTGGCAGTGCTGATTCCAGAACCCTGAGGGCTAATCTCCTCCTGGAAAATACTTGTGCAAATAGCAAGAACTGTTCCTGAGGGCTGTGTAATGATCTGTCCGAGATGACGTTCCTACTGAGAAGGGAGCATCACCCTCTGCCTTCACATACCTCCCACTCAAATGTGCGTGCACACACACTCACACACACGCACACACATGCACACACATGTGTCCTCCCCATACTCAAGCCTCCCCATCTCCGGCCCTATCACTCACTTGGTTTCAGATCTTCAGGAATGGAGCACTTCCTCTCCCTCACTCTTCTGACCATACTGCCCCTGAGTGCTTCCTCTAACGTGTCCCCTCTTCTCAACATCCCTGAACTGCTTCAGACCTTCATTTTTCCCTTCTAGGTACTCCTTTACGGGTCATATTAATATTGAATTATTTAGCATAACTTTATTTCCAAGCCAAGACTATGAACTCCACGAGGGTGGATACCAACTCATACTTATCCCTCAGATGCCAGTACCCAGTACCTACAAAAGGAATGAAGCCCCTGCCTACCTTTCTCTGAATTCTCCTTGCCCTGCACAGATCTCCACTGCCCACCCTTGATATTAGACTGAACTCACCTCCTGACTCCCAACTCTTAACCACATTATTCCCACACTGGACTTCTGAACCTACCTGACCTTTTCTTTCTGAGGAACCAGCTGGAAGCCATCAGTTAAACAGAAACCAAGTATTCCTCATATCTTAACCTGTCTTCTGGGCCCTTCCTGGGGAATCACATGATGAAGTGCATGAAAATTGAAGGCCCAGTGCTGACTCCTTTCACCACAGAACACCAAAGAGACTCTCCACACCTTTGAAAACATGCAAGCTCTCTTTCCTGACCCAAGGATGCTTCTATGGCCTGAACTGTCAGGTTTCTACAGGCATAAGCCCACATTACAAGACACAGAAAGAAGGCTATCAAGCTAGGGTTGAATAAACCCCACCGATATTCCAGCAACGAGTGCGTTAAATTGAGAAGCTGAAGTGAGAGGATCGCTTGAGCCCAGAAGTTTGAGGGTGCAGTGAGCTATGATGGCATCTCTACACTCCAGCCTGGATCACAGAGCAAGATCCTGTCTCTTAAAATAAAAAAGAGTGTATTTAAAAAGCGGTTCAGCTTGCCTCTAGGAGCTGGGGCAGGTATCACCTGGGAAAAGGCAGGAGGAAATTTTCTGGCTTACTGGTAATGCTTCATATCTTGATTGGAGTCTGGGCTACATCAATAGATGCATTTGTCAAGATGAAAAAATACAGTTAATATGTATGTTTCATTGTATAGTTTCAAGTTTTACCTCAAAGAAAAAAACTATAAACAAATATTAAATAGTTTCTTAAAAAGCAGCTTGGTATATCTGTTTCCAACAGATTGATGTTATTAGTCTAATCTAAGCTTTATCCACCAGTCCACAACTCTTGCCCAAATTCTGAAGGTTTCTAGCCCCGCTCACTTGTAGGTTTCTAGCTGCACTTCACCAAAAGTTACAGCATTCTAACTGTGTGTCTGGCATCCTCACTGGGGCTGGGGTGCACAGACAAATTAAACATGGTCCTGCACTGCACAGCTGAAGTCTAGTGTGGAAAACCAAGCACTGAACAGACAATCCCAGTACCATCGAGGTGATGCACAGATAAAGAGAAGAGCAAGGGGCTGGTTGAAGTGCCTAGCCCAGAACTCTGACCTCACTTTGGTGGGGAGAGGAAGGAAGACAAGAAGAATGCCCAGAAAATCTTCCAGGGGCTGGGCCCGGTGGCTCAAGCCTGTAACAGCAGCACTTTGGGAGCCGAGGTGGGCAGATCACGAGGTCAAGACATGGAGACCATCGAGACCATCCTGGCCAACATGGTGAAACTCCATCTCTACTAAAACTACAAAAATTAGCCAGGGGTGGTGGTGGGTGCCTGTAGTCCCAGCTACTTGATTGGCTGAGGCAGGAGAATCGCTTGAACCTGGGAGGCTGAGGTTGCAGTGAGCTGAGATTGCAGCACTGCACTCCAGCCTGGTGACAGAGCGAGACTCCGTCTCAAGAAAAAAGAAAAGTAAAAAAGAAAATCTTCCAGGAAGAAGGTATTTCTGATCTGAATCTTAAAGGATGAGTAGGAAAAAGCTCTGTCATCTAATCGTAGGAGGGCATTAAAGACAATACACGGAGGAAAATACGTGAAGAGGCAGAAGCAAGAAAAAATTAAATCTATGCAAGAAACTGAAAGAAATTTAATGTGACTGAGGCAGAGTCTTGATGAGGGAATGAGAAGGGTTGAAACTGAAGGGACAGACAGAAGCCAGCTCATGAAAGACAGTGTGTGCTCTCCACGTAGTTTGTCTACTATAAATCACTTAGATAGCTGAGAGATAGAACTTGAGACTGTCAGAGGGAAAACCACTTGTGAAGCTGTTTCTTCAGTGAACATAAAAAATGGCAAGGCCTCCAGGCAGAGGCTTCTGAGCCAGAGCCCTGGGGTTGACAAAGAGGCAGAACTTCATAGACCCCGGTGTCCTTGTACATAGGGGGCCAAGAGAAGGAAAAATGTAAAATTACTCTCAGATCTCTATTTAGATAACTGGGTGAATGTCAGTACTGTTAATCAGAATGGAAAATGGTGCAGGAGGAGGAGCAGGTGATGGGGAAGATTTGGGGAACGTAGGTGAGACCAGTTGCAACCCCTAGGGTTCATCAGTGTTTGGTTCATCCCGTTACTGCCCATCCATTGGTGGATATTAGTGTTCAGGAGAGGGGGTCTGGGCCGGAATGAAGACGTGGGAGTCAGGAAGTGTGACTACAAGAATGAGTCACACAGGAGAGTTTGTAAGAGGAGAGAAGAAAAAGGCTAAGAATACAACACTGGAGAATATCAAAGGGGCAGGCAAGGTGAATCAAAGTGAGACTGAAGAGTGGTCCAAAAAAGGACAGAGAGAAAGAAAACCCCAGCACCTCAAAAGATGAGTGGCTCTCACAGTGTCAGAGCCCACCAAGATCAGATAAGATAAAGGCTGAAAAGTGGCGACTGTATCCGAGTACCTTGGCAAGGATGTATCTCAGTTCCAGGGATGGCGGTGCAAACATTACAGGGTGATAAGAACATAAAGCAAAACATGGATGGTGAGGCCAAAAAAAAAATGGCGTTGTTTTCAAAAAGCTTGGTTGCAGAAGGATTGGAAAGAAGCTAGATAGGGAGAGTATAAAGGGAACATTTTGCTTATTTTTAAGATGTCTGTATGTTGAAGGAAAAAAGCCAAGAAAGTCTCACAATGAACCACACAACAGGAGAGATGGTGGGAGCTCAGATGGACTGAGGTCCCATGGAGGTGAGAGGGAGACATCCAGAGAACAGGGAAGAGCCCCAGAAAGTGGATCTGAGCTATTCCTGTTCGAATTTCACAAGTACCCTGGGTCACACTGTGGAGATGAGAGTCAGAGAGATTATGTGACTTGCCAAAATCATTCAGCCTCTAACTGGTGGAGCACAACTTTGCTTCAGTCCCGTAGGCTAGGAAAAGCATGCCTTCTCTACCAGGACAGAGTCCCCCGCTACCATCGATTATCCCTTCATCTGTCTGAGATCCTTGCCTACTGTGTATCCCTCAAGGCAAGACCACAGTCTACGCATCTTTATCTGTCTGGGTCCAGCACAGTGTCCGGCACAGAGCACCTCAGGAAACAAATCTCAGTCCATTTGCACCAAGGGCCCAGGAACAGGGCAAGGGCAGGCTCCACTCCGTGGAGAGAAGACATCTCAAGGAAGTAACTGGCTTTGTCAGGAGCAGAAACTAAGATTTCAAGCTATCCTCAGCTCCCCAGCTTGGGTCTGCAATAGATGGAGGAGGGAGCTGACCAGTTTTGTCACATGTATTCCTCACACGAAACCTGCAGGATTAGAATGATCATTTCTCACCATCAAATGCAAAACAGCTGAAGTGGAACACAAGAGCTGGAGTCAATAATACTGTACTGAATTTGGGATTTTTACTGGAAGAGCAGATTTTGGGTGCTCTTACACACACACACACACAGAGAGAAAGAGAGGCCCACAAAAGGCTAATTATGTGAAATCATGGAAGTGTTCATTTGCTTGACTATAGTAACCATTTCACTAAATACGTGTATATCAAAACTTCATGTTACACCTTAAATATTACCATAAAATAAAAGAAAAAAGAAAAACAATTGAAGTGGGACAGGTAAATTGCCTCTCTGAAGGCCACACAGCTAGTAAACAACAAAATCGAGTCATAAACCCGTATCTCTAGGACTTTTTTCAAAGCACACGCAAGTCTGCAGGAAGGGATTCTGAGGCAGAGAGAAGCACCTTTGGATTCTCCACTTCTCTGGATTATCCACACCACTGGCCTCCCTCCCCTATCTGAAGGGCAAACTGGGAACTGACTTCATATTCTGGTTAACTTACCAGGAGAATTTTCTGGGGTAGAGGATCATTAGCTGGGACCGAAGACACCTTGGTCAGGGCCTACTGAGGCTGGGAAGCTCTGGTTACCACATGGAGACCCCTAGAGAGGACAGCAGCCTCTCTGGACCTTAGTCAAGAGGGATCCCCAAATGTGGCCCCCTGGGATGGGCTTAACCCACTCAAGGGAAGCCTCAGCCACCGCTACTCTCTCCTAAGGAGGCTGGATCTGATGTCCTGGGCCCCCCTTCTGTTTCCAGGTGGAAGGAGAGCCTTCTGGGCACAACCCTCCTGCCAGGGCCCTCTCCAGAAACCTCTCACAGTCTCCCCCAGGACCCCAGATGCAATCAGAGATGGGAGCCCAGGGACAAGCGAGATGGGAAGGGGAGAGGCAGGCAAAGGATGCCAGTCAGGACAGTGCCAACTCCAGAACTGCTGTCCAGGACCTACCTGCAAGGAAGGCGGGCACCAGCCAGCCCTGGCCAGCCCTTGTTGACTTAACAGGTGGCTCTGAGGTGGGAGAAGAGGAGGAGGAGAACACACCACTGGAAGACTGGTTCCCATTGGTCCTTGTCATGCTTAAAAGAGGCCCAGAGAGGCAGTCTCGACACCCTAGATCCCAAGATCTCCAAGGATTTGGTGGCATACCCACTCCAGCACACAGAAGCATGAGGTTCATGACTCTCCTCTTCCTGACAGCTCTGGCAGGAGCCCTGGTCTGCGCCTGTGAGTATGGCTCTTCCCCGACACCCAACCATATAGTCCCCTGAAGACTGGGCCCTGCCTTCATTTCCCCTTCCCCTCCTTGCCAGAGGCAGTTCACCCAAGTCTGTCTCTGTAGCCCACTCCTGCCTCCCACTAGCTTCTCCACACAGGGACTCTATGGTCAGAGGAAGCCAGGAGCCCTGTGGCCCCAGCCTGGCTCTGCATTGCCTCTCCTCTCAGTCTGTGATTGGCCCACTCTGCCCCAACCACTCTGGCATTCTTTTTCCCCTCAATGAACCAAGCCATTTCCCACTGCCAAGACTTTTGCACATCCTCTTGTCTTTTCCCCTGCCCATTATTTCACCCACCCATGTCAACCTCCCTCCTACTCAATTGCCAAGTGTCTGCCCTGCTAGCTCTCTGTGTCCATGTATTTCCTCACAGCAGCCTTGCTGAAGCCCCAGAATCATTTTGGTCCCTATTTTGCATTTTCTTGCCTCCTGTATTTTTCCTTCCTAGCACTATCACAAATGTAATTAAATAATTGTTTATGTAATTATGTTAATTCCTCCAAATCCCCCATTGACTGTTAGCTTCCCCAAACAAACACTATCTGTCTTCCTCACAGCTGTATCTCTAGCCTCTAACACCATGTCTGGTGCATAATGCGTGCTTCATTCATGCTTTTGGAAGAATAAAGAAATGGAGGGAAGTTCCTTCTGAGGTCCTTCTATCAGGTGACAATCAGAACAACTCCTGCCCTGTCACTAGGGCAGGTGCTGTGGTCATGCCCTCGTGGTCATGCCCTTTCAACTTTCATTATGAAACTTGGACATCTAAGATATAGAAGAGAGTCAGAGAATGATTCCATTTCCATAGGGATGTTCTGAGTAGCCTAGGTCTGGGGAGGATAACAGAGAGAGGGATTTAGTTGAGATACCAAAAAGCAGTTCTAGCAGGCCCCTTGTGTAGCAGAGATTTCTCTCCTGTCTGTCCACTGCCACACTCCTGAGATTGGAGGACTGGGAATTCTAGGCAGCCCTGGCTGGATACAGCTCATGCAACTGGACCCTACTTGACATGGTCACTGTTCCCTCCTTTGCAGATGACCCAGAGGCTGCCTCTGCCCCAGGATCGGGAAACTGTGAGTCCTTTGTCTTCCTCCTGACCCAGTCCTGGGTGGGAGGGTTAATGACTTGGGCTATGAGCGGAGGAAGTCAGAGAAGCAGAAGAGGGGTCCAGGGGAAGGAGAGTTGGGAGGCCGACTTTTAGGAGACATGGAGAAGGGAGACTTCCTGAGAGACTCATGCACTGGAGAAGGACAGAGCATGGGGGAAAGGGTAGCCCTGTCTGGATGTAGAAGTGGAGTAAGAAAAACGGGAAAGAAAGGAATATTTTCTTGAGCAAGAGGAGGAACTTCACATTTGATGGGTTCAGAGGTTTTCATCTGCCCCACCTTCATCAACAATTTCAATTCAAAAACTTTTCACATGGTTCCCCACTTCCCATCACAAAACTCTCACCTCCTAGCCTGACACTCAGGGTATCCATGATCTAGATCCAGGGTACTTTTCAAATATAATTTCCCTAGACTCCACTGCTTGCATTCTCCACATCAAATGTTATACATTTGTTTCATCAGACAACATGAGTAACTTTCTACTACCCAACATTCCTCTTCCTGGGCGCCTTTTCAACCCCTACCTGTCCGTGATCTAACAAGCTTCAAGTCCCAGCTCCTCTCTGAAGCCCTCCCTGCCTGGTGGGTATGGTGCTTCTGTCCCAGTGTCTCCTTTCATCCCTCCCTTTTCTGGGCTTCCCATATATAGCAGTTCTGTCTCTTTTCCTAGACTGTAAGCCCCTGAGAGAGGGATCTAATTCTCATTCATTTCTACTTCCCCAGCCATGTACACACTCTGGATAATTAACGGCAGAAAGATAAACTGTATTTCCGCACATCTTCACCGCACTGCGAGCCCCAACCACAGCACACACCTGCACCCTCCCTGCCTTCTCACATACAGCCCAGAGGGAACACCAAGCACCTTGGTCTCTTCTCAGATGCCCCTGGTACGTTTCACACCAATGCAATAGAGAAGTTTTGATTCTCCAGATAAACAAATGGATTGTTTATAGCTGCAGAAGCCCCCTTCAGAGACTGCCAAATTTCTGTCCTCATCCACCAACCTGCCCAGAAGAGAGAAGCTAGTGCCCTTTGCAAAACCTCCCTACACTAGGGTGCTGGTATAAGGGACGAAAACTAGGGGGAGTCTCTTTAAGGTGATCTTTCTGCCAACATGACTTTACTTTTCCCTGAACCATAATCTACTCTAGAAAAGGGCCCTGGAGGAGCAGGAAAAGTCTTGGAGGCAGCAGGAAAAAGCTTGAGGGATGCTAAAAAACCTAACACATCATGAAAGTCAAGCTCTAGAGGAATTGGGAGAGAGGAAGCTATCCTCAAGCCAGACCTTGAGGGGGTAAAAGCACTACCTGCTCCCCGACCAGGGTGGAAAGAGTGGAGGTAGCTATTATTCCTCTCACTCCCTTACCCTTGCAGCTTGCCAGGAAGCATCAGCAGCTCAAAAGGAAAATGCAGGTGAAGACTCAGGGTTGGCCAGACAGGCACCAAAGCCAAGGAAGCAGAGATCCAGCCTTCTGGGTAAGCCTCTTTGCTAATGCCTGGTATAGAATTCTGATGCATGAAACAGCAAGATATCCGGGGGCCAGTCTGCACTCACAGGAACAAGCACAGGGACACAGCTACGCCCATATTCCTAGGGAGGGGTTGGGGTGCACACCTGCTTCTACACACAGGGTTTCTGGGCCATAGGTTTTGCAGCTAATACTGGCCTACCAACCTTCCCATGACAGAGAAGTTGGTTGCCTCAGCAAAACCACTTCACCTTAGGGGTGCCCATGGTGCCTAGGAAGCGGGGGAGCTCTCCTACAAAGGAAGTAGTTTTTCTGCTTCTGTGACCTCTTCTTTTCTGAATCCACCCTAGAAAAAGGCCTAGATGGAGCAAAAAACGCTTTGGGGGGACTCGGAAACCTAGGAAAAGATGTAGTTGAAGATCTAGAAAGCGTGGGTAAAGGTGAGTATGTCCCCACTCCTCCTTCAAGACCAGCCTCAGTCTCCACCCCTTGCATGAGATCTGAAACTGCCACAGCCCCCCCATTGAAGACCCCTCACTTTGTGCTTTCAAATGTCTCCAATTCTTCATCCAGATTTAAATTGCCATTCTTGTCTGATATTGATACTCCCTGGGGCCTAACTTGCTTTTTTTTATTGCTCTTGCCCCCTGCCCCTGCCAAGGTGGGGAAGAGATGTAGGTCTTTGGGGCTCCTGTGAATCTAACCTCCATCCGTCTGACTTCTGTCTGACATCCGTCTGACTTCCGTCTGGCCCTCCAGGCCTCCCTCCCCCTCCCCCTCGCCCTCCCTTTCCTTCCCCAATTCCCTGGCTCTCTTTCCCTTCCTTTTTTCTTCCTACCCCTTTACCCCATTTTTTTCTGTGGCTGTCCTAGGAGCCGTCCATGATGTTAAAGGCCTCCTTGACTCAGTACTATAGCTGTAAGGAGAAGCTGAGAGATGATGCCCAGGAGCAGCAGGCTTTACATCTTCAGCCTAAAACCTAAAAAAAAAAAAAAAATTTAAAAACAGCTATTAAACTGAAAGCATCTGTAATACTTGGAGTAAGTGTGTGTTTTCCTTAAGAAAAGATGGGGTAAGAAACCTGGCCAGGAGTCCAAAAGGTTGGAGGAGCACTCCATGTGGCTTCAGTTGGCACCCTGGCCCTTCCTCCCGAAACACAGTTTCCAGACCTAGCCTTCCCAGAGAGCACAGCTCCAGCAAGTTCTTTGATTCATGCCCAGCCCCTCACCCATATCTGCAGGGTTTAAGCCTCAAGTGCCAAACTGATTGCCTCCTTATCCCTCATTCTGCCTGCCCAATGCCATTTTACTATGCATCAGTGTTGAGTGGGACTTTTCTCATTGCCCTGGATTTGGCTCTAGGACCCACAGCTAGAATCATAGACCCACAAATACCCCACATTCCATGGAGAACTTCTGACATCTGGAGCCTGCTCACCACCCTGGGACTTCCTTAGAGCTAGAAAAGCCAGCCCAACCCCAATCAACCACAGGACTATCATTCTCTAGGCTGTGGAGAAGGAGAAAAGTGGAATCATCAGGGTCACTGGCTCTGTTGGGAAAGCAGTGCTCATAGCAAAGAGATTTTTCTTGAACATCTCCATGGAAGAAGGGAGTGAGATGCTTCTTCCACCCTTCAAGTCAAGTGAAGGGCTGTGGAAATCACTCCCAGATTGAAGATTCCAGTCCAGGAGGAGACAGGCATCTCCCCCACCAACCTCCCATCCCCAGCTGAATGCACCCCCTAGACTGACCTGAAGCTGCCCAGACTGAAGCACAGTAGGACAGCTCTTGAGAAAGCCATGTCCCCAGGCATCAAGATTATATTAATTAGGGAAGGCTAATCTACTATAAACAATAATCCAAGATATAATTGCACAAACATGTACAAGTCAAGGTGGTTTGCTCCAGAATTGGGGGAAACAGGCAATAGTCTGTCTTCTCCACAGAGTCATTTAAGGATTCCAGGATGCCAACAGCCCTGCCATCTTCAATATCTAGCTTCAAGATCATTCTGTCATCTTTATCACCATTCCAACTACAGAAAGGGGGAAGGAGCATAGAACAGATTGCTTGGAGGTTTGTATGAGCTATACTAGCAAGTAATATAAGAACCCACTCCCAGTGGCCACACCTAACTGCAAGGACTGCAAATGCCTAGCAGTAAGATGGTCAAAATGAATGTGTCCCTGTAGCAACTTCTGCCACAGGGCAAAGTGAACAAAAAGGGGGGTACCTGTTTATCATCTGACATTTCTAGAAGCAAGAAGTTTTTCATGGTAGCCCATGGAAGAGATGCAAGA
Source organism: Hylobates moloch (assembly GCF_009828535.3). NCBI lineage: Eukaryota > Metazoa > Chordata > Mammalia > Primates > Hylobatidae > Hylobates > Hylobates moloch. The sequence continues at coordinate 50,020,143 of NW_026652288.1, forward strand.
AGACACTCTCATCCCAGGCTCCTGAGGCCACTGAAGAGCAAGGAAGAGAACTTAGGATGCCCATTGCTCTCATGAGTACATTTAGAAGAGGGATTGAAAGCAAAGAAGCTGCACGGGGGGCTTCCAGCCTGCATGGGAGGAGGCAGCACCTGGTGAGAGGGTTGAGAGTGTGGGCCACTGGCCTAAAGGAACTGCCACTCTTTGAGGGGTTCCACAGCAATGGCAGGGCTGGGGTGAAGCTAACCACCATCTATCTGGTGACCAACACCCCCTGCATCAGTGGAGGCCTCCAGAGGAGCAGAAGAATGGAGACCAAGCCAGGAGGAGATCAGGATTTCTCCCTCATTGACTGTGATCAGTGACCTTAGAAGATCTTTGTCTGCCCCATCCCACCTTGCCTGAGATCCAGAACCAGACCCCACCCCTTTTCATGTCTCTCCAGTGAAGCATATGCTGGGGAGAGGAAAGGGAGGTGAGATTTTAAACTGGATGGACTCTCAACAACCACAAGGAACTAGAATAAATGGAATCCTCTAAATTTGTCATCAATAAATGGGAAAGGGAGATTTAACAACACATACAAGATGCCTCTCAATTTAGGATGAGGTTACAGCCTGATAAACCCATCATAAGTTGAAAATATAAGTTAAAGGTACATTTAACATATCTAACCTACTGAACATCATAGCTCAGTCTTGCCTACCTTACACATACTCAGAACACTTACATTCACCTAAAACTGGGCAAAATCATCTAACGCAAAGCCTATTTTCTAATAGTGTTGAATAGCTCATGTAATTTATTGAAAACCGTAATGACAGTGGAAAACAGAATGCTTTTATGGGTACTAGAAGTATGGATTCTACTGAATGTGTATTGTTTTCTCACAGACGTAAAGTCAAAACATTGTAAGTCGGGGACTATCCGTATTTGGGAGCACTGTTTGAAGAAAAACAAACTCCACCAAGTCCTGCCTATTCAAGAAAATATTGTTTCTAAAAATAAACCCACAAGCATCAGGATTTGTCATCATAACGATGATCAACAGGCCGGGCACAGTGGCTCACGCCTGTAATCCCAGCACTCTAGGAGGCCAAGACAGGTTGATTGCCTGAGCTCAGGAGTTCGAGACCAGCCCAGCCAACATGATGAAACCCCATCTCTACTAAAAATCCAAAAAAAATTAGCCGGGCGTGGTGGCGTGTGCCTGTAATTCCAGCTACTCAGGAGGCTGAGACAGGAGAATCACTTGAACCTGGGAGGCAGAGGTTGCAGTGAGCTGAGATCACTCCATTGCACTCCAGCCTGGATGACAGAGCAAGACTCCACCTCAAAAAAAAAAAAAAAAGATCAAGGACAGCCGTTTCTAAAGGGGTCTTCTGTTATGTATATTAAAAATTCAGGCCGGGCGCAGTGGCTTACGCTTGTAATCCCAGCACTTTGGGAGGCCGAGGCGGGCGGATCACGAGGTCGGGAGATCGAGACCACGGTGAAACCCCGTCTCTACTAAAAATACAAAAAATTAGCCGGGCGTGGTGGCGGGCGCCTGTAGTCCCAGCTACTCGGAGAGGCTGAGGCAGGAGAATGGCGTGAACCCGGGAGGCGGAGCTTGCAGTGAGCGGAGATTGCGCCACTGCACTCCAGCCTGGGCGATAGAGCAAGACTCCGTCTCAAAAAAAAAAAAAAAAAAAAAAAAAAAAATTCAAATCTAATTCTCAAAATGTTAAGGAAAAAGCAAAGAGATGGAAACAAAGGCACAGCATGATAAAGCAAGCACAATTAAATGTTGGCATTTGGGAGCTCAAGTCCCCATTGGATCTAGAAAGAGGATGTGAAAATTCTTTGTACTATTTTTACAGATCCTCTGTAAGTCTGAAGTTATTTCAAAACAAAAAGTAGGTAATGCATATGTTAATTAGCTTGATTTAGCTGTTCCACATGCACCCATATTTCGAAACATCACATTGTATGTGATAAATATATACAATTTTCATTTGTCAATTTTTAAATTAATTAGTTTTAAAATAATACAAAGTAAAAATATTAAATGAAATGTTCTGAAATAAGAAAATCAGGAGTTTTACAAGAAAATCCAGATTTCCAATTTTCCTTGAAGAATTAGAATGTCTGGCAGCCAATAGCTCAGGGCAGAGGCAGCTGACCACTTTACAAAGGGCAGGCACACTCCAATTTGCTCCAACTCTATCACTTCCTCTTGATTTCCTGCACCTGAAAGGGAAGGACAATTACTACTTATCATCGCACCTATGCTGCTGTTTGCCTTGTACCTGGACTGCCTGGCTCATTAATGGTACCTGCTTGAGTCCTGCAGGCATTGAAATTTGCAACCCTTAGCCCTGACCTTTGACCCCACGTCCCTTTCTGGGCATTGCCAGATGAGGTAGCTAGACCCCATGGGAGCCATGAGAATCCTTTTTGCTTAGACCACAGGCAGGAAGAGGGCCCACTTATTGGTCTTCTTTGTGGACTGTTTCACAGCTTCCTGGAGCTTACCCCTTCACTTGTGAAACTAGAGATAGAAAAAAAAATCCTTCCCCTTAAGGTCTGGAAAAAGCTTTCTGAAGATGCACATAACATGTCTTTTTTTTCCTCTGGGCCCAGTTGGTGTCCACTAAACCTTCCAAAATCAAAATGCTGAAGGGTACTGTCCTAGTTAATTTTATATGTCAACTTTGCTGGGCAACAATGCCCAGATATGTGGTGAAACATTATTCTGATGTTTTTGTGAGGGTGTTCTTGGATGAGATTAACATTTAAATTGGTAGACCTTGAGTAAGGCAGATTGCCCTTGAGTAAGGCAGATTGAAGGTGGGCCTCATCCAGTCAGTTGAGGCCCGAATAGAACAAAAGATGGACCTCCCCTTAGCAAGAAAAACTTCTGCCAGAAGGTGGCCTTCAGACTTGAACCACAACATCAGCTATTTCCTGGGTCTTCAGCCTGACACCCTTCAGACCTGAACTGCAGCTTTTGGACTTGCCAGCCTCCATAATCACATGGACCAATTTTTTAACATAAATCAACCTCTCTCGGTTTCTCTCTCTCTCTGTCTCAATCTCTCTCTCTCTCTATATATATATATATGTGTGTGTGTGTCTGTCTATAAATATTCATACTCTATATAAATACATATATATACAAATACACACATATTCAATTAGTACTATTTCCCTGGAGAACCCTAATGAATACAGGTACCAATTAGTTAAGCTAGAGAAACTTAATGTTACAGAGCCCTCATATTTATTTTAAAATGGAATTTAATATTCCAGCAAGGAGTTGTGGTTGACAGCACAGACTCTGAATCTAGGAAGCCCACATTGAAATCCAGCTCTGCCACTCACTAGCTGTGTCATCATGGGCCAGCATCTTAAACTGCCTTTGCCTTAGTCTGCTTATCTAGAAAGTAGGAGTATTAATAGTACTTTATCTCATTGGGTTTTAGGAGGATTAAATGAGATTAAAATGGATAAAGCTCTGAGAATAGTGCTTGGCACATACTACATGCTGTATGTATGTTAAAGAAACAGAATTCACATTTTAAAAATTTTTTCACTCCATTGCTTTGTCTTTACACCTCCCTGATGGCCAAGGTGGAAGATCGGAGGCATCAGAGGAGTGTGGCAGAGCTTGTGCAGGCCACAGGGCTTGGCAGAGAAGACAAGCCATGTCGAGCACAGCAGCCAGGGTAGAATGGCCCTTGGAGATCAACGTATGCCTGTGTCTCCAATGCAGGAGCAGTCTACCCTAAATAGTCCATGTCAATTCCTCCCTTTAGAGTCTCTGCTTCCCCACCAGCCCCCAGAACATGGCCTAACACACAGGGAGGGGAATGAGGAAAAGACATTCATCACAGTTCAGACAGGAAGTGGTGTATCAGTGGAGAGGTCCAAGTAGAAAACAAATGGCACACTCAGGAGGGCTTATATATTTATAAAAAATACTTTAAGTTCTAGGGTACATGTGCACAATGTGCAGGTTTGTTACATATGTATACACGTGCCATGTTGGTTTGCTGTACCCATTAACTCATCATTTACGTTAGGTATTTCTCCTAATGCTATCCCTCCCCCATCCCCCCACCCCACAACAGGCCTCAGTGTGTGATGTTCCCCACCCTGTGTCCAAATGTTGTCATTGTTCAATTCCCATCTATGAGTGAGAACATGCGGTGTTTGGTTTTCCGTCCTTGCAATAGTTTGCTCAGAATGATGGTTTCCAGCTTTATCCATGTCCCTACAAAGGACATGAACTCATCCTTGTTTATGGCCGCATAGTATTCCATGGTGTATATGTGCTACATTTTCTTAACCCAGTCTATCATTGATGGACATTTGAGTTGGTTCCAAGTCTTTGCTATTGTGAATAGTGCCGCAATAAACGTACGTGTGCATGCGTCTTTATAGTAGCATGATTTATAATCCTTTGGGTATATACCCAGTAATGGGATTGTTGGGTCAAATGGTATTTCTAGTTCTAGATCCTTGAGGAATTGCCACACTGTCTTCCACAATGGTTGAGCTAGTTTACACTCCCACTAACAGTGTAAAAGCATTCCTATTTCTCCACATCCTCTCCAGCACCTGTTGTTTCCTGACTTTTTAATTATCGCCATTCTAACTGCTGTGAGATGGTATCTCACTGTGGTTTTGATTTGCATTTCTCTGATGACCAGTGATGACGAGCATTTTTTCATGTGCCTGTTGGCTGCATAAATGTCTTCTTTTCAAAAGTGTCTGTTCGTATCCTTTGCCCACTTTTTGATGGGGTTGTTTGATTTTTTTCTTGTAAATTTGTTTGAGTTCATTGTAGACTCTGGATATTAGCCCTTTGTCAGATGGGTAGATTGCAAAAATTTTCTCCCATTCTGTAGGCTGCCTGTTCACTCTGATGGTAGTTTCTTTTGCTGTGCAGAAGCTCTTTAGTTCAATTAGATCCCATGTGTCTATTTTGGCTTTTGTTTCCATTGCTTTTGGTGTTTTAGTCATGAAGTCCTTGCCCATGCCTATGTCCTGAATGGTATTGCCTAGGTTTTCTTCTAGGGTTTTCATGATTTTAGGTCTAACATTTAAGACTTTAATCTATCTTGAATTAATTTTTGTATAAGGTGTAAGGAAGGGATCCAGTTTCAGCTTTCTACATATGGCTAGCCAGTTTTCCCAGCACCATTTATTAAATAGAGAATCCTTTCCCTATTGCTTGTTTTTGTCAGGTTTGTCAAAGATCAGATGATTGTAGATGTGTGGTGTTATTTCTGAGGGCTTTGTTCTATTCCGTTGGTCTATATCTGTTTTGGTAACAGTACCATGCTGTTTTGGTTACTGTAAACTTGTAGTATAGTTTGAAGTCAGGTAGTGTGTTGCCTCCAGCTTTGTTCTTTTTGCTTAGGATTGTCTTGGCAATGCAGGCCCTTTTTTGGTTCAATATGAACTTTAAAGTAATTTTTACCAATTCTGTGAAGAAAGTCATCGGTAGCTTGATGGGGATGGCACTGAATCTGTAAATTACCTTGGGCAGTATGGCCATTTTCACGATATTGATTCTTCCTATCCAGGAGCATGGAATGTTCTTCCATTTGTTTGTGTCCTCTTTTATTTCATTGAGCAGTGGTTTGTGGTTCTCAGGAGGGCTTTTTTTAAAAGACTCTTTAAGGAAAAATGTATTATTTACAGAGATTCAAGTAAGGACTAGTAACAGCAGGAAGTCTGAAGCAGCGTGTTGGGGGGGGTAAATAATGTCACCTGACACCAAGAGATGGCGCTCTGAAACAGGGACCAGACAGAAGCTGCAGTCAGAGAGAAACAGCCATTGCCACACCATGCTGCATTAAGTATCTGTGGCTGAAAAAATTATTCAAACATTTGGTGGCTTCACACATCATTTCTTATCCACAGTTGCTATGGATCAGCAGTCCAGGTACAGATGCGCCCTCAGACTCAGAGTCTCTAATGAGGCTGCAGTCAAGGTATCATCGAGGCTGCGGTCACCTCAAAACTCAGCTGAGGAAAGACCCACTTCCAAGCTCAGTCACATGGTAGCTGGCAGGGTTGAGTTCCTCACAGATAGCTGGACTAAGGGCTTCGGTTCCTCACTGGCTACAGGCCGGAGGCTGTCCTCGGTTTCTTGCCACGTAGGCCTCTCCACAGGACAGCCTCACACACGGCCACTCACTTCATCAGAGCAAGCTGAGAAGATCCAGAGACAGAGTGTGTGTAAACAAGACTAAAGTCACAGTCTCAGAACTGACTACCTCATCACTTTGCCATCTTCTATTTGTTAGGAGTGAATCTCGAGACCCAGCCCAGTTAAGCAGAGGAAATTACAGCAGGGCACCAAGGCCAAGACGTAGGCATCACCAGGAGCTATCTCTGAAGTCATCCTACCACACATGCCAAAGCAAGAGAGGGAGCAGGAGGAACAAATGCCTTGACCTCTCCCTTTTCCCACCCTCCCATCTCCCACCTGTGTCTCCCATTGGCCAAACTCAACTTGAAGCTAGAGGGCATGGGAGCCCAGGTGATACAGCCCATAGAGGTATCCTTCCAGACTAGTGCAGAGATGAGAGAGAATAAACCTGAGGCAAAGGGGAGAGAGGTACGACGAGCAGCCCATGAGACAAGACACAGATCATCGAACTGACAGTCATCATGGAGGTCAGATAACCTAGAAAACAAGACATCACACAGAGCAGCCCCTCACCCACATCCATGAGGTCCGCCTCTTTAATCTATGCACCCAATCCTTTCCCAGGCTGTATAATTTGGGGTAACATTTCTCCGGGCCCTGTTATAGAGTAATGAAAATTTTCTATAAAACAAATGTCCTTACTTTCACTTCATCCCTATTTATGTAAATGCTTGCCTCTTTAATTACTGAGGCCAGGAGGAAGATTTGGGAGAGGAAAGGGCTATGCGGTGACATTTGGAAAGACCCTGCTCTGTGACAGTTCTAGTGTTGATGCCAAAGTTCTCATTTCCTCTTAGAAAAGTCTTGTGCAAATAGCATAATTTGCTCCTGTTGACTTTTTTAATGTGCTCATGGAGACTTCTTGGGATCTAGATCTGTTTGGGATCTGCAGGACTTCTCCTTCTGCAGTGTACACACACGTGCACACACACGTGCACACACGTATGTGCACATACCCAGAGCATTTGTGCTATCAAAATTTTCTCTTGTTCTTCAGCCTTCTCCATTCCAGGTAAGGCCGCCACCACCTTCAAGGCTCCCAGGCCCAGACCCTCAGGCAGGTCGCAATTGCCAAGGCTTTAATGTCCCACCCCATTAATTTTATCTTCCTTTATCTCCTGAAAAGATTAATGCTCTAAACCCTGGCAAACAAAACACCCTCATGTTGAAAACTCTTCAATACCCCGTTCTCACACTCATCTTCAGAGCTACCATGAGGTAGGGAAGCCTCCGGAATCAGCCCACGTGGGGCTGGGTGAGTGCCAACACCAAGCAAGGGGAAAGTCACAAATTGACATCCAGCACCTTATTCTCCACCCTTCAGCCCCTCAACTGACTCTTGCTCCACGGCCCGTTCTATTAATATCTAGCATTTAGCACCAGCCCGGACAAAAACCTACCTGGAAAGATGGTACAAGAACCCCACACAACTCCATAGAACTTCGCTGTCTAAAAAAATGCTTTGCCGTATATTATCTCACTTACTCTCCACCACTATGCTGTACATAGGAGCCACAACTCCTAGACAACAAATAAAAATCCTATCACTTTTCAAATCCTAACAGTTTCATATGACAAAGCCAGAACTAAAAATCCAGATCTCTAGAGTCCCAGATCGGGAGAGGAAGAAACGCCAAGTCAAAGAGAAGCTTATTTAGAATAATCTGCTTTTCTGGATTATTCACACCATGGGTCAGATCCCCACTTGAAGTCAGAACCAAGCTCCAATTTCAGTGAACCACCATCATGCTTTGACCAGGAGATTCTCTCAGAAATGTGGGGTCCCATTGATTAGGCCTGAAGACAGAGATTGACAGGTCTACGTGAGCCTGGAGGAGTTCTTTTTAGGGGCTGGATAATGTCAAGAATAGAGAAGAACTCCAGAGAAGGCATACACGCCTTCAAACCCATCCCCTCACGGGGAGAAAGCAGCCAGGAACTCAGGCCTCAAGTGCTCTAGGTGTGGCCTCCCAGGGAAACGAGCTCACTTAGTATGGGGAAACCTTCAAACCCTGCACTGAGTCCTATGTAGACTGGGACAGAAGGTGGACAATGTAATCTCCTGAGCCCTCAACCTCCTCCTGGAGAGATGACAAGATTAAGATTTCTCTACCAGAACCCTCAACAGACACATCCCAGAATCTCCCCAAGTGAAATGTGCTCTACCTACCATCCCTGAGAGCCCAGGGGTGTGAACCCAGAGGGCAGGCGTGGTGGGGAAGGGAGGAGGGAGAAAGGAAAGGGATGGCTGGGAGTTAGTAGAGAAAGGCTCCTATCCAGGACCTGCCTGCAAGGATCCCAGGTATCAGCCAGCCCAAGCTAGCCTTTGTTGACTCAGCAGGTGACAGTTTGGGGAAGAAGGGGAGGAGGATGCGGAAGTCACAGCTCTCCAGGCTTGGTTCCCATTGGCCCTTGATATCCTTAAAAGGGCCCAGCAGTTTCAGCATCCTTATTCCCCAGACCTTCTGCAGATTCTGTGGTTATATTCACTCCTCATCCCAAAGAATGAAATTCACCACTCTCCTCTTCTTGGCAGCTGTAGCAGGGGCCCTGGTTTATGCTGGTGAGTATGGCCTTTCCTCTGTGCCCCACAAGAGTCCTCCCAGTCCAAGGAGGCCCTCACTCCTGCCTTCACCCCTCTCCTCCTCTCTCAGTGCTATTCTGGCTTCCCTGCCTCTGCAAGTGACTCCTCTCCCAGTTCTCCACACATGGCCTCTGCACCCCACTCACCAGAGGAACCCAGAACTCTCTGGCCTCTGCCTGCCCTCCCAGCTCATCTCCTCACACACCGTTGTTTACCCACTATGCCTCAGCTACACTGGCTTCTCTGGTGTCCCCTGCATATAGTTGAGCAGGGTGTCCCCTGCATATAGTTGAGCAGGGTGTCCCCTACACGAGGGTGTCCAGGCAAGGAGTGGTAGAAGCTAAAATCTGGCCGACATTCTACTTGCCAAGCAGTGAGCCTGGCCCCTGGCTGTGTCTCTTAGGAGGAAGGGAAGATTTTTTTTTTTTTTTTTTTTTTGAGACCGAGTATCCCTCTGTTGCCCAGGCTGGAGTGCAGTGGCGCGATCTCGGCTCACCGCAACGTCCACCTCCTGGGTTCCAGCGATTCTCCTGCCTCAGCCTGCTGGGTAGCTGGGATTACATGCGCACGCCACCATGCCTGGCTAATTTTGTATTTTTAACAGAGACGGAGTTTCACCATGTTGGCCAGGTTGGTCTCGAACTCCTGACCTCAGGTGATCCACCTGCCTTGGCCTCCCAAAGTGTTGGAATTACAGGCATGAGCCACTGCGCCCAGCTGGGATGCCTTTTTTAATCCACAGAAGCACCATTTGGGCCATGATGATCCTGCTGTTCCTTGAACATCAGGATCTTCCTTCTTGTTCTTTCCTCATCTAGAATGCTTTCCCTCTCCCTGGCCTCTTCCCCCAACCAACTCTAATGTCACCTGGCCAATGATTTTTCATCTAGAAAATCTCAGTTTAGACATAATTCCCCAAAAAGGCCTTCCATGCACATGCGGAACAAATCAGATCCATGTGCCCTTCTCGCACCAGGCTGCACGTTCCCTTCCAGCACTGTCACACCAGCCATTAAATAATTTCGTAAAAGGATAGATGTAAGCTCTGTCAGGGCAGGGGTCTTGTCTGCCCTCTTCAGCACTGCACCTCCATCTCTTGGCACAGAGCTTTGCATAAATGTTGTGTTGAAAGAATAAAGGGAATCAGGGCTGGGGTCTCGATCCTGCAAATCGCTCAAATATGGCCCCATGACCCCCACTTACTGTCTTCCTCCACCACAGAGGAGGTTGAGCCCCTCTGACCATGGCTAGCTCCCTGACAGACACCTCAGGGAAGCCTCCCAAGCCAGGGGCCAGTCAGGAGGAAGGCACTGTTCCAAGAGACATTACACTTCTCAGAGGGGAACCTGTTTCAAAAGCCACAGGAGTTAAACATCAGAGAGTGCCCCAGTAGACCCGCTGATGTGGTAGAAGGGCATGTCCAACCAAAAGGGAAATTGATCCCCTTCTATCCATGAGCATTCCCAGGAGATAAGCTTTGGAAATGGGAGGGGAGGGTGGCTCAGGTAGGTCCGGTTTGGTCCTTCCTCTCCTCTGGCATGTTTCCTCCACTGCAGAAGATGCCTCCTCCGACTTGACGGATGCTGATCCTGCCCAGGAAGCTGGGACCTGTGAGTCCTCCTCTCCCTCCCGCCCTAGCCCTCGTTGGGAAGGTTTAACAGTTAAGGATGTGAGTGGTGGCTAGGAGAAGAAGCCAGTGGGAGGAGATCCAGATTCTGTGCTTGGTGTTAATGGGGAGGCGCAGGTAATCTAATAAAGAAGGTAGCATGGGTTGAAATGGCACAAGGCTAAAGACAAAAGAAGATGACCCAGAAAGGCAAGGCCAATAGGGAGCATGGGGAAAAGGTTAGTGTGAATAAAAGGGAGAGAAACATGAGGTTAAGTGGTAAGGGCAATGTCTCACATGGCATTAATACCTTCACCTGCAAACACCTCCCATTACTCCCAGTTCCTTAGCAAGATAACCATTATCTGGCCTCTAACCTCATTTTCCAACTCCGTTTTCCACGACTCTCCATTTATGTCACACCCACATCAGCTAAATTGAACTTGTTTCCATTCCCCACACATATCCCACACATGCCTTAGCCTGACCTCTTACTCGCTGCCTGCCCCCAGGGAAGCCCCTTTGGAACATCCTCTCCTGCTAACATCTTGCCTTCAAGATCCAGCTTCTCTATGAAGTGCTCCCTGATTCTCACCATCCCCTAGCCCAAATCCTTCCCCAACCCTGCCCACTGCATTCCAAGAGACACGCAGCCTGCAGAAATGCTGTCTCCCGTAAGGGGCCAGTGTTTAAGCCATATCACTTCTGTATCCTGGCACCCAGCACACATTAGGTATCCTGGGGCCCTGCAACCCATTCCAAAAGAAACAAACACGTTGACTTTGCTGAAATCAATCAATTTGTGCATTCACAGCTAAGCCTAATGAAGAGATCTCAGGTCCAGCAGAATCTGCTTCACCCCCGGAGACAACCACAACAGCCCAGGAGACTTCGGCAGCAGTTCAGGGTACAGCCAAGGTCACCTCAAGCAGGCAGGAACTAAACCCCCTGAGTAAGTTTGTCTCTATGCCAGATCAACAACCTAGAAAAGTCTCTGGCTGCAGGCCCACATCACACCTCCACACACAGAGATAAGCCTGGTGAGAAGCAGGTAGACTCAAACACCTGAACACAAAGGCACAAATGGGATTGTGCACTGCACCCACACACAACGTTTCCACAATAGTAGATGTTGCGGCCTGCACTATACATGGTTTCTGTCCTGGCTCACGCAACTGCCTGTGAGAGAAGTGCTGGAGCCCTCAGCAAAACTTCTGCACTTTAGGACTTTCTGTAGGGATGATGTCCTGGGTGGAGTGGGGGTGGGGGGCAGGTGCAGGCGGGGCAATGCAGAGTTCTCTTTAAATGAGGTGACTTTTCTGCTGATGTGATTGTTCTGCTCCAAAATTAGAATCCATAGTGGAGAAAAGTATCTTACTAAAAGAACAAGCCTTTGCAAGAGCAGGAAAAGGATTGCATGGAGGCGTGGCAGGTGGAAAACAATTCGTTGAAAGTGAGTGTATCCCAAGGCAAGGCTTTGTGGGAATGAGAATACTCAGCACCCACCATCTGGGGGTGGGAGATGGGAGAGAACTTGCCCCCATTTCCACCTCACATATGAGACTTGGAATTGCCACAGCCCCTGCTGTTGAAGACGCCTCACTTTGTGCTTTCATATGTTTCCAATTTCTCATCCAGATTCAAATTGCCGGCTGGGCACGGTGGTTCACGCCTGTAATCCCAGCACTTTGGGAGGCCAAGGCAGGTGGATCGCTTGAGCCCAGGAGTTCAAGACCAGCCTGGGCAACATGGCGATACCCCATCTCTACAAAAAAATACAAAAATTAGCCAGGCGTGGTGGCACGTGCCTGTAGTCCCAGCTACTTGGGAGGCTAAGGTGGGAGGATCACTTGAGCCCATGAGGCAGAGGTTGCAGTGAGCCGAGATCGTGCCACTGCACTCCATCCTGGGTGACAGAGAAAGACCCTGTCTCAAAAAAAAGAATAGATTCAATGTGCCATGTTGTCTGATATTGATTCACCTGGGGTCTAACCCCCAACCTTCCCACAGCAGAGCCTGCTTGTTTCTATTCTTCTTGCCCCCTGCACCTGCCAAGGTGGGGAAGAGGGTAGGTCCTTCAGGCTCTGGTGAATCTAATCTCAATCCCTCCAACTTCTGTGTAAGCCTCTCCAGAGTCTCAGTAAGTCTGGAAAGCAGAAGATGGAATTGAGGAGAAATGGAAGGGGTGGAGCTGGTGCCTGGGGTCCTAAAAGCCTCATTTGTCTCATCTTTCCTTCTAGATGGAAGTGAATTTGCACAAAAATTACTGAAGAAATTTGGTCTATTAAAACTGTGGGCATGAGAAGCTGAAAAGAATGGGATCATTGGACTTAAAGCCTTAAATACCCTTGTAGCCCAGAGCTATTAAAACGAAAGCATCCAACTTGCTGTGTGCCTGTGCTCTATGGGATGGGCCCTGGAGGAAGGGCAGGGAGAAAAGCCCTCCCTGGACCAACACAAGGCATAGGATGTCCTGACCCAGGCCCTTGGCCAGTCACAGCCTGCCTAAAAGGCAGAGCCTCTAACAAGCCCTTTTATTCACTTCGAGCCACATCCACATGTGCTGAGCCTCCTTTGAGTCCAAATGCCACTCCAGTTTTCGTCCACCTCTTATTCTTCACACATTACTCCTAGTGATGTTTGAGCATTTCCAAAAATTAAATCAAATTCCAAAGAACCAGGATTTATCATCCTGAAAATAATCAAAGCCTGGGCCATTGATACTAAAGCCACTTTCTGGTACCTTTATCAGAAATTCATCTCTCCTGTCTTCTATTCGTACATTCTACACTGGACCAAAGTGGCTGGCAATGGCTAATTAGGTCAGAGAGTAAAGTAATGAGCTAATACAGTGACAACTGGCACTTGACTAAAAAGACCAATTGAATCCATTACAGTTATTCTTGTGATGTGGTGCAGAGAAACCACTTTTGACTGTGTTTTAGATGTGTGAATTATCTTCCCCAAAGGACTAAAGTCTCTCAAAGGGGTCTCGGTCACCTCTTCCTCCTCCTGCAACTTTGTTTTCCTCCCCTACAGCTCACGGCTGTGTCTTGCACACAGATGAACCAGGGAAGATCACTCATGACTTCAGGGGGCAAAGAAAGAGTCAGATCTTCTGCCAGACCCCTCCCCAGGCCAGGCACATGGTCTTCTGCTCTTTAACATGCCCAGAGTCATTGATTTTAGACTGTTCTTCCCACCCCATCTTAGTTTATTTTCTGTTGCCTATAACAGAATATCTAAAACTGGATAATTTATAAGAAGCAAAATGTACTTCTTACAGTTCTAGAGCTAGGAAGTCCAAGGTCAAGGGGGCACGTCTGGCAAGAGCTTTCTTGCTGGCAGGGAATCTCTGCAGGATCCCAAGCTGGAACAGAGAATCACATAGTGAGGTGGCTGTCCACGCTAGCTCAGTTCTCTCTTCCTCTTCTTAGAAAGCCTCCAGTCTCACTCCTGTGGCAAACCATTAATCCATTAACCCATTAATTCATTAATCCATAGATGGATTAATCTATTCACAAGGGCAAAGACCTCATGACCCAATCATTTCTTTTTCTTTTTTTTTTTTTTAAGACAGAGTCTTGTTCTGTCGCCCACACTGGAGTGCAATGGCTCAATCTCGGCTCACTGCAACCTCTGCCTCCTGGGTTCAAGCAATTCTCCTGTCTCAGCCTCCCAAGAGCTAGGATTACAGGTGCCCACCGCCACACCTGGATAATTTGTTGTATTTTTAGTAGAGACGGGGTTTTGCCATGTTGGCCAGGATGGTCTCAAACTCCTGAACTCATGTGATCCACCTGCCTAGGCCTCCCAAAGTGCTGAGATTACAGAGATGAGCCACTGCACCCAGCATGACCCAATCATTTCTTAATAGCCCTGCCTTTCAATATTGTTACTTTAGGGATTAAGTTTCAACGTAAGTTTTGGAGGGGACAAACACTCAAACTATACCATTCTACTCCTGGCCCTCTGAAACTCATGTCCTTCTCAAATATAAATATATTCATTCCAACTCCATAGCCCCAAAATCTTAGCTCATTCCAGCACCAAATCAGAAGTCCAAAGTCCAGAGTATCATCTGTGAGCCTGTGAAATACAAACGAGTTATCTACTTTTAAGATACAATTGTGGCAAAAGCATAAAACAGACATTCCCATTCCAAAATGGAGAAACAGACAAAAAGAAACGAGTAACAGGTCTCAAGCAAATCTGAAACCCAGCAGGGCAGACATTAAATCTTAAAGCTGAAGAATAATCTCTTTTGACTCTGTGTGTGGCCTCCCATCCACACTGGGTTATGGCTTAGGCCCCCAAGGCTTCAGGCAGCCTCACCCTTATGGCTTTGCTGGGTGCAGCCCATGTGACTGCTCCTAGGTATTGAAGTCTGGTGCCTGAAGCTTTCCCAGGTGGGTGTTGCATATTGCCAGTGACTGCACACTTCTGGGGTCCCAGTAGTGGTCCCACTCCCACAGCTTCACTAGGCATTACCCTAATGGAGACTCTCTATGGTGGCACTACTTCTATGGCTCCACTAGATGGGGACTCTTTGCAGTGGCTCTGCCCCTGTGACAAATCTTTGCCTGGGCTCCTAGGCTTTTGATGATATCCTTTGAAATCTTGGTGGAAGCTGCCAAGCTGCCACGGCTTTTTCTGTCTGCAAGCCTGCAGAGTCAGCACCACCTGGACGCTGCCAAGCTTTATGGCTTGTACCTTGCAAAACTGCAGCACAAGCTACAATTGGGGTCACTTGAGCCTTGGCTAGGGCAGCCATGAAGCTCTGCACTGGGGTTCCAGGGCAGAGTCCCAAGGCACCATTCTGCACTCCTAGACCTCTGGGCCTATAATAGGAGGGGCACCCTCAAAGATCTCTGAAATGCATTTCAGGTCTTTCTTCATTGTCTTGAGGAATAGCATTTGGCTCCCTTCTAGCTGTGCTAATCTTTTTAGCTGCATCCTTGATCTCCTCTTCTGAATGCACTTTTTCACTCTTCATGTGGCCAGGCTGACATTTTTCCAACTCTTTCCACTCTGCTTCCTGTTTAATGTAAATTTTATTTATCTTTATAATTGTCTTTGAATTATTCCTTTGCTCCCAAATCTCAGCATAAGTGGCCAAAAGTAACCATGCACCTCCTTCTATATTTTGCTTAGAAATTTCTTCTGCAGATACTCTAGTTTGTCACTCTCAAGTTTGGCCTTCCGCAAAGCCCTTAAATGTAGATACAGTTCAGTCAAGTTCTTTGTCAATTTATAACAAGGATGGTCTTTACTCCAGTTTCCAATACCTTATTCCTCAGTTTCGTCTGAAATCTCATCAGAATGGCCTTACTCTTCATATCTCAACTAGCATTCCGGTCACAATCACTTAACTAATCTCTAAGGAGTTCCAAACTTTCCACAGAACTGAGGTTCTCCATGAGTTCTCCACCCCTGCAGCAAACTTCTGCCTGGACATCCAGGTGTTTTCATACATCCTCTGAAATCTAGGTGGAGGTTCCCAAATCCCAATTCTTGACTTCTGTGCACTCACAGGCTCAGCACCACATAAAGGCTGCCAAGGCTTGGGGCTTGCACCCTCTGGAGCCACAGCCCAAGCTCTATGTTGGCCCCTTTCAGCCATGGCTAGAGTGGCTCGAACACAGGACACCAAGTCTCTAGGCTGCACAGAGCACGCGTACCCTGGGCCTGGCCCATAAAACCACTTTTTCCTCCTAGGCCTCCAGGCCTGTGATGGGAGGGGCTGCTGTGAAAACCTCTGACATGTCCTAGAGACATTTTCCCCATCATCTTGTGGATTAACATTCAGCTCCTCGTTACTTATGCAAATTTCTGCAGCCGGCTTGAATTTCTCCTCAGAAAATGGGATTTTATCTTCTATCATATTGTCAAGCTGCAAATTTTCTGAACATTTATCCTCTGCTTCCCTTATAAAACAGAATGCCTTTAACAGCACCCAAGTCACATCTTGAATGCTTTGCTGCCTAGAAACCTCTTCCACCAAAAACCCTAAATCATCTCTCTCAAGTTCAAAGTTCCACAAATCTCTAGGGCAGAGGCAAAATGTTGCCAGTCTCTTTGCTAACACATAACAAGAGTAACCTTTGCTCCAGTTCCCAGAACAAGTTCCTCATTTCCATCAGAGACCACCTCAGCCTGGACTTTATTGTCCATGTTGCTATCAGCATTTTGGGCAAAGCCATTCAACAAGCCTCTAGGAAATTCCAGAATTTCCCACATTTCCCTGTCTTCTTCTGAGCCCTCCAAACTGTTCCAGCCTCTGCCTGCTACCCAGTTCCAAAGTTGCTTTCACATTTTCAGGTATCTTTTCAGCAACACCCCACTCTACTGTATTAATCAGTGCTAATACAGTACCAGTTTAGTGTATTAGTCCGTTTTCATGCTGCTGATAAAGACATAGCTGAGACTGGGCAATTTATGAAAGAAAGAGGTTTATTGGACTTAGAGTTGCAAGTGGCTGTGGAGGCCTCACAATCATGGTGGAAGGTGAAAGGCACATCTCACATGGCAGCAGACAAGAGAAGAGAGCTTGTGCAGGGAAAATCCCCTTTATAAAACCATCAGATCTCATGAGACTTATTCACTATCACCAGAGCAGCACAGGAAAGGCCTGCCCCCATGATTCAATTATCTCCTACTGGGTCCCTCCCACAACACATGGGAATTCAAGATGAAATTTAGATGGGGACAGAGCAAAGCCATATCAGCAGGGATTTCTGTCTGCTCTTTTACTTCTATATCCCAGTGCCTAGAATAGTGCCTGGAACACAGAAAGCACCCAAGAAACATTGGTTCAATGTTGAATGAGTTCACCCACTTCCACCCACCTCCTCATTTATATCCTGTGAGATGAATATCTCCATCCTCTCTGTTCTTAGAATATGCATTTGCATGTCTGCTATAATACCTCTTCACCAGAGAGGCAACACTTCAGAAGTAGGTCCAGGTGGAATTCATCTCAGAATGCCTAACACTCAGCAGGTAACAGGTGGTTAACCAGTTGTCTGTGTACTGAATGAAGGAGAAGCAGGCTCTGGGATTACCTGCCTACAGCACCCCCAAAATTCCCCAAGTTCATCCTCCTCAAAGGAGAGAAAACTTCAACCATTTCACATTCACAAATTTGTGACTTTGGACACACAGTGATTACAACAAAGCCTGATGAAGGGGCAATAGCTAACCCCAGATACTGTTTCAGAGAAAACCCCAATCCTGATGAAACCCCTACCAACACCAGAGACAATGGCAGCAATCCAAAGGGTCTGTGAGAAACAAGGAGCGGATAGTTCCCCCTTGTGGCACAGGCCTGTGGACTATGTGACTTTATTGTGAGGACAGGGTGGACCCTGGAATGTTCAAACTACTCAAGGCATACACAAACACATCTGTACCAGTTGGAAGGCTGTGCATAGCCTTCTACCTCCGTTTCCACTGAATATTTCATGAAATGACTGAAAATGCTGATTTACTGAAAAACAGGCTACTTCTGGGTTGACAGTCGTTTTCCTGCTTTCCGAGGTTATGGAAGTTTTAACATTCAGATATGGATGATATTCTAAATAAATTATATACAAATTAATGGGGAAAACATTCAATAACATAATTCTAAATGTAAGGAAAAGAAATAAAGATATATCTACTAATTTCTTACCTCTGAAACCAACTGAATTTTACAACAAGGAAAATAAATGCAGATATGTAAATTCCATCTTAGATGAAAATAGAAAGCCCTTACAACCCCAAATAACACTTTCTTTGAAGAAATTCTGCCAATTCCAGTGAAACTGGAACCAAATGGAGGGAGGATGCTGACACAGTGTCCCATAATAACAGATCATGGGCAGAGCTGGCAATATGCAGACTTCTCTAAAGTACATGACATACCCAGAAGAGCAAAAGCAAGGTCACCTTGTCTGTAACCAGAGCAACCATATGTATAATGAGTGCTCCTGAAAAAGAGAACTGAACACGTGGAATAGGAAACATAAGTGAAAAGAGGTTTCTTAAAAATAAAATTCTAGCCAGAAACAGTGGCGCACGCCTGTAATCCCAGTGACTCTGAAGGCTGAGGCAGGAGGATTGCTTCAGCTCAGGAGTTCAATACCAGCCTGCACATAGTGTGACTGTCTGTCAATAGACAGAAAGAGAAAGAGAGGAAGAAAGGAAACTTGAATCTAGCAGAGGGCAGGGGGAAATAAGGAGTTGTTTAATAAATATAGTTTCAGTTTTTCAAGATGTAAAAGTTCTGGAGACTGGTTATATAACAGCGTGACTATACTTAACACCATTGAATTGTACACTTAATGGCTAAGCTGGTAGATTTTATGTTATGTGCATTTTACCACAATTAAAAATTTTAATTTAATAAAAACTTGAATCTACACATTGAAAGAAAAAAACTGATTCAAAAAGACCAATTTTAAGAACTGGCCTAATAGAGTTTCTTATCTTCAAAGATAAAGAAAGAATCATCTGGGCATCCAGCCAAAACTATCAACACACGGACTGAAGGGAAAACAAATAGATCGGGCTAGCTCCTGACTTCAACATCAAAAGACCATGGAGAAATTCCTACACAGTCCTCTGGGAGAAGAAAGGTGATATCCAAGCATTCTGTCTTTAGTCAAGCTATTTTACCAGGCTAAGGCAATAGACAAATACTTTCAATATGCAACAATTGAAGGAATTCCATTCTATTAACGCTTTTAAAAAACCATTAGACGATAAACTTCAGCCAGCCAAGAGATAAATGGAGAATATGAGGTAAAAGGAGTAGCTGTGAGTGCTAAATCCATTTTAATGCAGAATAAAGCTAAAACTGCTGTGGAAATTATGGTTACCAAGTAGGGGGTAAATGTTATAAACTATGAGAATGTAAAAAAATCAGCATACAGATGGAAGAGAAAGAGGGAATTCATACAAGTAGGTGGACTTTACAAGATTTATAGTTGAAGGATCAAAAAATATTTTTAACATGCTAAATCAAATAATCAAGGTTTAAAGTAAATCACTAGAAGAATTCATAATAATATAATCCATGAAAACCAGATGATGAAAAGGAAGGGAAAAGGAGAAAGTAGAAGTATACTGTTTTAATAGTTGATAGTAGAGGGAGTCAACTCTGAATAAATAAAGATTTGAGTACATAATTTGAAGTTGATTATAAAGATAAGCAATAGGACTATAAACAAACTATAAATCTTTTATATTAGCAGAACTATACATAAAAAGGAAAAAACAGATCATATAGCAAAATATACATTTTAAATTGTTAAAATAAAAGGATGGCATTAAGAAGACACAACTAGTACAAACATGCCTTTCATGTGAACAAACAGAAATAGAACAAATTCGTGTCATAAAAAGCAAGAGTCTCACATCAGGACATAAAGCAAAACCAAACTATAAACAATGGATTCAAAAATATTATACATCAAGAACAATGGAACTGCTTTACTTTGCCTCCCTTCCTGCCTGCCTATATTCCTGCCTTACTTTCTGAATTTCAGTACAAAAGCCAGTGGGTAGAGCTGAGCAAGGCAGGCATCTGCATGAACAGGGAGTGGGGGATTACGAGAAAGCCAGAGCAGGCTGTTGGAACAGGAGATGAGGAGGGCATCTACCAGGAGCACAGTGGGTGAAGGGGAGCAGTGACCTGGCATGGGGCATCAGGGCCCGAGTAGGATGAGAAGGGCACCCATCCAGCCTGATGTGGGGGGTTGCAGCTCAAACAGAGTGAGGGGGTCTAGGTGGTGCAGGGCGACTGAGCCTGAACAATGTGGCGTTATATTGGAATTGGAGGTAATGGTGAGAACTTATGGTCTTTGATATATAATTCGATGTAGAAATACATGTAATGTATATGTATAATTTATTCATAGGAATGCACATACATATATAAATACATAGATACATTTCCTAGCTTGACCACTGGGAGGCCTAGAAGCAGTAACATCCTAAGAACAGTGAGCATATGTAGAGCCTATATCTTCATTTCCAAATACCATTAAGAGAACAGGGATCCTTGGAAAAATGGCTAATACCAGGGGTAGGACAGAGAAAGTACATGATAAGGCTGGAATGACTTGTTGTACCAGAAAGTAAGAAAATGCTCAAAAAATGATGGAGACATATCAAAAGAATACAAAATCTAATGAGAAGGTTAGCTTAATCCCAATAGTATTGAATTATCTCAGACTAACAAAATTCAGTGGAAAGGAAAAACATTATAAAAGATTATAATGGAAAGAAAGAAAAGAAAGAGAAAGAAGGTAGGAAGAAAGGAAGGAAGGAAGGAAGGAAGGAGAAAGAAAGAAAAAGAAAGAAAGAAAAGAAAGAAAGAGAAAGAAAGAAAGAAAAAGAAGAGAAAAAATGAAGGAAGGAAAAGAAAGGAAGACTATAAATCATTGAATAAATAGAAAGGAAAGGAAAAGAAAAGAAGAGAAAAAAGGAAGAAAGGAAAAGAAATGAAGATTATTATTCATTGAATAAATAGGAAGCCATGAGTCCATATTGATTAAATAAATGAATGGATAAGTAAATGGGGATATGAGAAAGGTTTTTCTTACAGTAGAATGGTAGCTAATGAATTCAGAAGGAATGATTGAAGTAGAAAATCACTATTCAGCAACCATCAAGGTGATAGTTCAACCAGGAAACATCAATGAGCACTAAAACTAATTGGTAAAAGTTTGATAAGGAAAAGGATACTTACGTAGTTTCAAAGTACCTTTCCACAAAATATTTATTAATTTCACTAGAAGAAAAAGAGTAACTTCACAGTGGAGACAGCTGGCAGACATCACCTTAATCAGTACCATCACAGAAATCAGATAAATCAAAATCACGTGCCAGCTGATAGAATGCAAGGCAGAGAATTCAGTATGACTGATTGATATTCCTGCCAAAAGTGAAAAGCCTGAAATTTAATCATGAAGAACATAAGATGAACCCAAATCGGGGACACTCTGCACAATAACTGGTCTGTAATCTTCAAAAGTGGCAATGTCATGAAAGTCATGGAAAGGTCGAGGAACTGTGACAACTAAATGCTATGTCATAGGATCATTATTGAAACAATGGGAAATATCTAAATGGGGTGTGTGGTTGACATGGTTATAATGTATCAGTAGTGTATCAAATATTAATTTCCTAATTTTAATGGTTGCATTGAGGTTATGATGAAATGTCCTTGTTTGTAGGAATTACCAAAAAATTCAATAGAAAAAGAATAAGTAACTCAGAAAGAGTAAAAGTCAAAAGATGAGCAAAAACCCACCAAGCAAATGAAAAAAACAGAATCTTGATCTTAATATCAAGTCAATATTTATTCCAGAGTAAACATATTAAATGAGACAAGGAGAAGTATTTATAAGGATAAAGGTAGCGGCTGGACGTGGTGGCTCACACCCATAATCCCAGCACTTGGGAGGCCGAGGTGGGCGGATCACCTGAGGTCAGGAGTTCGAGACCAGCCTGGCCAACATGGTGAAACCCCGCCTCTACTAAAAATACCAAAAATTAGCCGGGCGTAGTGGTGGGCACCTGTAATCCCAGCTACAAGGAGGCTGAGACAGGAGAATCGCTTGAACCCAGGAGGCGGAAGTTGCAGTGAGCCGAGATCGTGCCATTGCACTCCAGCCTGGGCAACAAGAGCGAAACTCCGTCTCAGGAAAAAAAAAAAAAAAAAGAATAAACATTGCACTCCACACTAAAAACAGACACAAAGATTTCTGCACCTTTTAAAGAGCACCAAAACTTCAGGAAATGCAAAGATATTCATAGTTGGACAGGCTCAAATTCACCTGTCTCACGCCATAAAGGTCAAATAAACAAGAAAAGTTTGACTACAGAGTATCTAAGTAACCTAAACAGGAAAATAGAGTTAATTTAATACTCCTGAAAAACCAGAACATCCTTTCATTTCAGAAACTTTTGAAAAATGCATCAAAAATTATATGATAAACAACTATACCAATACTAATGGTTAACATATCTATGAAACTTTAAAATGTACCAGGTACAATTCATAAGTACTTTGTAGATCTTAATTACTTTAATCCCCATAACAACCCCATGATAAAACTTGAGACACAGAGGGGTTAAACAACATGCCTGAGGGCATGCAGCTGATACATGGGAAAACTAGGATTGAACCCACGCAGTGTTGATCCAGAGTCTACACTCCTAACCAATACTTGAATAAACTCTAAAGTGCAGAAATGATGCAAATGGACATTCCCCGGTAATAACACAATAAAACTAGAAATTAAGAACAGAACCAAGTAATTTTTAAAATCTTATCCATATGAGATTTATAACCCTCTTAAACAACTCTTGATTCAAAGAAGAAAACAAAACCAAAATTGCTATCTAAAATAAAACAATAACGAAAATACTATAAATTATATATTATATATTATAGTATATATAATATATATTAAAATCTATGAGATACAGATAAAACAGTGTGTATAGGAAATTTCAGTCTTAAATATTAATATTAGTCAAAAAATGTTTAAAAATTAAACACCCAACTCAAAAGAATGAACTCAATTTAATGAAAACATAAAGAATAAATTAGTAAAAGCAGAAATTAATTGAATAGACAACAGAAAATTATAGAATCTAAATTTAAAATATCCAGAGCTAATTATTTATGGAAAATATAAACTATTATCTAACTTTAAAAAAGAGAGAGGTAAAGAGGGTAGGCATGAGAGAAACCAGAATAAGAAATGAGAATGGGGACATTACAAAGGTAAAAAGGAAATTCAAATAATGAAAAGATTAGTTTGCTTAAACCTGAATAAATCGATTTTTAAACATGTGTGAAATGAATTATTTTCTAGAAAAAATATCTAAGACTGCTGGGTGCGGTGGCTCACGCCTGTAGTCCCAGCACTTTGGGAGGCCAAAGAGGGCGGATCACCTGAGGTCAGGAGTTCAAGACCAGCCTGACCAACATGGTGAAACCCCGTCTCCACTAAAAATATAAAATTAGCAGGGTGTGGTGGTGCATGCCTGTAATCCCAGCTACCAGGCAGGCCGAGGCAGGAGAATCGCTTGAACCCAGGAGGCAGAGGTTGCAGTGAGCCAAGATCACGCCATTGCACTCCAGCCTGGGCAACAAGAGTGAAACTCCATCTCAAAAAAACAAAAAAAGAAAAGAAAAAAGAAAAAATATCCAAGAAAACTGACCCTGGACGAGGTGAACTACAAACAGAGAAGTTACGATACAGGACATAGAAAATATCAAGAGCTATCACACCAAAAAGCCCCACACCCAGAGAATTTTACAAGTGAATTCTCTATCCCTTTAAGGAACCCAATTTCACTAAACTGTTCCAGAACACAGGGAGGAGGAACCCTTCCAAATACATATCAAAGTCAGCAGATTATTTATTTAAAAACCCAAAAGACTGCCCACCAAAAAAGAAAATATAGATCCATCTTTGTTACTTGCAAACATTAGGGCAAAGTTCTAAATGAGATACTATCAACAAAATCTAGCAGCAAGTAGGGTCCATGCCAGGAGTGAAAGAATGGTTTGATATTAGGAAATGTATGAATATAATTTTATATAATATATATGGTTAATAAATATACAATATATATGTGTGTGCATATATATATAAATGGTTAACAAATAAAAAGCATATGTTTATGTCCTCACAACGCTCCAAAGGACTTTGACAACAATTCAACACTCATATTTTTTAAAGGTGATATTATCATTTAAGCGGTAGTGGTAATAAAACCATACTCAAAAGGTTTGCCACAAAAAGTTCTACTTAGAAAACAATCATAGAAGCATTCAGATAAATCAATCTAGGAACATACCCCAAGAGATGTGGGAAATGATAATAATTATTATCTGAAGAAATGAAAGGAAGAAGAGAATGTCATAGAACTAAATCTATAACATCACAAAACTAAAATTCTAGAAAATATTAACATGGCAGGATGTGGGGGAAGAAGACCAAAGGGACATAGCAACATGAAGTACTTTTTAGAGAAGAAATATAGATATGAGGCATCCTATTCCTTCCCACCAATATTTCAGCAATTTTTTCCACTTTATTTCTTTGGTGGGGTTGAAGGGAGAGGTCTAGGCTGGAAGATACACATTTAGGACCAATTAATACATAGATCAGATATAGACAGGATTTAAAGTTATGAAATTGAATGAAATGGCCAAAGAACTATAAATAGAGAAAAATGTCTCCTCCAATACTTAGAGGTTGGGCAAAGTTAGAAAAAAAAAAAAAAAAAAAAAACTGCAAAGAAGCAGCAGCCAGTGAGGTAGGAAGAAAGCCAGAAAAACATGGTGTTCTTGAAGCCAAAAGAAAAAATCTATTTCCAAGAAGATGAGGTGATCAACTGTGTCAAATGCTCCTGATAGGTAAAGTAAGAGATCTAAGGACTGACTATTAGAAGTAGCAATATTGCTATCTTGACAAGGGCAATTTCAGTGGGATGGTTTGGGTGAAAGCCTGATTTAGAATGAGTGTGGTAGGAATCGGCCAAAAACGAATACAACCAATCCTTTAAATAGGCTTGGTTGTAAAGTGAAGTAAATCCCCTCAAAGGCATTCTGTTCAATGTCCACCATAGAGATAATGGCCTTCAAGGACAATAGACAGTAGATCCTCCCAGAAAACAGACCTGAGGGCTGCCAAATTGGCCAACAAAGGGTACTAATTCAACGCTAGGCAGGGCACCCTTGCTATTTCTGCCCAGCAGAATATTTACTGTGAATCACTGGTTACTGGAGAAATTTCCCATCACTCCTTTTTTGATGGAACTTTTCATTATGTTATAGTCTTCCTTCGCCACTATTGTATACTGGATGTTTTGATGATGTATAACACCTTTTAAACATAGGTCATAGGACATCAAGGAATTACAACTAGGCTTGAGATCTGGATCTGCAATTAGGTACAGCAAACAGATGAAAAACTTTCAAGTATCTTCTTTTAGAGATGGAGGCAATGTGTTTCATCTAGCACAAAAAATTTTAAGTATGTATATGTGATGAACAGTGTTTATAAACGATGGACAGCCAAAAGTGGAACTGTAGCAGACACCTAAAATAAGATGCTGAATAAAGCCAGGCGCATGTGTCACACTTCTAATCCCAATGCTTTGGGAGGCCAAGGTGGGAGGATCGCTGGAGGCCAGGAGTTCAAGACCAGTCTGGGAAACATAGAGAAACCTGTCTCTATCCCCCCCAGAATTTTTTTAATTTGTCAGGCATGGTGGTATGTACCTTTAGTCCCAGCTACTTGAAAGGCTAGGGTGGGGGGATGATTTGGAAAGATGCCAAATAAAATCTCTATTGTAACTATAGCTACAAGTTGAAAACAGTAAAGCGCTGAGTACTCTACAACCTAAAGAGAGCCAACACGAAGTTACCAGACACATCCCTCAGGATTGATTCAGAAGTCACAGAATTTGTCCTGTCACCATCACCCTACTCCCCAGTATGTGTTAAGAACAGGAGTGAGAAGGAAAACACTGGAGATTTATCAGGGTCATGAGTTGTCATCCCTTCCCTCCACCCTCAAGCCAAGCAGCAAGGGCTTGGTGCCTGCCAAAAGGGAGAATGAAATCTCATTCCAAATTCAACACCTGCTTGCACAGCGGACTTGCTGATCTGCCCTCTGTGCCTGCTCAAACAGAGGAAAAAATAGAAGACTAGAGGGAAGCGAGGAGTGCGATGAGCAGCCTTTTATACTGATTGGTACGGAAAGAGGGCAAGAGTTTCCTGTGGATTAAACAGATCTTGTGGCTTGAGCCATCTTGTTGGCATCCCACTCAAAAGGGGAAGTCGCTTGACAAGCGGACCCCCCCGATGTGAGAAGATATAGGGTGGACTGCTGAATGGCTTCTTAGGGTGGTTGAAAGAGAAAACTGTACAGTAGGGAGCCCGCAGGTGCCCAAAGATTCACATATGCACCCCTTCCTTGAGACAGCCATCATTTGGAATCTTGCCACAAACAGGACATGATCAGCCAATCTTGGCCCGAGAAGCAGCACTAGCCAAGAGAAGAGAGAGTCTGAGAGCAATCAGATAAGGGATGTTTATTTCTTTTCATTGATTCTCTCCTTGCTTAAACATGGGGGGAGGAGCAGAGAAGGAAGAAAAAGGAGGTGGAGAAAGTGAGTGTTGAATTGGATGTGAAATTGAAATGTTAAATTGGACTTACCTATAGAATATACCAGAGATATTATTAAAGGATTAGAAATGGAGGTTCCCTGGAGCATTTTTAAGGCAGTCATTAAAGGAAAATAGAACAATTACATATTTGAACCCCGGGTTCAGACTGTTGAATATGCCCATTAAATGCTGTTGGTTGCCTTTTTAACAGCTGCACCTCCCTTTCTCCTTGTGGACAGATTGATTTTATTCCCTATGCCACTTTCTCATGGCCATGTGTTTCTGGGGAGGCAGGCCCCATCAGGAGATGAATCACAGTCAGCCAGAGCCAATCGAAGTGGTCCCATTGCCTTTGCCAAAGACTGGTTGACATGTCACACAAAGACAGGTGATGCCATTCTGGCTAGCAAGACATGAGAGAGAGTATGCTATCAAGACTCCCAAGAAAGGATTCTCTTGATCATAAAAGGTAACACAGGAAGAGAAGGTCGTCTTTCTGCCTCTGGACATTGTGAGGATGTGATACCTGGTATGGCAGCAGCCAGCTTGCTACCTGAAGAGAGATAGCCAGAAGACCAGCCTCTTGGACAGAGAAGAATAGGATAGAGAAATGGAAAGAATCTAAGTCCTTCGTGAATTCATTAAGCTGCTGAATTTACCAAGCCTACCTCTAGTGTTCTTGCATCATGAGATATGCCTTTTTCATTTTTTGAGCCAACAGAATTGGACTGCCCATTATTCCCTGGTAAGAGCATCCTACCTCAGACTATGTAGGAAATTGGATGCTCTGGGTTGCATCTGAAGTCTATGTTATGAAGCCTGTACATCCCTAAACAAGGGCCCCAGTGTCAAACCCTCCTCCCCACACCCGGGAGGGAATTAGCAGGAATACAAGTCTCCCTAACACATAGATGTGACCATGATAGGTCACAACCACAACGTGTTTTGCTTTTCCCTTACTTAGAGTCCTCTCTGTGGATTCACAAGTCACACGATTCCTTCCAGATTCAGAATTCCAAAATTTTTGATCTTCAGTCTTCCCCAAGAACAACCTCCATCCTTTGACGGTGTACTCTGCCATTTGCATTTCCTCTCCTGATGTGCAAGTGGGAAGGACAGGTGCCCTGGCCTTCAGGGTGTCTAC
Source organism: Hylobates moloch (assembly GCF_009828535.3). Lineage (NCBI taxonomy): Eukaryota > Metazoa > Chordata > Mammalia > Primates > Hylobatidae > Hylobates > Hylobates moloch. The sequence goes on from NW_026652288.1 coordinate 50,047,865, forward strand.
CCTCCAACCCTCCTGATTTGCTGTGGCCCCTTCTCACAGCTTGCAGTCCTCACACTGGAATATAACCCCACTGACCGGAGCTATTGACACGAAGCATCCAATTTGGGAATTGTTTATGTAATTTGATGGGTGGCTTCTAAGGGCTTGAAGAGGAAAGGAAGAAGCCTCCCCATGGATGGGTGAGTGATCACGAGGCATGCCAGGAACTGCAGCTTTCCGTGTAGCTGGCCCATCCAGCTCCACATCCACAGCCACTCACTCACTCCCAACCCGGCTCATGGGGCTGTATGTGGGACACTGAGCAGCTAGCCCACGTGGGTAACATTCCCAAGGCCCCATCTTGCAGATGGAGAGAGAGTGTGTTTTCACAGACTGCCCAGGCTGAGCCAAGTCTGGCTCAGAGCTTCTTGTGGATAAACTGGATATAGCTGGAATGGACATGACAGCAATGGACCCTGAAGAAGGCAATAGAGACTCACTCAGAAAGAACTGCTAGATCCAGACTGGGAACAAGACAGAAGCTGCTCACCTTCCCACCTACACCAGGGTCCCACAGCAGTGGAACCTCTCTGCAGTTATCCCCCCTGTGATGGCTCTCTCCTGACTCCTTTCTCTAATGACTCTCCCATCTCTAATGTGGACCTGCTCCCTCTGGCTGTGTTACCTACTGAGCTCCCCTGTCGAAGGCTTTTTTTCCTCCCTATTCTAGTAACAGGGGATGAGGTGAAGTTTGGGAAGTGTTTGGAGGCAGAAATATTGATTTCCTAGAATAGTCAATGGATATGTGGGAAACAGCACAGAATGTGTGAAATGGAGTTCCTCCGGGAAGCCAAGGATTTATGGCTGCTGTACTGTGACATTGACTCTAGTGATGCTTGGTGTGGGTGGGACATTATGGGAAGAGCACGAGAATCAGAGCCAAGCAGTTCCAGGTTCAAATCCCAGCCACACCAGTCGCCGTTATGTCACTTTGGTAAATTTACTTAACCTCTCTGAGCCTCAGTTTTCCCAATCTGTCGGAGACTATCAATACTACCCTGTAGATTATTATAAGAGTTAAATAATCCTGTACCTGGCTCAAGGTCGGACATCACAGAATGTTGGTCTCCTTTTCCCCCTTCTCTTCTCCCGCCCCACTGACCCAGGGCAGCAACCCCCATGGTGATGTCCCCCCTTATCTCTCTCTCTCTCTCTCTCTCACACACACACACACACACACACACTCTCACACACACACACACTCACACAGACACACTCACACTTTCACACTCACACACTCACACAACCAAAACAACAGACTCTACCTCCCAAAATCCTTACCAGAAAAGAAGTTCGAGCTTTTGTGTAGAAGCCATTGTGTCGGCCTAGGGTAGTCCTGTTCTCAGCATCAGAACTGCCCTGGATGCTGCTCTTTAAATGTGGGTTCCTGGGCTGCATCCCAGGCCTACTAAATGGAGAGGAAAGGGGATTCAAATGCACTCCCCAGCTGGTTGTGAAGTTTGAGAACAACCAGCCTCATGCTGTTCTTCTTGAAATAAAAATCTCCCAAGAAGTTTTCCACCCCTGTTCCAAGAGGGTGTCAGGTCCTGGAACAGGAGTCCTACACATCCTTGGAGATCCATCTGGACTCTCCCTCTCTTTGCTGAGGAAAAGGATGAAGTCCAGAGAGGTGGCGGTGGGGCGGGGGTTGCGGCTGCGGCTGCTGGTGGAGGACTGCAGAGTGAGTCCGTGGCAGAGCTGAGTCTTGGACCCAGGCGTCCTCACTAAAAACTAATGATGCTTGAGGTGGGGTGGGTGGAGCTTTAAAAATAGGCTTTTTCAAGTTTACAAGACTCACTCAGGTTCCATTACGTGACAGAAGGAAGGAAGGAAGATCAGGACGCCATCTCAGCAGGCTTCACGGAGTACCAAGCAGAGACTAGCTGGGCTGTGAGCCCCTCCAGCTGCTCTGTGGACAGTCACTTTGTCATAGCTTGAGGCCCAGAGGGTCCCCTAGACAGGAGTCTTCACCTCTCCCTCCCTCTATCCTGGCCTCTCTCTTCTTCTACTGTTTTTACATCTCTGAGTTTTCTTTCTCTCTGTCTCTCTGACTCAAACTTTACTGAGAGTGACCTCATCCGCTTGGTTAGGAACTATCCAGTAGAAAGCCCTGGAAATGGACAGGTCTCCTGAGAGGCCATGGCCTCCCTTCTGTCCAGCCTGTTGATTGTTACCTCTGAATAAGCCCAGACTTCCTCACAAATAGGAGTGGTTAGGGTAACAAAAACATCTGACCCAAAGTCTGGCATCTTCTGTGCAAAGAACCATGTGACCTCGTTTCTCAGAAGGGAGTTAGAGGTGTGGCAGCCACGTGGTCACCTCTCTAGGACATCTTTCCCGTAACTGAGTACCCAGGATGAGACTGGGCTCTGAGAAGGACAGATCAGGAAGGATGGACACGGAAAGCCTTGCCTGCTTCTAATCCAAGTCTGAGGCTGGTCTGGAACCTTCAGAGCCAAATTTAGCAGATAAACACAGAACACCCAGTTAAATGCAATTCCAGATATATTTAAGACATACTTAGGTACTGCGCAATATTTGAGGCATATTGACAACATTTTCATTATTTCTGTGAAATTCATATTTATCTGGGTGACTTACATTTTATCTGGCATTCTTACCTGGGAGAGGAGGGACCTGGTCTGTTTTGCTCAGCATTGGAACTTAAGCACCCACACCATACCTGGTGTAGGGCAGATATTCTTGTTGAATGCAGGAGAAGGTCTCTCAGAAGTCCCCTGCAACACACACTAAAGAGATACTTCTTGAACAAACATATCCCCCAGGGGCCATCTTTGAAAAGGCACATTGACTCATTTGACAAAACCAGACTGGAAACTTAGCAAGAGTTAAGATCTGCGCTAAATAAATTGGGATTCAGAGACAAGTAAGCTATGGCTCCTGTCCTCAACATGGTAACTGACCAGTAGCAGCAATAGATTTCAAAACAGATCATTACAATAGAGTGTGATAAGTGCTAGACAATAAAGGCCTAAGGCCAGGGTCCAGGTGATTTTGTTCACCATTCTATCTCCAAATCTTGCTGCATGGCAGGCACTTAATAAATAATAGTGGAATGTAATAATGAAAAGATAAAGATATCAACAATGCGTCAAGCAACCACAGAGGTGAGTGACTAACCAAAGGAGGAGGGATGGTGAGAAGGTTGTGTTCACTCCAGGGAAGAGATAACATCTGATCTGGATCATGCTATGGGAACATAGCAGGCAGATGGAGAGGAAAGAGATTCCTGACAGAGCAACGGCATGAACCCAAGTATAACACTCCAGGAGTAGGGAATAATTCACGGGGTAGGAAATGAGGCTGTGAAGGTGGAAGACCAAGGAGTTTGGACTTTATCACATGGTGATGGATAGTGATTAAAGACTTTTGAGTACAGAAGTGGCATGAACTTCGTGAGATCCCTCCAGCATTAGCATGAAGAATGGACCGTAGTGGAGACAGACTGGAAGCCAGAAGAGCAGTGAAAAACTAAAATAGCCTAGTCTGGAGATGATGAGAGCCTCAACATGTGAATTATGTATATTAGGAAATAAGCTTGCAGCGCTGAAACCCTACCCTCATAGACTTGCTGTGAATGCCCTCATCTGCCCCCGTCCTGTTCCCAAGTGCCCTGGGCTATGGGAGGAGAGGTTGCTGGTGAGAGGGGAAGTCAGGGAGGAAGGGGTGGTTGGAGGCAGCCCAAGACAAACTTCCTTCACTGCACCACCTTGCCTAAGGAAAGAGCTTTGCTGGAACAATTGGAGGACAACTGCCAGTCCCTTAGGGCTCTCCCCGGCAAAGGCCTCACACTGGCTAGCACAGCCAACTGTGGTCTCTAGTCGTTACCTTACCTACCCACATGCCCAGCAAGCCATGCCCCATGCTGAGGATAAGAGACTCAGTGTTAGGGTATAGCAGCCTTCTCCTTCTTGGAGAGGTTTCAGAGAAAATATCAAACTTCCAGCTGGAGGAGGACACGAGAACAACTAGATCAGTTCCTAGGCCCACGACCAAGACCCAGGCCCTACGCACAACCCTCATCTGCTCTCCAGATGCCTCTCTGGCCATCCCACTGCTCCATCTTGTCCGCTTTTAGAGCCACTAGACCCTAGATGTAGAGTTAGACTGACCTGGGTTCAAATCCACCCATATATGTGGCCTTATGCAAGTAATCTCACCTCTATGAACATCAGGTTTTTTTTCCTTGGTAAATAACACATACCTCCCAAACTATCATGAATTAAATGAGATATCCCATAGGAACAAACTCAGGACACTACCTGGCATATAGTCGGAATTTCTGTACCTGCCTCTTTACTCCTTCATTCCTGAACTGATGGGGAGTTTTATCTGCACCCTAGAGCAGGGGTTCCCAACCCCCAGGTCACGGACTGGTACTGGTCTGTGGCCTGTTAGGAACCGGGCCACACAGCAGGAGGTGTGCAATAGCCAAGTGAGTGTTACCACCATGATGTGCCTCCTGGCAGATCAGTAGCAGCATTAGATTCTCACAGGAGTGCAAACCCTATTGTGAACTGCACATGCAAGGGATCTGGGTTGCACGCTAATCTAACTAGTGCCTGATGATCTGAGGTGAAACAGTTTCATCCTGAAACTATCCCCATCCTCCCCCTGGCCGTGGAAAAATTGTCTTCCATGAAACTGGTCCCTGGTGCTAAAAAGGATGGGGACCACTGCCCTAGAGGACAGCCTGACCATTCCTTGATTCATTCACTCCACTAATATTTCCTAGGACTCTACTATGTGCCAGATACCTGCTAGGTACTAGAAAAACAATGGCAAGCAAAACAGATATAATCCCAGCCATTTTGGAAGTTTCATTCTTCTGGAGGAGACAGATGTTAATTAAATGATCATACTAATGAAAGTAAAATTACACAGTAATGAGTAGCATGAAAGAGGGAAACTCACACCCATGTCCTTACTCCAAGGACTTCTGGGGATGAAGCCTGGAGCCGACACACCTTCGGCACGGTCCGAGCCAGGGGGAAGGCTGGGGGCCTTACTTTCCAGTTAACCGGTTTCCCAGAAACTCCAGTTCCCAAAAACAAACCTATTCAGAATGGGAAACCCAGGAGGGGAAACCTAGTATGTTCCCAGGTCCAGTTTCCCCAGAGTCCATCCCTACCCCAAAATAAATAAAGCCCCTGCCAGGCTGCCTCTTCAGCAACTCTAAGCAGCCTCCCCCAGGAAAAACTGATCCTGCTACAGCTCCACCATGAAGTTCTTCATGGTCCTGCTGCTGGCCAGCCTAGCCTCCACCTCTCTCGCCATCCTTGATGGTGAATCTGGCCTCCTTCCACACCTCTCGGTCCCCTAAAGGTTATTGAGCTGTCAGCTGGAGAGACCTCAGCACTAGAAAGGGCCTTCCTTAATCCTTGTAATAAGCTGTGTGGAGAGGTGGAAAGCTGCAGAACCAAAAGTTCACACCTGGGATGACCTAGGTAAGGAGGTGAGGGACTAGGGCATACGATCCCGGGAATTCTGCAACCTAGAAAGCCTGGAGCTGGAGCCAGAGGGGCCAAATCAGGATGCACTGTGGGTCAATGGAGGTTCAGATCAGATTCCAGCCTCTGGTGATGCTGGATAATCCAGGCAGAGTCACTACCTTTCTCTGGACTTCTGTGCCTCCCTCTGTACAATATGTACACACACATTCATTCCATAGCTACTTACTGAGCACTAACTCTGTGCCAGACACATAGTTCTAAGGACTTGGATACACGAATAGAATAGACACTCAGTCATCATTGAAATTACATTCTAAGAGACAGTAACAAACAATGAACATATTAAGTAAATTACAAAGTATGTTTGAAATGCTAAGGAGGATGTAAAGCAGGGTAAGGAAGATTGAGAATGCTGGGGCAGGAGGGGTTACAGAGGGAAAAACTTGTATGTTAACTCTCTTGAGACCTCTGAAGACTTTAACCTCTTCTTTTTCAGAGCCAGAAGGTGAAATTCACTCGGAGACTCAGCCTGCAGATGCCTGTAAGTCTCATGCTGGCATCCTTTAGAGTAAGTCGGTGGTGGTAAAAGATTGTCCAGTAAATGATGAATTCTCCCTCTGGGAAAGAAGTGGAGCAAAGATAAGCCCTCCTAGTATTGAACCTTAATCTTCCCTGCTGCACTAATTGGCCAAGATGTGAGGGCCAGGAATCATTTGAACAGCCCCTTTTGCTGGCTAGTCATTGGAGATAGGAGTGGGGACTACAGCTCACACCCAAGTGCTAGCAGGTAAAGGGTTTCAGCTCATGGAGGTGAGGATGTTGGAGTGGCTCATCCATTCCAGGCTCCCCACTGCCACAGCCCAGAAGCCATGAACGCTGCAGGATTCTGCTTGGTGTATTATCCGTAGACATGGTTTAATCTCAGGCTAGCTTCCCCCAATCTACCTTGGAGAAGCCAGAGAAGGCAGATTCAAGCAATACCCAGAACTCAGAAGAAAAAAATAAAACAATATTTACTGAACTCCTCCAATGGGCCAGACGATGGGACCTATGTTTGCAAAGTTAATCTCTTCTCATTGGGAAGGTAAATTTACTGGGGAAAGTGGAATTCCTAATCAATGGCATTCAGAATCAGACATGTGCCTTTCAGGTGCTCATAGATTTGGATTCTGGTATGGGACCTCAGTCCTACTTGTACGTTAATTAGGCAATGACTCAACCCTGATAGCCTCCACATGTTAAGGGACATGACATAGGATGGCTGACTGCTTCTCACCATGTGCTCTCACTCTGCCCCCCATTGCCTTTATCTTCCTGGTTCCAGCTGCCCAGGTCATCCCTAGAAGCCACCCCAAAAAGGACCATGTTTCCAATGAAGACCTCTCTAAGGAGCCCTTCATCTCCAAAGAAGAGTTGGTTTCCAAAGAGAATGCTGTCAAAAGAGCAAAGAGTCAAAAGCCTATATCCCAAGAGGACAATTTCAAAAATGTTAAGCTCCAATTAGAAGAGACTGCAGAACTGGCTCCCAGGGCTGGTATGAGCCAGGGAAGGGGGAAGCCCCTGGGTAGGTATTAAGCAGGAAAAGGAAGGGGGGTGGGAGCTACTTGGGCGGAAATCGGTGGGGTGAGAAAGAGAAAGGAGGCTGTGGAGGAACAAGAACTAAATGTAAGTGTGAGTCAAATGAAGCATTGATGGCCAGCCCTATGAAAGGCTGTTGCTGGGGTGGAGGGGAGAGGGTGGAAGGGAACCAGCCTTAACTTGACATTTCCCTCCCAACACTCCTCAGCAACCACCTCAGAGGGAAAACTTGCCAAACTGGGCCATAAAATCTGGAAGAATCTGGACAAAGCGTCGAAAGGAATCAAACTATCTGAAAAACCTAATCCCTAGCGCCAATGATGTCATGAGGCCCTAATGATGAGGGTGCCTGAATTCCAGGCTGGGCTGTGGGAGAGGCCATATCCCAAAACCATCTTTCAGCTCCTCAAATTCGTGCATTAAAGCGTTGTGTCCCAAGTCTGACTCTGTGGTGGCTTTGCTGGGCTCAGGAAGAGAGGCAAGATGCCCCCACTCTACTGGGCTTCTTTCTTAGTTACCCTATCCCTTTGAGTTTAAACCTCTCATCCATCTAAGCTTACAAACCTGCTCATGTCTCCACAACCCAAAACATCCTCTGCAAAGTCCTGACCCTCCTCACCGCTGCCCCCACCTCACCAATGCACTGCCCCATGCCCCTCAGCTCCTGTGCACACCTCATGCCCCTACAGTCTACCATCTGCACCCATCCAGCCTCCTCTGTAGAACTGGACACAATTACCCCTTCTAGAAACTTCTCCTCACTAACTTTCCAGGACCCTGCCCTCTCCTAGTTCTCCAAGTTCCCTGTTCCTTTCCCAGCACATTTTTGGACTACACTCTGTGCTCCCAGCGTCTCATCCTGTAACCTCTTGTCTTCTCTCCATCCTCTTCCTCTACACCCTCATCTGCCAAAATTTCTGCTTCACCACAGAGTGGATGACTCCCATGCCCCCACTCGACAAACATCCCCCATGTGCTTACTGTGTGCCAGGCGCATCTACCTAATATGTGCCAATCTCCTCCCAACCCTGGCCGGTTCTCACTGTAACAGCACATGAGATTCAATGGGTAAAGAAGACCATGGGAAAAATGAAGGTTTCTGTCTTACAGATGAAGGGAAGCTGTCACTCAAGCGGCAGGTAGGATGGCAGGAAGGGAAATACCTCTGATCTCTGGTGTCCTACCTCCAGGACACATAAAAAGATGTGCTCAGAAGATCAACAGAGCAAATGACCTACTGCAATGCAGAGCTGGTCTGTCCTGGCCCAGGAAAATCTGGAAATACGTTCAGACCTGGAGGCAGATAAAATAATCTACTTCCTCCCTTTGCTTTCTCCTAGTATAGAAAGTTGCCACATGTCCACTTTCCCTAGTTTACCCACCTTCCCCCCAGTGGAAGAACACACAACTCCACCAAAAACATCTCCCAAGCTAGATCGAAAGTTCTATTATGGGTCTTTCTCAAGATATAGCTTAAGATAAGGCAAAAATTATTTTCAAAATGACAGAGGAGGGAAGGTAGGAGCCTGTGGAATTCAGGGGAAAAAAACTGGAGGAAAGTTTCCTGAGTGGGTGATATTAGGAACATGGAAGTGTCTTGCAGATTAAGAAGCCCCAGATTCATCCTTTTGATCCTCCAGTTCAGTTTCTGTATTGACAGAAAAGGATATGAGAGTTGTTACCCAGTGAGGATCAAAGCATCCATCTTATTAATGGCTAGACAGCTGTGCCACAGCCCACAGCGCAGGGCTGTCTGTGGAAACTGGATAGGAGACCTCAGGCTAAAGGGCCCCTGCTCACATTCACAACCCCGACTGACTCACTGAATGAACAGAAACAGGGCTGGAGAAGCCACTATCAGGCTCTCATCTGTAAGATCAACTACTCTTCCCCAGGGAGGAGGAAGGAAGGAATGGAAAGGTAGGCTGGGAAGTATTCCCTCCAACCTGCTCTTCTTGTTGGGAGGGGATAGGAAAGAACGCCCCCAACACAGAGTCACATAAGAGAGAGAGCTTTCTCTTCTGAAGGCTTTGTGCTTAACAGGTGAGCCTGAGATCTGCGATCAGCCACAGCTGTGATTGGAGGGGTGAGGGAGAGAAGACCAGCAGCACATCAGAGTGGTCTTCTACCCTGCAGCTATTTGGCCATTTGTGGCCTTAAAAAGTGGCCTTACCATATGCCCACTGATTTAATATACAGTAGCTCGCACTATGTGGCAGGCCCTAGTTGCAAATGCTTTATACATATTTACCAATTTAGCCCCTGCAAAAGACTTAAAAAGTTTGTTATCTCCATTTTCAGATGAAAAAAATTAAAGTACAGCTCCTCACCACAGTTCTTTCCTCCTGAAATTGGTGGCTTGACAAGTTTACTGTTGGTACCCAAGCCTCTGAATTGAGTTCAAATAGGATACAAATTAACTCCAAGACTGTACCGTTCCCTAGACTCTATTTCCTCTCTCCAATCTGCTCAGTCACGTTATTCAGTAGAGCTCACTTGAGGGTTACAAATAAGTACTATGTAGCAGCATAAAAGATCAAATAATTCCACACAAGCAAAAAAAAAAGTCCTAAATTTGAACATAAACCCTCTTCTAATTTTTCTTTCTTTCTTTCTTGTTTTTTTTTTTTTTTTTTAGGCAGGGTCTCATTCTGTCATTCTGTCACCCAAGCTGGAATGCAGTGGCACAATCTCTGCTCACTGCAACCTCTACCTCATGGGCTCAAGCGATCCTCCTAATTTCAAAAGGAACAAAGAACAAAATTGAAATACACTCTTTCAATGCAAGAAAAGTAAAGTCCAAAATTCCTCCCCTCCCAATGTTTTACTCATCCTTAGCCTAGAGTCTCATTCAAAAGTCATCTAGGTATGTCCATTTGTCTAGACATCTCCATTCTTAAAGAAAATTCATTTCCCAGCCAGGCATGGTGGCTCTCGCCTGTAATCCCAACACTTTAGGAGGCCAAAGTGGTAGGATCACTTGAGGCCAGGAGTTTAAGAGCAGCCTGAGCAATACAGCAAGACCCCCATCCTTATTTAAAAGAAAAAATATATATATATATTATATATATATATAATTAGTTGGGCATGGTGGTACACACATGTAGTCCCAGCTACTTGGGTGGCTGACACAGAAGGGTCGCTTGAGCCCAGGAGTTCAATGCTGCTGTGAGATATGATTGCGCCACTACCCTCCAGCCCAGGGTGACAGAGCAAGGCTATGTCTCTAAATAAATAAATAGAAAATCCATTTCCAAAAACTCATTCTGTCTCCCCCAACCAGCTGCCAGGCTCTGCCTGGGCCTTCAAACATGAAAAACTTTGTGACCTGTTGGGATGGGGTGGAGAGAGTGGTTTTGTTTTCTTTTTTCTTTTTCTTCTCTTTTTTTTTAGACGGAGTCTCTCTCTGTCACCAGGCTGGAGTGCAGTGGCGTGATCTCAGCTCACTGCAACCTCCACCTCCTGGGTTCAAGCAATTCTCCTGCCTCAGCCTCCCGAGTAGTTAGGACTACAGGCACGGGCCACCATGCCCAGCTAATTTTTGTATTTTAAGTAGAGACGGGGTTTTACCATGTTAGCCAGGATGGTCTCAATCTCTTGACCTCGTGATCCGCACGCCTGGGCTTCCCAAAGTGCTGAGATTACAGGCGTGAGCCACCGCGCCCAGCCTGGGAGTGGTTTTTGTCATTTTTGTTGCTCCAGCTGTTTGGTAGAATAAGATCTGGAAGGGAAAGGGGGGGTACACAAACTCTCCCTATCACTTTAGCTTCCCAATGTGGAGATAGGGTTAGGTACCTGCATCTCCATCCTCTCTCTGGCCTGGGGTGAGCCACCGCCTAGACCTCTAAGGTGTGACTACGGGAAGGATCGTGGTGAAGCCTCACGAAACTGTAGAGGATGAGGAGGACACAGAGCCACCAGCATGGGGCATGTTCCCTGGGAGTCAGGGGAAAGGCTGCTATGCCTGGAGGCAGGGGACTAGCTACATCCTGGTCTTTTTCCCCCTGAAATGTGAGTAGCTCCTCTAGCATCTACAAGGTTGACTTAATCCAACCCCAAGGAGCTCATGGTTCCCTCCTTTTCAAAGTTAGAGTAACTAGGATACGTGAAATACCACGAACCAGCTCCACACCAACCAAACTCAAAAACACAAGCACATTCTCAGGCCCCAGAGCAATAAGTGCCCAGGCCCTAGTTCGTGGTTTTTTGTGGTGCTTTTAAGGGTTTTTTTTTTTTTTTTTTTTTTTTTTTTTTTTTGCAGGGGTAGAAGGTGGAAGAAAAAAAACCTTTTACACAGGTTCAAGGTGCAGGAGAAAGATGTCATGGAGGGCCAGTGCTCAGCCGCAGTGCCTCATGGAGGGCCAGTGCTCAGCCGCAGTGCCTCAGGTGTACCTGGCTCCATGCGGGTTCTCCAGCCACACTTCTGCTGCTGCTTGTGGGCCTCATCTCATCTGTACTCCTCCTACATGTCATTATCAGTGAGCAGCTCACGGCAGCATAGCGGGAGGAATTTGTCTTGCTTAGCCGGAGAAGGTTCAGTTGCAACGGAAGAGGGGATGGCAAGGCATCTCCATGTCGGTCTCCTCCTCAAGGCTCAAAAGACACATGGGGCACTTGAGCTGTGCAGGAATCCCATGGCTAATGCCAGCATCATGCTGTGGCAGAAACCAAGTGGTATCTGCAAGAAGAGAGAAAGCCTTGACTTCACAAGTGGGAGAAATCTCTCGTGGAGTGACTAATGTTGGCATTAAGTTTGCCTTCAGAGGGTGGGGTCATGTATACTGCCTCTTCTCTCAAAATGGGGGCTTAGGATATTTCTATCATCTTATGATATTTAGAAGTTTAAGCTTGATTCAATCATACCACAATGTATACATATATTGAAACATCACATTGTACCCCTTAAATGTATACAACTATGATTTGCCAATTAAAAAATTAAAAATGTTTGGAAAACAGACTCTCAGATGTGACTAGATCTATTTATTTCAACATGAATTCCCTTTAGAGTGTATTTCATCTTTTCAGTAATTCTGTGGCATGCTTCCTCAGGACATGGGCAATAACAGCCCCCAAACCCCCATTAAAAAAACAAAAAAACAAAAAAAAAAAAACCTGCATTCCTTTGAAACTTACCTAATAATGTTTCACCACTGAACTTCCTGGTCGTCTTCCCTCACTCTGTGCAAGTGACTGGGTCAACGCTCCCTCTAGCGGCCTCAAACTGTTTTGCATCGTTGTTAAATCTCTCCGGGTCCCATTCACCCTCCCTGATCTAGAAATAAATAAATATTCTGCTTTTCTAGTTCCATCCTTGAAACTATTTAGGCATGGAGCCATTTCCCTTCTCTTTTAATGTATCTCAAGCATGGGCTCTACGAACTCAAACTTTCTCGTGAGAAAATCTCATCTTTTCTCCCAACTCAATCAACAGAACGGCCCTCTTTTTTCTTTTCCCTTTCTGTCTGACTTTTCTTACTATAAGACCAAGACTTGTACCTTATATGAACCCCACGTTTCCTTGATTCTTAGGAAAATATGATTTCTAAAGAGTTTTCCAGGTACAGGACTTGTTCATTTCTCCCGTACTCTTCAAGTTTATAGTAATTCCATGGAGTTTTTCTTCACTTTCACCCAGTGACATTTCCTCCACATAAAGGATCCCATTATTTTTATCTGTATGAAATTGACCACACCTCTGTGGTTAATCCCACGGTGGAACTCTGAAATCTGAAACCCTGGCTGGAGCTTCATAAATGTACAACCCCAAGCCACTTTGAGACTATATGGTAGGAAATAATCCCAGGAGCCTGTGATCAGGCCATAAACAAAATCCCTCCCGAGTCTTCCTGCCACCCTAAATGCAGTTCAAAACAAAGCAGACATTGGGACCTGCATCTGTGGGTGAGAAAAAAGAACAAGAGAAAAATGTTAAATGAAAACTAGGAAAAAAGTGAACAATGACATAAAAGAAACCAAACTAGACAATCAGTTGGACAGCCAACCTAGCATCACCTACTAAATATTAGCACACATCAGCCGAAGCCAGAATTTCACAGCCTTATGCTCTGTACCCAAGTGGAATTGGAATAATTTCATTCCAGCCTCAGCTGCACCCACGCAGCTGCAGGTCAGAGTTACCTTTAGAACGTTTGCTGTTAAAATCCACTGTATTTGGGTCCCCCAAGGCCAGTCTTTGGCTTCACCATCACAGCTCCAGGGAGGGCCACCAGCACGTCATCCGTCTGCCCCTCTGAGTCTGGCCAATGGAGAAGGTGTCCAGAGAACAGGGAGCAAAAAGGAAACCAAAGCATCGGTTGTGTTAACAGCCAGACAAGTGCCAGGGAACCCACAGCACTCTGACTTCTCTGGCAAGGCTGAGCTGGAGAATGCTATCGAGACAAAAGCCCAAAAGGGGCCTTCTCTCTGTCCTGCTGCCTGAGCCACTAAACAGTGAGAGAAACAGCAGGCATCCCCCAGGGGAGAGGTAGGAAGGTGAAGTCTTGTCCAAGTGTGCACCCTCGTGAGAGAGGGCATGAGAGAAAGAGGCAAAGCTATTGAGGAACATTCCTGTTGATGCATTAACTCCACCCCCTGGTGAAACGTGGTATAATAAATGTTCTGTCTCACCAGCTGTCATAGCATCTCACCCTGCGGGAAGGAGCAGTCACCCAGAAGAGAGCCTTTCATCTTGTATTAATTTTCTAATTACAAATTACCACAAATTTACCAGCTTAAAACAACACAAATTAATTATTTTACAGTTCTGTAGTTCAGGAGTTCCAGATGGGTCTCACTGGGCTAAAATCAAGGCATGTCAGCAGGCAGGGCTGCGTTCCTTTCTGGAGCCTCTAGGGGAGAATTCATTTACTTGCCCTTTCCAGCTTCTAAAGGCTGTCCACAGTCTTTGGCCCATGGCCCCATTCCTCCATTTGCAAAGCCAGCCCCATCCAGCCAAGGCTTCTCACCCTGCCATCAATCTAGTTCTCTCTTTGGAGTCCTTTGTCCATATTTACGGATGCTTGAGATTACACCGGGCCCACCCAGATAATCTAGGAGAATTTCCCTATTTTAAGACCAGCTGATTAGCAACCTCAGTTCAATCTGCAACCTTAATTCTCTGTTGTCAATGTAACCCAACACACTCACAGATTCTGTGATTTCTGATGTGGACATCTTTGTGGGGCCGTTAGTTATTCTGCTCCCACATATCTCCCATGGGATTAGCCACCACTCACATCCCCCCTTAAGCCACACGAATCAGTCACCAAAGGCCTTGAAACCATTCAGGTCGGCACCAAGGTCTATTCCTTGTCCTGATTCCTCTTGTAGAAAGGTGGGCAACCAAGATCCTCGGGTCCTGTCTCTCTGTTGACCACAGTCACTTCCAGGACCAAGCCAAAGCTTTCAGATATATTTGTTATCCAGAAACCCAACCCTGTTTGGCTCTGTCAGCCCCAAATCTAGCCCAATTCTCTCTGCCCAGTCTCTCTCTGCCCAGTCTCTCTCTGCCAAATCCTTTTACTATGCCCTCTAGAATTCCTAATCGGTGGTCAGTAAATTCCTTGATATTCCCAACGTCTTGTTTTGAATTTTCTCTCTGTTGCTTAATCTCCCTTTTTTCTTCTTTCTTCTCCCATCTTTCAACCGATATTGCCTAATCTAAAATAACATTTTAAGGCCAGGTGTGGTGGCTCATGCCTGTAATTCTAGAGCTTTGGAAGGCCAAGGTGGGAGGATCGCTTGAGACCAGGTTTTCAAGACCAGACGAGGCAACATAGCAAGACCCTGTCTCTAAAATAAAAACAATTAGCTGGGCGTGGTGGCACGTGCCTGTAGCCCCAGCTACTTCAGAGGCTGAGGTGGGAGGATCATGTAAGCCCAGGAATTCAAGGCTGCAGTGAGCTACAGTCATGCCACTGTACTCCAGCCTAGGTGAGAGAGTAAGAACCTGTCCTTTAAAAAAATAATAATAATAATAATAATAATTTCAGATTTTCTGAGACTCTAACAACCTCTATTACACTCTCAAGTGGAAACTGCTTTCTCCTTTAGCCACCAACTGCCTCAGAATCAGAAGGTGGGAAGAAGGATTTTCCTCCTTGTTCTCTGCTGCCGCTTCTAAACCATTCCTCTTCTGTTCTAAAATCTCCCCTTCTTTGGAGCTCAGAATACATGCTGCCCCCTCCTACCAACCCCTCTCCCTTACAGGGAGCCCCTAACCTCAGCACCTGGTCTTCCTCTTGCCACTTGCTCCTGTCCTCATTTTTGAGGATGGTCAGTGTTCATGCCGATGACCCCCCCAACACTCTGGCTTCTCAGTCCTTAACCTTTGTACCTCAGCCTACGCGTCACTACAGCCACTTCCAAAATCCTAAATTCAAGAATCCCACCCTCTGTCCACAACTTCCTGCCCTTCTATCTCCATTACAGTAGAAGTCCAGTTGGAACAATTCTTTGACCTGATCCGGACCTCCGATTCGCTGATCCTGCCATTTTTTCCATGTAGCTAATAACTGCATTTCCCAAGCTTCCTTACAGACAGATGTGGCCGTGTGACCAGGTTTCAGCCAGGAGGATATGAACAAATGCAATAAGGGCAAATTACGGGTGGTGCCCTTGACAGAAAGAGTGTGTCCTCCCTTTCTCCTTTCTAAATCCTTCATGCTGACTGGAATGAGATAAAGGCATAGGAGCTAGAGCAGCCTTCTTAGGCCACTAAATGGAAGCTACATGTTGAAAAGAAAGGGTAACAAGATAGAATGTCCAGAATATTGTGGAGCCACCAAATTATCTCTGTTTAACTTCTGTTCTGTTGAAGCTGTGCCATTATAATCTTGTTACTACCCCGGAACTAATGCCTTAATAGACCTATTCACCTCATCGTCCTGTCTCGTTAAGTATCACACCCACATACTTAATTACTCTAACCAAAAACCTAAGAGTCAATCTTGATTTCTGCCTTTCCCTCAATCCCCACAATCAATTCACCAACAAGGCTATAGATTCTATCTCTGAAATATATCCTGACTTCACCCCTCTCTCCCCATCTCTCTGCCACCACCCTGTTTCCACTTCCATTGTTGACCACCCGAACCTCTGCAATGGCTTTCTGAGTAACCTCGCTGCCTCCACTCTCAGCCCGTACAATCCAGGCTCCGTCAGTAACCAGACAAGTGGTCTTTTCAAAGTATATATCAGATCATGTCTGCTTCTTAAAATTATCAGGTGGTTCCCATTACACTTCGAATAAAATCCAAACTCTCTACCAGGGGTCTACAAGGCCCTGTGTGGTCTGGCTTCCAAATATCCCCCCAACCTCATCTCATTCTGCTCTCCTGCCCAATACAGCATGACCATGCTGGCGCCCTTCACGGTCCTTGGACACACCAGCCTCTTTCCCAGTTTCATCCTTGTTCACTCTGCTTAGAATCCTCTTCCTCTTGCTGTCTGCATAGCTGACTCCCTCTCACCCTTCAGGTCTTGGTTCAAATGTCATCTTATCAGAGAGCTTCCCTGGCCACTCCCACCCATCCTCCCCCCAGTTACTTCTGTCCCCTCGCCTTGTTTATGCCCCTCATTGCATTTCCTATGCTCTGAAATTTTCCTATTTATACATTTATTTACTCATTTATATACTTTTTTACCTCACAAAAATGTAAGCTCCATGAAACCTGGGAACGTATCAATCATTATTATTCATTATTTTCTCTCCAGTACCTTAAACAGTAATTACTGGGCAAAGAGTTGAAGTTCAATGAATGAATTTGAATTGAATTCATGAGTGAATTGAATAAACAAATGAATGAGTGATCAGCAAAATTAGCTACTTTTTTTCTAGAAAAGAGCAAGTAAGGAACAGCAAGAGGCTAGAAGGGTTCACTCTGACACCCACCCCCGTGTGAGGAAGGGAGCAAAGTCCTCCCCTCTAATGGAAATGGGCACAGGGAAGGGGCAGCAGATAAGGGTCTCCCTTTCCCAGAGTGGTTAGAAGAAAACGATGCTGGGAGGGGCTGAGAAGCCTTCTTGCTCAAAAGCCCAGTGCTCTCCCCCCTCACCTCTACAGGATTCCTGCAGAAGTGAGGAGAAGGTCACCTGCCCACAGAACCTAACCCGGCATCAGGGGAAGCCTGAAGTGAAGAAGCCTGAAGCTATAGCACAGAAAGGCCTTCTCAACACATGTTCAGGTAGGGGGACTCCAAAATGGGGACTTTCTCTTATTGCGGGTGGGAAAGGGTCTTATCAAAAAAAGAATGTCCCCCTTCACTCCCAAACTTCCTACACAGAATATGGAGTTCCATCACAGGGAGGTAGGAAGAGGGCCAGGACAGCCTCCATAGAGCCCCCCACAAGTCCTCCCTCACCCAAGGAGACAAAACAGTTGAGGCCTCAGATTATGGGGCTCTCCACTAGCAAAGCACTGATTCTTTCTACTGCCAGCTCCTTCTCTCCTGTCCCAGGGGCCCTTTTCTTTCAAGTGGAATCACAGAATCTTTCACTTATAGACTGATGCGTAATTTCAGAACAACCCAGGATCCCGAAGCATTGATTTGGAAAGAGCCCCCGGACAGCTTCTGCCTGGATCCCTCCATCAGCAGAGAACTCCTTCTGCATGAGGCAGCTTCTTCTAGGCCCTGGTGGCTCAGATGGGGCCTTCTGCCTCCCTGCCAGTCAAACTTGTCTCCCTCTAACTTGTTCAGCCTGGTGGGGCAGCACAGGTAAGTGGGTTCTTATTTCCACATGACAACCCTTAAAACATCTAAAGACGATCATTCTAACAGTAAATAATACCATTTAATGAGAACTAACCAGGAACTGTGCTAAGAGTTTTGTGTATATTATCCCATTCAATACTTGAAACATCTCTAAGATGTAGGAATTATTATTATTCCTACTTCTTCGATAAGGAAATAAGCTCAGAGAAGTAAAGCAACCAGCCCAAGGTCACTGGAATATTGGAATAATCAGGATTTGTTCCAAGGCCGGACTGACTCCATCTAAAGCCCATGCTCTCACTCCTTCTGTTATGCCAAGCTCACCCACTCAACTACACAACATTGAATCTTCTCTTCTCCCAGCTAAACAACATCAAATCCTTCAAGTGTTGCTTCTCTGAAGAGTTCAAGGCTCCCATCCCCCTCCATTTCTTCCAATAACCTCTAAGTTCAATAAAATCCTTGCAGCCCCAGAGCCTCAGACCCTCTTCCTGGAAACTGGGAGAGGAAAATGAAGCTCTTCTTCTGCTAAGGTGTCTCCCCAAGGGTCCCCCAAGACCCCAGTCTCCCCTTAGTCTCCAAATACTGCCGTAGCAGCACCACTCTTTGCTACCCTCTCTCCGCCTCCCTTGCTAATTTCACCTCCCTTGTCCACCAAAAATGCGTCAATCTGCTTCCCCCTTATTCTCACATTATTCTTCCCTGAAGTCCTACTCAACTTTAAATTAAAAAAAAAAAGAAAGCCTAACTCCAATTCGCCCTCCTCTGCAAACCTTCTCTACTTCCTCAGGCTGCCTCTTCCTCAATGCTCCCAAAGTCCTTATTTCTGCCTCTACAACAGCAGTTACTATTTTGCAGCTCTTAGTGTCTGTTCACAAGTCTCCCTCACCAGCTGGGCTTCTCCAGGGCAGAGAGTATGGCTTTGATCTCTGCACTCATTGCAGCATAGGTGCTTAGTACCCGGCTGTTAGCATCAAATGCAGACTGATTCATTTTTGATACTTCAAAAAGGAAGAATGGTAGTTAGACTGCAGAGAGCCAGGAAGCGGGGCTAATGCCAGGGAACTGATTGAGATGCCATGAGAGCTGAGCCCCAGCACCTGGGGAACATGTGGCCTCTGGAGATTGAATGAAATAATCTAGCACCAATGAGTCCAAGGAGGGAAGCAGGGTTTTAAGCAGGATCTGCTGCCCTCTGCTGGCCATTCCACCTCTGGGATGGAATGTTTGTTTTGTGTCCAGCTTTCCCTGACAAAGAGAAGCGAAGTTGCTAGTGTAGACTTAGAGCCTGACACCCCTCCCTCCTGGCACAGTCTTAAACCCAGTTCCTTTTGTAAGAGGATATAAAAGTATAATTTCCAGGCGCCAAGATACAACAAAGGAAATTTCAAACCGAGGCACCAAATCATATGAAAAATGTTAAAAACTAGTTTCTGACCCCCTCAGCCAGATCAAGAATATAAAAGAGGGTCATAGTATGGAGGGGAGGGAGGATTCTGCGAGGAGGCAATGTATGGAGAAAACTATGCTGTTAGCCCCATCCCCTCCCTCCCAAGGAAGGAGAGAGGCGCCTACTCCCTTAGAGCAAACCCAGTGAGATGCCTGCACGGGTTACCCGAAGAGCTGAGAATGTGGCCCCCAGCATTAGGAACAGAGTGTTCTGGAGTCTGGGTACTTCCCAGAAGTTTAGAAGGAGAGAGAGGACTGGGGACATGTGGGCATTCCAGCAGAGCTGCTGCTGAGACACCTTGCACCACAGGGTTTGCCTAATCAGGGCAGAACCAGCTACGGGCCCCTGAGAAGAAGACCAGTGCATTCCCCTGGATCCATCTTGGATCCTGTGCAGTAGGGCTACCTCAATGAACAAAAGGACCCCAGCAGCTGAGGAAGGAGTCTCAACTCCTGGGACACAGGCGAGGTGAACCCTGAGGACCCAGGAAAACCCCCGTCAGAGAATAATCACCAGAGAACACAGAGAAAAGGTCTGAGGGTGGTACCAGCTGATGGAGGAGGCTGAGTACCCACTGATCTCAAAACTGATCTACCCCTGCCGGTCGGCTCTGCACCACCCGCCCCTCACCAACACACCTCACTCTGAAACAGCTTCTAGCGAGGGCGGGGGAAAGGCCGGGCTGGGGGCAGAGCAGGAGGGAGAGCAGGACAGAGAAGCAGAGCAGACCCAGCCACTCACTCCCTGCTTTCCCACACAAGCTTCTGACTGAAGCAGGGCCCAGCAACCTGGAGAAGTGACGCTAAATGGTTTCAGGTTTTGATTCATATATTGGCCTGGTTGTTGTAATTTCTGAAGAGAGACTATCCCTCACCCGAGAGCGAGCAGCAAGGTTCAGAGGCTTTCCTGGGTTTTCGCCCAGAAGCAAGGAAAACTTTACCCCTGTCCACCCCTGCAATAAAGTATAAAGGAATGCTGGGAAACAAGAAGTATCACGAAACCAAAATGCATCTTGGACTATGTAAGCAAAATGCAACTTCATTTTTTCATCATACGACAAGTTGTGATTGTTCATCACACATGTTACAGTCTCCCCTCCCACTGGGACTAAATTACAGGGACCCAAGGTTTTCCCTTCCAAGTCCTCCTCTCAGCCTTCTTTTCTCTAGTCTAGAACACCGCTGCTCCCATCTCTTCCCCCTCTTCACCACCAGTAGCCTCCTCTTTAAGGCCTCTTGAGACCAGCCCAACCCCAACCAGGGATTCTCAACACATCCTCCTCTTCTTGGGGAGGGGAGAGAGACAGAAGGCTACTGGCCTCCTATGCCTGCTCTGGCAGGACCCCCTATCCTAATCCTAGAGCACTCACCATCTCCCTGCCCTGTCAGGCACTCTCACGATCTGTAGTGGGTTGATTAGTGTCTCCCAAAAGTTCATGTCCACCCAAAATCTCAGAATACAGAAATAAGTTCTTTGCTAATGTAATTAATTACAATTTCAAGATGAAATAATACTGGATTTGGGGTGGGCCCTAAATTCAATGACTGGGGTCCTTGTTAGAAGAGGAGAGAACACAGACACACAAGAGGGAAGAAGGACCGGGCACGGTGGCTCACGCCTGTAATCCCAACACTTTAGGAGGCCAAGGTGGGTGGATCACCTGAGGTCAGGAGTTTGAGACCAGCCTGACAAACATGGTGAAAACCTGTCTTTCCTAAAAATACAAAATATAGCCAGGCGTGGTGGAGCATGCCTGTGGTCTCAGCTACTTGGGAGGCTGAGGGGGGCAGATCATGTGAACTGGAAGGCAGAGATTGCCGGGAGCTGAGATCACACCACTGCACTCACTCCTGCCTGGGCCACAGAGCAAGACCCTGTCTCAAAAAAAAAAAAAAAAAAAAAAAAAAAAAAGAGGGAAGAAGGCTGCATGAAGATAGAGGCAGAAATCAGAGTTATGCTGCCATAAGCCAAGGAATACCAGAGCCACTAAAAGCTGAAAGAGGCACACAGAATTCTTCCCTAAAGTCTATGGCACTGCTGATACCTTGAATTCAGACTCTTGGCCTCCGGAATTGTGAGAGAATTAATTTCTGTTCTTTAAGCCACCCAGTTAGTGGCACTTTGTTACAGCAGTCCTAGGGACTTCTCACTTCTCACCCCATGCTCCAGCCACAGCAACAAGCAATGGCTAACCCTTGGCAAGAGGAATGCAAGGTTTGGGCTGGGGCTGGGGCCCGGTACCCTCTTCCAAGCCTGCGAGGACCGGGGAAGGAGGGCTGGGCTGTAACTTTCAAATGAACCCCCTATACACACTCCCCTGCTGAGCAGCCCCAAGAGAAAAGCAGGCATCTGCTCCCCGGTCACCTAGAGGAACATGTCCAGAGCCCAAGGGGCCCTTGCCCTCCCATTCCTGGAAATCTACCGTCATCCCGTCCTGTGGCTGGGGAATTTTCCATCCTCCCACCCGCAAGTCAAAGACATTAGATTTAATCATTAACAGGGCGGGTGTTAATTAGCAAAACAGGATGATTGTCCATGCTGATGAGGACACAGCTGGACATCAAGAATAGCTGATCCAACAAGGCTGGGGAGAAGCAGGACCTGGCTGAAAAGAGGCAGGAGCTGTGCTTCTGTAGACAACTTCCCCCCAAATTCTGAAAGCACTGAAATCCCCATTCTTCAGCCCTTTTTTTTTTTTCAAGAATCAAAGGAGACAACAGTTGCAAGTGTTTAAGGGGCACTAAGCACATTATGGACATTATCTCATCCTACCTCTCACTATATATTATTATAATAGGGATACCTATTGTTAATCCAGTTTTAGGGGTGAGAACATTGAGGCTCAGAGAGGTTAAGCACCTTGCCCAGAGTTACAAAGCTGCTAAGTGGCAGAGCTAGGATTTGGCCTTAGGCAGACTTCTCCAGAGGCTGGGTGTTTAACCACAATGCTGACAGGAGTTAGTGTGGAGGGGCAGAAGAGGGTCTCTGCAGTCAGAGGTCACGCTGACCTCCTTCCTGATGCCCCTGATTCTGTAGCATATTGTGCTTCCACTTTTGTAACTCGTGGCTGATCATGACTCACCCACCACTGCCCTGGCTCCTGCTAGGCCATAAGCTGTGTGTCAGCGGACAGACTATCTCTTTTATGCTCCACTGTATCCCCAGCACTTAGCATAATATCTGACACATAGGAATATCCAATAAATATTCGTTAAAAGAATAAATTTAACCTTTTAGAGGGCTGGGGATAGAAGGGGCTAGCTAGAAGCTAGCTACTAGCTAGGTATTGGGTCTTCTGGACTGCTGATGATCATAGTGTTAAAATGCATCTCCGAGACCATCCTGGCCAACATGGGAAAACCCCGTCTAGTGAGGTGGTGGATGTGGGCAATCCTTTCGGGAGGTCAGAGAATACGTTGAACCAGGGGTCGAGTTGCAGTCACTCCAGCCTGGCTACAGAGTGAGACTGTCTCAAAAAAAAAAAAAAAAAAAAAAGTGCATCTCAAGAGGTCACCTAGCCATGACCTTGCTTTAGGTTCAGCCATTACCCTGCCATAGCCACCAAATCTGGTTTACTGAGGAAAGTGCTGGCCTGGCTTCTGGTCCTTGGAAGAGCTGTCCTCCCCATTACCTTGATTTCTCCTCTCTAGCCTGAAGGGTTCAACTGGCTGTTCTTGAAGTCTCTTTCACCCTACCGGTGGATTTGGGGGTTCATGAAGAGGCAAAGCACTTTGAAAATGAGCATCCCCTCTGTTTGAATCACCAGCTCTGGCCCCATTCCCAAGACTGCCAGCTGCAGGGGAGGGTGTGCACTCAAGCCTGACAGAATTGCAACTCTGGGCTTTTCTCACAGGCAAACCAGGACTTACACAGTCAGAGGAGGCTGGACTTCCAAGTCATCCCCTAGGAGGCCACCCATCTACTCCAATGCTGCTTCTGGGGCTCACGAGAAGCTCTGGAAATTTCTTGCAGGGGAGTCTTCTAGACGGGCTCAAACCCCCGCAGGACACACAGTCTCACTGCCCAGGACCCACATCTATTTTCCAGATGAAGTCTCACTCCCCACCTGGCCTCCCTCTGTCTTCACAAGGGTTGGCTCCTAAAGGCTCTTGGTCATTTCCAAAGGAGCAAAGCCACCCTAAAAGACAATGATTCACCGCCCCCCCCATGGGGATTTTCAGAGCATATGCCTCAAACTCTGAGATGATTCCAAGAGTTTCCAGAAACGTTTGAGAAACTGTAGCATGTTGGCATGAGCATATGGCTTCCTGGGGGACCACTTGGATGGGGTCGCTGCTCCTTTGGGTGTATAACAGCAGTCTTTGCCCTTATCTCCTCAGAGCTGTGTGTATGAAAAGCATGTGTGCATCATGTTTGCAACAAGCCGGAGTGTGCCTCTGCCACACCGGCCAGGCAGGGAGAAAGGCAAAGATACAGATAAGGTCCTGGGGCTCCTGGGTTCTAACCCTGTTTCTGAGACATCCTGGCTGTGTGACAGGAGCACCCTCACTCAGAATAACAGAATATTAGAGCAGAAGAAACGTGCCTAGTCACCTGGTCCCCTTCATTTTGAAGATAAGGAAACTGAGTCTGGTTGGGGGTTGGGGGAGCAACCCCCGAGTCACCCAGAGAGTTGGTAGCAGATGGAGGAATTGAACCCTGACCTTTCATATCCTGGCCCAGGTGGCCCATCTTAGCAACACCTTTCTATACCACCCTCCCCTCGAGAAGCAAAATAAACACCCTAATACCTGCCCTCCCTCCTGGGTGGTTGTGAGGGTTAGTGGGGGTGAGAAGGGTGGATAGATAAAAGCAGAAAGTGCTGAGAGCGACAAAGAGCAGCCCCATTAACGCAGAGTCCAGCGCCGAAAATAGGGGAGGGTGAGAGTCATTAAGTGACTGCATCACCCAGTCACATCCCTGTATCTTTAAATATTTCATGGAGCCAGCAGTGCACCACATACAGCTGCTGCTCCTCCAGCCCAGGCTGTGACTGCAGCAGGGCTGTGAACACAGGCGCCGAACATAGAAACATGCAAGCTGAGGGAAGGAGTTGGGATGAGGCAGGCTCTAACTCTTACTCACTCTAGGAAAGCTTCCAAGAGCAGGCATCAGGCCCTTTGCAGTGCCCCAGGCCTGTGTGTGAGCAACCCATACCTTCATACACCCACCGGCCTAACAGGCACTCACATAGCTATGGACATAAATAAAAGTCAGAACGACAATAAACACACACCTTCACAGACAGACCCATTCCAGCTTACCCGGCACCAAAGGCTGCACCCAGCCACACTCCACCTCCCTGCTACCCATAAACGCTTCGCCCACTTTCCCCAGTCTCCTCCTCCCAAAGCCAGTACTGGGAGCCATCCCTCTTCCCTCTCCCTCCTCTCTCCTCTCTCCTCCACTGCCTCTACCCCAGCACCAGCTGCTGCCAGGACCCCTCTTCCCACGCAGCCCCTCATCAGCCATCTCTCCAGAGCTCAAGCTCTCTTGGTCTCTCTCCTTACCCGTGGCTTTCAGGACAAAGGACTCTGAGAATCTGGGACTTGAGAAGGCAACATAAGGGTGGGTGAGAGACTTGGGGAGGAATTTCCATGACCAGACCAAAGTTTGAGGGAGAGCAGGGAATACAAAAGAGGACTAGGCAGCCTGGATGTCTGGGGTGGGGGTGGACAGGTAACCACTCCGAGAGGTGACCACCCCTCGACTCTGCTGTCCTGCCAGGAGATAACAATAAAACCAGCAGCTACAATTAACCGAGACCTTCTATGCACCAGGTACTCTACCCGAGATGATACTCAACCCTAGAGGTGGGATCCTCTGTCTGTTTTACAAATGAGATGGAGGCTCATGAAAGAAGCCTGAGTCCCCAGACATAGGGATGCGGGAATCCTGGCTTCACATCCCACGGTCCTGGTAGAATGGGATGGGGAATAGACAAGTCACCTATTTAGAGGATATTTGGGATCCTGCTCTGTGGATGTGTGGTTAGGAGGTGGGGTGAGTAGGAAGGAGGCCAGAGCAAGCAACTGGGCCCTAATGGGCCAGGTATCTCCCTAGCCCCCAACCCTTATCCTCTCTGCTTCAGGGCCTTCACGATCTCTTTCTCCACTGTCACTTCTTGTGGGGGGATCTGTGCAAAGGTTGGGAATGGAGACAGGGAAGCCCAACCAGCTGTTTTCCATCTGGCCCTGCCACACCAGAGAGCAAAGGGGCCCTGCAAGTGCAGGCTGGGTGTAAGGAGTCAATCCTGGAGTCCAAGTGACAGCAGAACAGGGGCCAGTTAACATGCAGACAGAGGTCCAGCTGGCCCACTGGGTCCCCATAACCCCAGCCTTACCCTGAGAAAACTGAGCCTGACATGTGTAAAAAGATATGGCTCGGGGGAGGGCAGGACAAGTTATTTTGGGAGGTTAGAGGGGAAGGGGCCTTGTGAAATCAAGGTCCGGGAAGGGCTGCCCAGGTGAGGAGGCAACTGAGAGTTGAGGCTGACACCTTAGAGGAGAAGATGACCATACGGTTCTCCAAGAACCAGGCATGAATCTGTATGGAACTTGCCAGTTGCTTGGTTTAAGGCTAAAGAGACAGACCTCTTCTCCTCTTCCAGGACTCCCTGTGCCCTCCTCCCCATCCCCAGTTCTTCTCTCCACCTTCTCCTCCCGAAAAGATGCATCCAGCCCTACCCCTCCCCAGTGTCCAGCACATCCCCTCCCCCGTCTAGTGATCCCCAGTCCTTAGACCGAGCACACCAACTCCTGTGAATATCCTGTCTCCCTCACTGGCTCATATTGACTGGCATCTTAGTCTTCCACCAAACTAGTCAGTTCTTCCCATAGTCTAACCTCCATTCCTTCAGTTACAGCAGCTCGTTTTCAGTATCCTGCCAATAGTGAAATTGGAAACCAACCCTATCCGTAAACAAGCCACCCCACCAAAGGAGTTTCTCTCTCCATCCGCAGGCATTTTCCCCTTGCAGGCCTTTCACCTACTTTACCATCCCCTAATTTAGCAAGCAGAAAGTGAACTCGATTTCACAAGCAGGATTGGCTCCCCACCCTCGTTAGTCCTTTTGCCGAGTCCCAGATGGTCTTCTCTCCCCAAGCCCTCCACCCACTCCCACAGGCACTTCAAGAGACACGCGCCTTCCGGAGACCCTCTGAAGTCTTCAGTTTCCTCTCCCTGGCACTGAGGGGTCACAGGACGGGTGTGCAGACTTCGTATTTCCCTCCAAGTTTTTACCTCCGCCTAGTGTTTTCCTTTCAAGGGAAAGTCCTTCTCGAGGTCTAACCTTACTCCCTCCTGCTGCATGCCTAAATCCCCTTTCCATCTTTTCTCTATAATACAACCCCCTTTAAAATCATAAATGCAATCTTCCTCTCGCATTTACAGTCTCCTCTCCTGCAGCGCCCCTCTACTTTCCTAGCCCCAATAAGCTGCTCCGGCTAGAAGTTCTTCCTAGCCACTCCCCACCCCAACGCCCTGCCCAAAACTCCGAGGACACAGGTATCTGCCTGAGCTGTCCACTATGACGGCTCCCGGGCCACGCCCGGACTCGGCGGCCCGCGGGGCGGTGACCCCCGCAGCCGCCAGTGCAGGCACGACGGGGTTAAGGTTCCGGGCTGGGGGAGGGGGAGGGGGCCGGGAGGGGCGGGTGCGGAGCCAATCGGCGGCGGCAGAGTCCCCGGAGCCGCGAGCTGGGAGCGCTGTGCTGGGAGCCGGGAGCCGAGCGCGCCGGGCTGGGGCCGGGGCCGGAGCGGAGCGGAGAGGGAGCGCGCCCGCCCCAGCCCCGAGTCCCGCCGCCTTCCCTCCCGCCGCAGCGCGGGCCCAGCGGCCGCCGCCCCAGCCATGGAGCAAGACAATAGCCCCCGAAAGATCCAGTTCACGGTCCCGCTGCTGGAGCCGCACCTTGACCCCGAGGCGGCGGAGCAGGTGCGGAGCAGGGCGGGGCGGCAGGGCACTCGCCCAGCCAAGGACGAGGGACCCCTGGACTGGTGGGACCCAGGATCCCTGCCTAGTCCTCCCTTAGCAGTGCGCCCTTTTGAGGACGAACGCTCAGTTTGCTGGGCGCCGGGGTGGGGGGGTCTTCTGTCCCCTCCCCCACCGTCGGAGCCACATCTCGAATCTGTGCTTCTTTGAGACTGACCGAAGGAAGAGCGCCTCCACTCGATGCCTGGCCCCGCGACAGTCGCTCTCTTCCTCCCCAGCCCTGGGGGAGGGGGCCTGCTTGAGGACACGACCCCTCCCTCCTTAAACAACCCTGCATCCCCCACCCAGTCAACCCCCACTAGAGTTTCTGAGCTTGGTGGTGGCGCTGAAGGGAATCAGCAGCAGTGCGGGAGGGGCCTGGGGAGGGGGTCGGTAATGGAGAGGGAGCCTAGAAGGGTGGGAGCTGGAAGAGGAGAAACAGCTCTCCGTGTCCCCTCCTAACTGGGGGCCACCTTGCTGGGCTCCGAAAGTGATAACAGGAAGGGACTGAGGGCTGGGGCTCCAGGGAGAGGGGAGACGGGTGGTCGAGTTGTAGGCTGAGGCTCCCTTCTTCAAGTCTCCGCACATGGCCCTTATTCCCAACTCCTGCCCTTTGGAGTGGGGAGTCCAGGTGGGACTGAGCCAGCAGCACTGGGAGGCCAGAGGTGGAGTCTTTCCAGGGGCTAGGGTCCGAGCTGAACAATATGCAAGGGAGAAGCACTGTGACAGCCTTGGCTCAAGGGGTGGGAGTCCAGGGCCCTGGCCCAGCCTCCTAGCCTGGTCTATTTTTAGCTCAGAGCAGCCTGGCAGAGGGGGCAGTGTATGAGAGTGTGTGAGCAAGTGTATGCCTCGGTGAGAGTGAGCGTATGTGTGGAGAGGGTGGCCACCCGTGGTCCTTACTACTGCTTGTTTGCCAAATATTTGCTTATTTGCCTATTGCTCCATCTCTGTAATCTCTGTCCATTTGCCTAGACATTCCCATTCCTAAAGAATATCAGTTTCCCACAAGGTCAGTTCTCTGTTTCTCCCAACAAGCTGCCAGGCTCTGGCTGGCCACCCCCCACCTGAAAAAAACTTTGTGACCTCTTGGGATGAGGTGGAGAGAGTGTTTTTTGTCATTTTTGTTGCTCCAGCTGTTTGGTAGAGTAAGGTCTGATGTGAAGGGAGGGGGGCAGGGGTACACACTCTCCCTACCACTTCAGCTTCCCAATGTGGAGGTAGGGTTAAGTACCTGCCTCTCCGTCCTCTCTCTGGCCTGGGGTGAGCCACCGCCTCAGAGCTCTAAGGTGTGACTACGGGAAGGATCTTGGTGAAGCCTCACAAATCTGTAGAGGATGAGGAGGACGGAGAGCCATCAGCATGGGTTGTGTTCCCTGGGAGTCAGGGGAAAGGCTGCTATGCCTGGAGGCAGAGCATCAGCCAGGATAACCTCAGACCCAGGAAAAAGGGCTCAAGAGTCTGGACTGTGGAGGTTGGGGATGCAGTTCCAAGGAGAACTGCCTCCCACTGGCACAGACAGGGCCTGACACCTGTATCTGCTGGGTGTTGGAGGAGGCAGGTGTAGTAGGTGGGTAGGGAGGCAGAGGGGGAAGGCCAGCTGGTTCAGAGATCTAGGAGACAAGGGAGGGGCACAAGGCAATCCTGAGGAGTCAGAGGGAAAAAAGAGAGCCAGGACTTGGGCCTACTTTCACTAATCTTCAGAATTTGTGTCTCTTAGGCCTGAAATTCTTCCTGTGGCCTAACCTCAGCCCCTCCTGCTGTGTTAGGCAAAACTCCAGGCTTGGCAGGTGCTCCTAACCCAGACCAACATGGGAGGGCAAAAGGAGTTGGAAGCTCTGAGTTATACAGCACAGAGTGGCAGGCGGTGGAGGGGTGCCCACAGCTTCCAGATCCTTGGCATGACTGCTTTGGAAAGAAATCGAGGCGAAGTTATCACATGCTCCTGAGAGCTAGGATTTGGGATAGGTATGAGAAAAAGAAAAGAGACCATCTACTTATTTCCCACTGGTTCAGGTGCCTGGGAGATACCTCAGAAGTCTGACTTTCCTCCTATCTACTGTAAGGATATCACAATTCCCAAGGACTCTGAGTGCTTAGAAACTTTGCCCAAAGCAAAGGCATAGGTTAAGAAGTGACTTGTCCAAGACCAGACAGCCCTGCTGCCCTCTGTCATACTTGCAGTCTCTTTCTTGGGCTCCCCACTCTGATGTTATCCCAACCCACTGATCGCCACTCCACCCTCCCTGTCTCTTTCCTTCTTCTACCACCACCACACCCTGCCCCTCCAGGATGGAAAGAAGTAGAGGAGTCTTCTAGTTAAAGGATGGCCCCCACCCCATATACATGAAACAGATGGTCCCCAGCCCATGTGTATCAGGAATGTCCAGAGACGACTCACAGTTAATGTCTGTGCGGCTCATCCCTGTGCACGCTTACACACATACACAAAGGACTGGTACTGCGGGGACCTTGAAATGTCACCAGAAACAGATGCCACTGAATTCTCCTGGGAAAATGATGCCCTACCCCCACATACCCCCATTCTGTGCATCCTGTTTCTTCTTTGGAAAGAGTTCCCCCCTTAGGCTTAAACAGCCCATCTTACCATAGCCAGTACCCCCCGCTTTTCTGGGCATAGAGAGGGGCAGTGTTCACCTCCGTCATCCCCCCCCACGGCCAGTGGTGATGATTCTAAATAATGGACACGCAAAGATAAGGGTTTGATCATTCAGTGTCCTCGCCCTACTCCTCTCAGCCCGGGATAATTTTAGCCCTTTTCCCAGCCCCATTTGCCTTCCCTCCCCACTGCTAACCTAGAGGGTCATCCTCTAACCCCCATCCTTCCACTTGCTTCCAAGCCTCTAAAGCCTCCAGAGAAAGGGGAAAAACTACACCTCCCAGGAGTCCTTGAACTGACTTCAACAACAATCAACTTTATTGGCAGCGTGACAAAAGAACAACAGTGGGGGGAAAGGGGGCTCAAAGGCAGGGCAGTCAGTCAGCTTTATATGTTAATTTCTTAGACTAGGATCTGGAGCCTAGGATAAGATTTTTCAGCTAAGCTTTGGTCCCTGACCAGGGTCCTGCCTAGGGCTCCTCCTTGTATTGATATTGTATTTACCATGACAAGGATTCCCCCAACCCTATTTCTTGACAAATCAGAAAGGCAATGTATCCAAGGATAGAGAGGACATTAGGGAGTGAGGGGCACAGGCCAGAGGAGATGCACACTCAGATCCTCCTCTGTGCTGTCCTCCCAGGCTGGGGGGCACTTGAAAAGGATGCTCTCTCCAGGCGCTGTCCCACAAAATGTTAACGTCTGCTTGGGGAGTGGGTTAGAACACTGAGAGAAAGCCCTGTGCCCTCTTAAGTTATTTCTGACCATTGATCCAGGATGGACGGAAGGACAGCAAGCCAGAGATCAATGCATCAGAGCAGATATGCTTAGATGGAGAGCTGGGGCCAGGACCAGGGGGAGGTGGAGAGACAGAACAGGGGAATGGGGGCATGCAGGGAGGAGAGGTGGTCTTCTGGATCCTTAGGATTAGCTCTCCCCAGAGGAGGAGGAGGAGCCCAGGGATGTTCACCCTGGTTCACCAGTGTAACATGGCATTTTTTTTTCAACTTTTATTTTAGATTCAGAGGGGTACACGTGCAAGTTTGTTACAAAGGTTTATTACATGGTGCTGAAGTCTGGGGTATGATTGACCCAGAGAGTAAACATAGTACCCAATAGGTAGTTTTTCAGCCCTTGCCCTCCTCCCTCCCTGTCTTGTATTTCCCAGTGTCTATTGTTCCTATCTTTATGTCCATGAGTACTCAATGTTTAGCTCCCACTTATAAGTGAGAACATGCAGTATTTGGTTTTCTGTTTCTGCATAAGTTTGCTTAGGATAATGGCCTCCAGCTGCATTAACATGGCATTTTTTGAGGTGTGTTAAGTAGGCTAGCCTGGATTATGTTACTGAGTGATTTTGGATGGGACTTTGATGCTTCCACATGTACTTGACCTCTTCCCCATTTCCCACCTTCCCTCAGATTCGGAGGCGCCGCCCCACCCCTGCCACCCTCGTGCTGACCAGTGACCAGTCATCCCCAGGTAAGCCAAGGGATAGGTTGCTGAAGGGCGTGGGGGCCACTATGGCAGTGGGTCCCAATGAGAAGATGAGTACTAGATGGAAGAAGAACCGCTCTGAGAAGGCGGGGATGTCCTCAGTCCTGAAGGCAGGAAGGTGGTGGCTAGATTGCAGAATATCCTTTGCTTTTGGAAAGATGGAGCAGCGCTAGGAAAGGGAGGGAGACCACCTGGCTCCTAAGCCCCCCAGGAATTGGGGTGGTCAACTGAGTGCCGGTCGCTGCGACAACAGCCTTCCAGGTTTCTCCAGCAACTGAGATGCTGCCACCCCCACCCCCAGAGGCAGTGTCATCTGTGAGGGGGAGGGACCGCCTCCACCAGCTCTTCACAGCCCCCAGAAGGGGAGGGGAAGGTTAGAAGCAGCTCAGGGAGCAGCTGAGATTCTGGTCACCAGCATCCCCATCAAGGTCTGGGGAGAAAACGAGTTCTCAGAGAATGGTAGAGAGCTTGACAGGAGTGTGGAAGAGAGGGGGTCAGGCTAAGAAGCGAGGCTGGGGTTCAGGATGCCAGGATCTCCAGCTTGCCTCCAGCTATACCTTCCAGACCCTGCACAGAGTAAATTGACTGTTCTCTATCACTGTTCCCTCCTATGCAGGGCTTAGTTCTGGCTGACCCTGGGGTGGGGAATGATTGGAAAGAGAAAGAGACATGGATACTTCAGAGGAAGAAAAAAAGCAAAAAGACTACAGATCCTGCCTTTGGGGATCTCCAGGTCTGAGGCAAAGATGCAGACGCAGATTGACCACAGAGCCAAGGACAGGACTAGATGCAGGGGGATGGAGGCAGCGGAAGCACAGGAGAGGAGCTTCGGGGAGGAGGTCTGGGGCAGCCATGAGGGCCAAGAGCCTGGGGGCAGATGTGAGGGACAGATCAGGAGGAGCATGGCTGCAGAATCCCCTCCCCTGAGAAGTCAGCTCTATGGGGATCCCTGGTTTCCTGTCCTTATCACCCTCTCCTTTCCCTGTTCCCTTCAGAGATAGATGAAGACCGGATCCCCAACCCACATCTCAAGGTGAGCTGGCCCATCCCACTAAGCCCAGCCCAAAGAACCCCCACATTCATTAGGGGATTATTCCTTAAAACCCTGCCGCCCATCTCTAGGATCTTTTTGACTCCCACTTCCCTGTACCTCTACCCCCCAAATGTGCATGAGTGAACATATACACATGCACCACACACACACACACTCGCTCACACTCTCACACACACACACACACACTCTCTCTCATACACACACACTCACACACTCACAGTCTCCTTGCTCCCATTGTCGAGGTGGTTGAGGAAGCAGGAGTTTTCTTCCCCCACTTTTTGAAGCTCGCACCTACCCCAGGCTCCAATCCAAAAGCCTGGCAAGGCAGAGGAGGAAGGCAAGGGGGGCTGGAGGGCATGGGGGGTTAGAGGGCAGGGGGGAGCTGGAGAGCAAGGGGGGGTTGGCACCCATCTGTGCTCTGTGCCCTTCACAGTCCACTTTGGCAATGTCTCCACGGCAACGGAAGAAGATGACAAGGCTCACACCCACAATGAAAGGTTTGCGAGACCCCTCCCATCCCTTTTTCTCTTCTGTGCCTGAAGCTGAAGAGGAGACCGAATGCCCTCTGGAAGGGAGGTCGTTAAATCTGCCTTTATTATGGTAGAACTGTTGCTAGAGGAACTGAGGCTGAAATCCCAGTTTTGCCACTGACTAGCTGGGTGACCTGGGAGAAACTGCTTAACTTACTGAGCCTTGAATACTACCTCATTATGGCAGATAAAATAATATATGTGAACTCACCGGCGCAGTGCGCAACATGTACAAGATACCCAAATTTTTCTTGAATCCAAATTGAGCCTTTCCACCTTCCCCCAGGGAAGACCACGTATCCCAGCAAGTGAGGAGTATCCCTTGTTCTTAAAGGCCCTTCTCCTGTGCCTCCCTTATCTGTGAAAAAGAGTACTTTTTATGGTCTAGTTTTCATTCCTCCTTATTGCCAGCTAATGTCCCCTCCTTGTTCAGATCTCAGTGGATGGGAAAGTCAGACACCCAGCAATGTGTGCTGAGCCTTTAGTGGGGCTGTTGAATCTGGGGGCCCACAGGGGAGACGCTAGGCAGTCATATCCCGTGTTCCCTCCCTTTCTCTGTGTCCCCAGAGCTCCAGATGATGGTTGAACATCACCTGGGGCAACAGCAGCAAGGAGAGGAGCCTGAGGGGGCCGCTGAGAGCACAGGAACCCAGGAGTCCCGCCCACCTGGGATCCCAGACACAGAAGTGGAGTCAAGGCTGGGCACCTCTGGGACAGCAAAAAGTATGTTCAGGCTGGGGAGGGCCCCAGGCATCCTATTTCCCAGTCCAGCAGGAGGCGAGCCTTACCCACTGCGGGGAAGGGAAAGAGGTGGAGCCTGGGAGAGGCCTAGTAGTAGGCAAAAACTGTCTCAAGGATATGGATCTGTTTGCATGTTCGGCATACATTTGAATCTTCACTTTTCCTTACTGAGTGACACCAAGCCCTCCCAACTTGAACCTCAGAGCCCCACTGTGGCTACATGGGGGAAACCCACCTTCATGGGAACAGCAATCACAGACTAGAATCCTGGCTCTGCCACTTGCTACCTTACCAGCCGAGAGGCCTTGAACGACTTAACCTCAGGGTATAAAATGATAATGAGGGTGCCTGTTGCAGTGGGTTGTGTGTGACTATTAAATGAGACTGGCTCTTGGCACAGCACCTCACACATACAGAGCATGCAATATGTGGAAGCTGGTAGCAGTACGCTATGTCCCTTATCCTAGATATATTCCAGAATTCAGAACGCTTCCAATTTTATGAAGATATAGTACATAAACTGTGTATCGCATAGTATTCCCAGCAGAGAACCCTACAATCAAACACATAATATTTCTGCAATCCAGTGAATGGTCTCACTAAGCAGAATAAAGACTAAAAATAGCCTCCTATGAGTTCATGTCGGGTTTAGACACATATTGAGTTTTGTTTTTTAAACTGTTTGTAGAGGGTTTATTCTTTCCAATTTGATTGAAGATTTTTTAAAAGTGAACCTATAGTAGTAATTGTGATCAAAGAAAACCCTGTTGGTCTTGCCTGATTGCACCCAACTTGGTCCTGGGGCCCTCTCAGGGGCCACTGGGGTGTGGATGCAGTGAGGAGAAGCAGTTCCCTCCCCAACACCTTTATGAATGCCACCTCTTCCTCCCACCCCTATTTTCCCTCCCCAGAGCCTGCAGAATCCATCCCTAAAACTCAGGAGAGAGGCAGTAAGGAACCCAGCACAAAGGAAGCCTCAACCCGTATACAACCATTGGATTCCAAGGGGGCCAACTTGGTAAGACCCCAGGGCTGGGCTGCCAGGTCACAGGAGAGGAGGCTAATATTGTCGACAAAGGCAAAGGGCTAATATTTGGAGTCTAGGAAAAGGAAAACAAAGAACCAGCTTCAGTCCCTAAAAAGTTATTCTTTATGGTAAAAGGACTTGTATCTCCTCTGACAGACAAAAAGAAATGGATAGCTGCAGCAAGAAGGATTGAGATTAGACTTTGTGTAGGACTTCTGGCTCCTGGAATGGGTGAGAGCAGTAGGCCGTGGATTTTTTGATAAAGGGGATTTGGAACCCGAAGGGAGATCCTCACCTGCCCAGCTGAAGTGGGCAGTGGCTCTCCCTGCCTGGAGGATGCATTGATGAGATAACTTCCTGAGCTTTGATTTCATAATCCGCAGCCCCCTGCATAGACTGGACACAGGAAGCACTGCTCTCAGACATCAGAACAAGCTTTCGGAGACATTAGATGTTGACAAATGGGATGGCCAGAAGGGGAAGGGACAAAATGACCCTCTAGCCTCTCACCTTCTCTTTCTGTCCCCTTTCCCCCATAACAGGTCTGAGAGAGGAGGAGGTATCTTGGGATCAAGACTGCAGTTTGGGAATGCATGGACACCGGATTTGTTTCTTACTCCTTCACTTTTGGGGAAAATCTCTTGTTTTTAAAAAGTGATAAATTTGGTGTTAGGTCCTTGGCACTTTCCTTCTTTCCCAACTG
Organism: Hylobates moloch; assembly: GCF_009828535.3. NCBI lineage: Eukaryota > Metazoa > Chordata > Mammalia > Primates > Hylobatidae > Hylobates > Hylobates moloch. Next base: position 50,083,258 of record NW_026652288.1, read on the forward strand.
GGAGAATCCTTTCTCCCTGCCTTCTTGCCCTGCCCTCTCCGTAGCCCCCACCCTCCTGCCAAGCTGCCTCTGGGAAGGCAGAAACAGGAGCTAGGCAGAAGCCTTGAGCAGGGAAGAGTTCTTCCCTTAGCCCTGACTTTACTTGCTGTGGGAAGAGAGATGAGGGTCAGATAGGTGGGAGGACTAATTTCCAGGGTGCCAAGAAGGAAGAAAAGCCCCAGGTTCTCTTTTCTTATTGAGGAACGATCCGACCACCTCACAGGCCTGCCCTGCAGCTGGAAGACTCGGCGCTGTAAGGCTTGTGCCGTGTCCAGCTGTGACTGTGCGGTGGGCTCCATCTGCTGGACAAAAGGGGAACTGCACCATGGCACTTGGCCCATGGGAAAGAGGGTGTGGTGGTGTGCGGATACCTCCTCGCCTGCCCTCCAAGCCTCAGCTGCCTTCCTTTTGGATTCCCAAGCTTCAGGATGTGTTCCCTCTTCCAGCTGTGGGACCGCTGTCCCTTATATCAACCCGTTAGCAACAATGGATAGAGAACACAGTGGCTATTAATGAAGAGGCCCATGCTGGAGACTGGAAGGGTTCCCTTGTCCTAGACACTGAGGGGCCCAGATAAGACAAAAACCAAGCATAAGAGAAGAAACTGTCTCAGATCCACGGCCAGGCCTCTCTCCTGCTGCTGTTTTTGATTTTCCCAGGTAGTGGGAGAGAGGAAAGGAGGGAAGGCAAGATTCTTTTCCCCCTCCCTGCTGAAGCATGTGGTACAGAGGAAAGAGCAGAGCCTGAGAAGCGTCAGGTCCCACTTCTGCCATGCAGCTACTGTGAGCCCTCAGGGCCTCCTCCTGGGCCTCAGCTTGCCCAGATACATACCTAAATATATATATATATATGAGGGAGAACGCCTCACCCAGATTTTATCACGCTGGAAAGAGTGTATGTATGTGAAGATGCTTGGTCAACTTGCACCCAGTGAACACACACAGTCAGGCCTGGTCTCCCTTCTTTATTGTTCTCTGGCTATAGCAGGGGTCTGGGAGACCAAGGGCAGGGGTGAGTCACATGCGTCTCTGCCCTACTTGGGGTGGGGTAGGGTGGAAGTACCAGGGTAGCAGGTCTAGGAGACCATGGATGTGGATTTCGCATGAACAGGGCCCACTGTACAAATGCATGGTTGGTATTTACAAGAAAGAAGGAGGGCAGTCACCTGGACTTTGGCCTTTCCTGGGGCAAGGTGGGGGCAAGGAGGAGCCTGAGGAGAGGAAGGGGCACCGCGCCTGGCTGGGTTCTCTCCAGAGGACAGGAAGGCAGCAGCCCTGAGCCCCTCGTCCATCTGCCTTTCACCCACTACCCCTCACTTGTCTCAGGGGAGGAGCTTCTTAGTGCCTGCAGCTGGGCCAGTTCTGGGACGTGGAAAGGAGGGGACAGATCCTCTCTTTTAGCAACGCAGGATTACTCACCCTCCCCAGGCACCCTTGACCCTAACCCAGCTGGTGTCGATACATTCTGAAGGTGCTTTGCTGGGGAGATCCTCAAAGCACTTTACAGACATTGGTCGGATGAAGCCTCCCAGCCCCAGGGGAGAGGAAGGAGGCAAAGGGCTCGGGACTCAGCCAGGGCAGGCGACAAGCCCCAGGGGCCCAGACCAGTCCCAAGGAAGGTCCCAGGAAAGGCCTCCCACAGTCCCTGGTCACAATGGCTCCTTTTTCCCCAGTCACTCTATCAGAAAGGGAGAGAAGGAAGATTGCAGAGGATCAGGCTGGAGATGGGGCTGAAGCAGCGCAATTCTGGGGTGAAGAGGATGTCCTACCCACCCCATTCCCAGGTCCTAGAAAGGTACCATACCCTGGAGGAACCCACTCCCCTCCCCACACATAGGGCTCTGAAAACCCCCAGCTTTCTATCCTATTCCAGCCCTTCCCAGGGGAGGAAAAGGGGGACCCAGACCTGCCAGCTAAGATCTGGGGTGGGGGGCCGAGGGAACCCCCAAAATGTATTGCTTAGAAACTTGGAGGCAAAAAGGATGGGGGAGGTCCCAGGGGGCTGGCATCTCTGACCCTTCCCCAAGGCCCTGGGAAGCCTCCAGGAAGCTCCCCGCTCCCTGGCAGCCACCTGGCCATGAAGAGAATCCAGAGGCTGAGGGATGGGCACAGTGACCACTGGGAGCCTGAAGTTCCCCAGTCTTGCTGCCGGGACATTAAAGTGCACCCCAATGGGTGTCAGGTGGGGAAGGGCCCTTCCCCAACCCCAAATCTCTGGCATTTGGCCTTCAGGTGGGTTGTTTCTTCCACGACCATGCTCCCTTGGAGCAGATGGGGGAGCCAGTCCTGATGGATGGTGCTGATGACATCAAACACTTTGGACTCAATGAAGACCTGGGGAAAGAGGGAGAAACTTCAGTGCCCTGAGCTTTGCCTTCACCTCCAACCTGACCTTCCTTCTCCAAGTCCTGATCCCCACTCAGTCCCGAGTAGAGTTGTGCAAAAATTCCCTTCAGAAGGGTGCCTAGCCAAGGGGGTGAATAGGGGCTGAAGTCGAAGTCACGTTCAGCTGCCCTCACTAAGCCGTGTGCCCTGGCTGGGCTCCTTTTCCCTAACCCTCCCTAAAGTGTGGTGCAGGTTAGCTGTCACCTGGCATGGGCCCACCCTGTTCTGCTGCTGTTCTGAGAAACGACCTCCTTTGTTCCTGCAGGGAGGGACGGGGGGACAGAAGAGGGTGGGAGGATTTCCCTGCCCTACCCACACTTTGGCTCCATTCTATGTCTTCGCTTCCCCCATTTTACTGCTCAAAAGAGGGAGAGAGAATGTCGCATCCACTGGAGCTCAGAGATGACCCAACAAAGATGCCACGATAGACACCAGCTCTCCTACACCCTCCACCACAACAGGCTCACCTGGGCCAGCCCCAGGGCTAATCCAGATTCCCATTTTGGTTGTGTTCATCTTCGGCAGGGGATGGGGGGGCCTCTTCTTCACAGGGGGACAGCTCGTCAATGGACATCTGGTTGGTGATGCCTGTAGAGGAGCATAAAGGAAGTATTAGGCCAAGAAGTATTCTTCCCCAGAACCCAAGGAGTATGTGGAGAAATGTAAGGGATTCTCATCCATCAACCTGCCTTCAAGCTGAACTACATTCAACCCATCCCCACTTGGGAAGAGCCTCTCTAGCCTTGCTGAAACTCAGAACCCTCAACACCACCCTACCACCCCCTCACACAGGAAGAGATTTCCCAGCCAGGGCCACCAAATCAGCCAAATCTACAGGGGCACCATTTACAGGGACCACAGTGTGCACAGGGACTCTTGGGTTGTGGAATATCCGACTGTCTCTATCATCTCTACAGCCCCCATTCTTAGAACATTCCAGGCCACTCAGCCAGTCTTTCCTGTGATCTAACTGGTCTGATCAGCTCCATTCCTAACTCAAGGAGTCCAGCGAAGGGTTTCCCCAGGGGCTTAAGAAAAACGGACCTCCTAGTGCTCCATGATCCACCCACACAAGTTCTCACCCCTACCCTCTGCCACGGCACCCACCACTTGCCGCCCGTTCCTTCCATTTCTGCTTGTTCTCCTGAATACGCTTGACCCAGGTGGAACGAAAGCTGACCACATCAGGGTTGGGGTCTCCCACTTCCACATCCAGAGAGGGTTGGCGCCACTGAAAGCTAGAAGCAGAACCCCCCAACAACCCCAAGAGGTAAGCCCCAGCCCACTCCAGAACCACCTTAGCCCTGGGAGTGCAGGACATGGAAGACCAGGAGAAGGTTCAGGGAACTTTGTCTTCCTCTTTTCCTCTACTAGATATTCCCCAAGTCCCTGTCCCTCTCCCCCTCATTTCACCCCTCCTTCTCCACATCTTCCCTCCTGGTAGAAGGAAAATTAAAACAAGATTAGCCAGAAGGCAGAAAGACAGCTAATGGAAGAAACAAAAATGTGGTGAAGGGGAGCATAGGTACAGGTCACACCCTTCTGATCCCATTCTTCTGCCCCTGACGGCAGAGGGACTCCCAAGCTTGAAGCAGCCTGCCTCCCCACCACCCCACCATGGCTGTGAGTCGGTCCTCTCTGTGAGTCCAAATCCCTCCCTACCACTGCCTTCCTAAATCAGGATATCTGGCTACCCCAGCCACCCTCACCTGGGCTGGTTTTTAGACTTGGAGTCCTCATCCGCCAGGGGCTGAACACTCTTCTCTGCCACGTCAGTCAGCACAGAGAATGTGGGCTCCACAATGAAGTCGATGAACCCTGCAGCGGAGGACCAATGCCACGGAGATGTCTTACTATTATCTGGAGGGCTAGGCAGAGCATGCAGCTGGCATGGCCAGGACCCCTGGCTGCTTAGGAAAGAGGGTGGAGAGGTAATCTGGAGTGCAGGGCAGGCTTTGGGATGATGTCTTGGTGCCCCAGAGAGCTCCTCCCTGCCATTGCAGCCCCCTGGCCCCCTATCCCAGGACCCCATGCTCTAGCACAGTAGGCTTTCCTCTACAGGAAGAATGGTTTGGGGGGTTGAGGACTTGGAGCAATCCTGACCCAGGCAGCATCTTTTCCCCTTCCCAGTCCTCCCCTTCCTGCAGGAGAGGACACTCACCTATCTGAGACTGTGCCACTAGAGTGGAAGTGCGGTCACAGAGTGGAGAAAAGGGCAGGCCCAACTCTGCCTCCTTGTCACCCTAGAGGAGAGAACAGGGTAGGAAAGCTGGAGAGGATACCTCAGACCTACCAGATCTGGGGTACAGGTGGCAGGTGGCGGGGGTAGGGGGTTGTTGTGTGAAATTTCTGCACCGTTGACCCGGAAATTAGTAATATGCAAATGAAATATATGCAAATGAAATGCAACTATTGTTAGGCTTTTAGGATAATGGGATTTTACCCCAAGGATTTGGGATCCGGTCAGAGACTACAGGTAGCAAAAGAAGGATGTGGAATAGGAGTGGGGAGCTTGGAGGGCGAAAGGGGAGAGAAGGCCCCCATAGGCACAGGGAAGGCAAAGATGCCATGCTACCTGACGGAAGAATTCCTCCATGAGGGCCTTGGTCCAACGGCTGTGGACCAACCACTGCTTGGTTGGGTGGCTGATGTCAGCAGCATGGAGAAGTAGAGACAGGGCCTTGGGCTTGTCAATCCTGGTTGGGGCAGATGGCAAGGGAAGGGAGACTGATCTTTTAGGAAAAGGAAGTTAGGACCATTCCCTAACTTCCTATGCACACCCTATCACATAACTTCTTCCTTTTTTTTTTTTTTTTTTTTTTGAGACAGGGTCTCACTCTGTTGCCCAGGCTGGAGTGCAGTGACACAATCTCAGCTCACTGCAACCTCTGTCACCTGGGTTCAAGTGATTCTCCCACCTCAGCCTTCCGAATAGCTGGGACTACAGGCGTGCATGCCACCACACCCAGCTAATTTTTGTATTTTTTTGGTAGAGACAGGGTTTCACCGTGTTGGCCAGGCTGGTCTCAAATTCCTGACCTCAAGCTATCCACCTGCCTCGGCCTCCCAAAGTGCTGGAATTATAGGCATGAGCCACCACGCCCAGCCTCACATAACTTCAAACACCCTCCAAAGCTACACACACACACACACACACACACACACACCCCCCACACACAGACACACACACACTTATATATGTTTAGGTAGCAGCACAGGTTAGTAGCTGAGAGCCCAGGCTCTTAGAATCAAAGGGCCTGGGTTCACATCTATACCTACCACATGTTAGCTGTGTGACACTGAGCAAGTAACTTAAAATTTCCATATTTCATTTTCTTCAACTCTAAAATGGAAATAACAACCCTACCACATATCGAGTGGTTCTGAGAATTAAGTGACAAACAACAAATAAGTATTCAGGAGAGTGTCTAGCACATAATAAGTGCTCAGTAGATATTATTTAGAATAGTAGTAATTATTATTATACCCTCAACAATGACCCGCTGTGACACTGCATCCCACACATAAACGCCATACACAGAGATTAACACACACCTTCAGGACACACACACACACACACACACACGGTCCACTCTCACACACATTTATACATTCCCACTCACTTTTAAGCAACATTAGATGTAATTATGGCATTTGTTCTATGCATTTTTTCAAACCTCATATGACTCTCCCAATAGCCCTACGAGACTAGGAACTAGGGGCAAGCTGTTGTGGGGGGAGGCCTATCATTTTCGCCATTTCAGAGGTAATAAAACTGGGGCAGAAGGGTTGAATGAATGTCCCAACATTCCAGAGTAAGCCTGTCCCAGAGCTGTGATGAGAACCCCCATCTTAGATTCCCAGCCCAAAGCACTCTCCAGTGGATCAGCTACCAAGGCTGTGAGTAAACGTAAGGACACACACACACACACACACTCTTACACAGAGAGGCAGTCTGATACCTGAAGCCAGTGGAGTCTCTACAGCCAGGTAAAGACCTGGCACACCAACTACCCTTGTGTATACCCCCCAGTTCACACACCCCTCCCTCTGGCCTGGCCCCAGCCACACCCCACCAGATGCCACCTCTCCAGCTGTTGCAAGGCTGTCTTCATGGTCTTCACTTGCTGGAAATGGCAGGACATGTCTGTGGCCAACACCATCTCAATGACCAGGGCCCGGAGCTCTCTGAGTGGACATAAAAAGAGAAGCAATCAGCCCCCTCAGCGCTGCTGGGCAGGAGGTCCAGGAAGTGGAAAATGGAGTTTGTGGCGAGGGAGTCTCTTAGGGATGCCAAGTACTGGCTTCTGCTCACACAAACTCATCCTTGGTGAGGTTGATGAAAATGTTCATCTCATCATCCTGCATCAATCGGAAAACAGAGCTGATGTGGTGATTCTCCAGCACTGAACGATCGTTGTACAGGATGGCACATTCCGACCTACAAAGCCAAAGGTCATCATGGCCACCCCCTGTAAGGAGGGACTCTGGCAACCTCTCCACCTCCGCTTGGCCCCTCCCGCCCCTGCCACATCCCCGCCCCTCACTTGGTCTGGATGTGGAAGCTGTTGGTAGTGCCCGTGTGCTCATAATCATGGATAGCTGCAGCAAAGATGATGGCCAGGAGCTCAATCTCCGACAGGCAGTGCTACAGGAGGAAAGAGAAAGAATGAGAGAGGGGTGACGCCTGCTGGTCACTGCCCAAGAACCTCCACACACAGGCTAGATCACTCATCCCATCCCTTCCATGCTTCCAGGCCAGCTCTTGGTTAATGCAGCCAGGTTTCTCAGCTCCTGGAATGGCCAAGGACCTTCCTCCATCGGAACCGGCAACATTCCCACTGCATCCCACCATATGTCCCTAGCACTGTCCAACAACTTTTAGTCTACCTGGGAATTCTCTAGAGTGAGTTAATCCAGTTTGACTCTGTAAAGGCTTTGGAGTGCCCAAGAAGAACCAAAGGAGAAATGGAAATGGGAGTACAGTCTAGACCTCTCAGTTCTGTAGCCATAGGCCCTGAATCACAGAAGAATCATCTCCAGGGCACCTACCACCATCCCTGTGCGGAGCAAGAAGCAATGGACTGTCTGGGTAACATCGGCTGCGTGGATCTGGTTGTGGTAAGGATTCTTGTACTTCCCGTAGCCTGTCTCCAAGGCATCCAGGAAACTCATCAAAAACACAGTGGGAATCTGCGGGGGGTTGGGGGAAATGGAGATATATCAGGGATCCGCAGGAATGGTGGTGACTACAGACCAAGATCAACAACTTTCTTTAGAAGGCAGTGTGGCATAGGGAGAGAGCACAGGACTAGTTAGGTGAATCTGGCTCATATCCTCCCTCTACCACCTGCTGGCTGTGCAACCTTGGACAAGTCACATGCCTCTCTGTGCCTCAGATACTTAATTGAAGAATGAAGATAATACCACCTACCTGGAAATTAATGAGATAAGTACAAGGCATTTAGTAAATGCTCTCTAAAGAATAGCTATAATTATTATTATTTCCCTGGAGATTTCCAAGAAAATGAAAGAAAGCTTCCCTCCTACCTTCCAAACACCCCACTCCATCCCCAAACCCAAAACCATGAAGAAGGGCTCGGAAGTAAGGGAATGAAGAAGATGACCTAGAGAGGACTCTTCCAGCCAAATGTGGGTTACCCTCTCCTTTGAGAAGCCCTCCCTGACCACCTACCCTCGACATGCACCAGTACCCACACCCTCAGTCCCACAGAACACACACAAAAGCACCAGGAGCCAGAGCTCTGTCTGGCTACTCTGCATTCGGTCCCTGTCTCTGTGTATGCCCTTAGGGTGTCTGCCTCCTTCAAAAGGCTCAAGACTCCCAGAGGACAGGACTGGTGATCTGTCCCTGAATCTGTTGAGGCTAGGAGGGGACGAAGGTTCAGGACTCGGGAGGTTTCTGTAGAGATGAGCAATACAGTGACAGCGACACAGAAGAAGCACCACTAGTCAGTCAGACCCTAACATCCCCCACCCGCACCCCTGGAGGGCTGTGCCCCAAATTCAGGAAATTTTAAAGGACTGTTTCCATGACAACTGCCCTTGCTTTTGCGTTGCCATGGCGTCCCTGGAGGGAAGGGAAGAAAAAGGGAGGAGTAGGGGAGGGGCTAAGTGCCCAGGAAGAGATTGTGGAGTTTGAGAAGGGCAGCTGCTACTGGCCCTACCATCAGAGAAAACTAAAACAAGAAGCACCCCCTCCTTCCTCTAACTGCCTTGGAGCAAAGCAGACTGGGACTGGGCCAAACCTCACCCAAAACAGCTACTCTTGAGGTCCCCCAAACCCAGTCCTTCCAGGTAAGGAGGCAGAGTTTAGGGGAATCTAGTGACTAAAGTCTGAGAGCCAGTTTGGGGAAACATGAGCTGGGAAAAGTCTTAGGAAAAAGAGAGCCCTACTATTCTCTGTCCTGGAGAGGGCAGGATTGGAAAGAAGAAAGTAAAATTGCAGAACAGGCTTCCAGAAGGCCCTTAAGAAAATTTCAACTGAGCATCTCAGGAAAGTTTTGGAAACTCCCTAGGGAGTTGTTGTAAAAGGAGGAGTCAAGGGTGAAGGAAGGGCTCACATGCACAAATAATTTGTTCTAGTGAAGTGGAGGCAGAGGATGGATGGAATGACCTCCCGAAGCTGGCCTGGGAGGGGACCCTCCACCTGGACTCCTTTGACCACCTCTCTCTATGGCCCTTCAGATCATCCACATTTCCCTTCACCTTTAACATCTACTGCTCCCCAAAGTGCTGACCCAATATCCCCATTATGGCTCTTCAACCTCCCTCACCCTCTACTTCCAAATGTGATTTGTCCATGTGACAGTGTTTTGTTTTTTTCCTGGCACTTTTTCCCTCCCAAAAGATGCTCCCTCCCGGTACAGGATCTAGGAAGGACTTTAATCTCATATAATTCTTCCCATCCAGACAAGCCGAAGAGCAAATGAAGTTCACACACCGTCCCCCTGTCATACAAGCCCACCCCAGCCCTGTCAAGAGCTGACCTTCTCCATATAATTCCTTGCACAGAGACCAGAACTGGGGGACAGGGGAAGGAGTGGCCAATTTTATCCAGGAAACACATGGATTCTAGTCCCAAAGGGCACTGGCTGACAGCATGTGAACCCCAGGCCTCCAGTGTCCACACTGCAAGTCAGCCTAGAGAGGACAAGTTGGGGGGAAAAAGCAAAGCGGGAGAGAGCAGAATCCCAGGCTAGATGATTGCAGACCTAGAGTCTCCCCCTAGAAAGCAATTAATGAAGTCTGGAACTAAGACTGCAGCGAGAGAAAGAAAGGCTAGGCTGGGCGTGGGTGTGGGGAGACTTCCCTGATGTTGAGACTGAGTGAGGGGATCTACGGAATCTGTTTGTTGGGAGGCTTTTAGAACAGGCATGAGAGGAGTGGAGAATCCTGCCTGGAGGTAGAGGTAGGATGCTGCCCAACCTTGAAGCGGCTGATGAGGTTATGCCGAGTCAGCAACTCAAAAACAATGGTCCTCAGGGCATGGTCATCTGCTGCCCGGTTCAAGGAAAAGACATCAAAGCACCAGAGATCCAGGTTCTGTGGAAAAACAATAGATTATGTTGCTTTCCAGCAGCAGCAAGGGTTGAAGTTAGACTTCAAGAAGGACTTCCCATGAGTACAAAGTCTTGGTAAATAGGAAAGCAAAGAGATGGTGAAGTGTGCCTCTTTCTTCCCGTATCTCTCTCAGTACAGGAGAGACAGGAAGGCAGGCGTTTGCTCCTATACTGGGCAAAAGCAGTTTTGATGAATGTGGGAACAACAGTTAAAAGGGAAGGCAGGCTGGGCGCAGTGGCTCACGCCTGTAATCCCAATACTTTGGGAGGCCGAGGTGGGCAGAACACTTGAGGTCAAGAGTTCAAGACCAGCCTGGCCAACATGATGAAACCCCATCTCCAATAAAACTACAAAAATTAGCTGGGCGTGGTGGCAGGCACCTGCAATCCCAGCTACTCAGGAGGCTGAGGCAGGAGAATCACTTGCAGGGAGTCAGAGGTTGCAGTGAGCCGAGATCACGCCACTGCACTCCAACCTGAGTGACAAGAGCGAGACTCCATCTCAAAAAAAAAAAAAAAAAGGCAGGCAAAAATCATGCCATAAACAGGGTCTAGACGTCCCAGTGGCTATTCCATCCCCTAACCTTCTCCTCTTTCCCAAAAACCCAGAGATCACCTTGAGACAGTTGAGAACCGCAGTAGAGTAAGTGGGGCCCACAGAGGTGTATGTTCTCCGGAACATCCTAAGAGAGAACAATGAGAAGAAGCCCACATATGAAGGTCTGGGAGTGGAGGTCTGGCCAGCTGGGGATGTGGGGATGAGCCATGGGATCATACGGCTGGTGGTCATGGAAGACCAGGGTGGCTGGGAAAGAGGGGCACAGCTAAAGACAGAGGGAGGCTGAGTGTGGGCGAGCCTCACCGTTCCACGAAGATCCCAGCCTGCACAGCGTGCACAATGCTTCGGAACTTGGGCTTCTCCTCTGCTCGGCGGCCTTTGGCCCGGGCCTGCTGGGTGAAGGTGGAGGCCAGCCAGTCCCGCACCTCCGAAGGCACCGCATCTGACCGCAGCTCCTGCAGCTCGTCGTCCGTGTCCAAGATTTGCCTGAGACCCCAGAAGGGGAGTCACAGAGGAAAGACAGCAGGTGCTTCCACAGCCTAGAGACCCTGTACCCAGCCATACCCCATATTTAGTAACTCTCATGCCAGCTCTCTGTCTTCAACCCTGTTTCCTTTCTTTTGCTATATCTTTTTATTTCTTTATCTAACATCTCCAATAATGAAACAGGTCTCTATGTGAGGTAGTGAGCAACCCAACTATGGGAGTGTTTAAGCAGGAAATGGAATGCATCTTTCAGGGATGCTATAGAGCAGCACCATCCAATAGAAATAAAATGCAAGCTGCATATATGAAATTTTAAATTGTCTAGTAGGCCACATTAAAAAGGAAAAGAGAAACAGGTGAAATTCACTTTAATGATAATTTTTTTCTTTTTTTGAGACGGAGTCTCACTCCGTTGCCCAGGCCGGAGTGCAGTGGCGCGATCTTGGCTCACTGCAACCTCCGCCTCCCGGGTTCAAGCGATTCTCCTGCCTCAGCCTCCTGAGTAGCTGGGATTACAGGTGCACACCACCACCCCAGGCTGGTCTTAAACTCCTGACCTCAGTTGATCCATCCGCCTCGGCCTCCCAAAGTGCTGGAATTATAGGCGTCAGCCACCGTGCCCAGCAATAAATTTTATTTTACCTAATACCGCCAAAATATCATTTCGACATGAAACCAACTGTGTGTGTGTGTGTGTGTTTGTGTGTGTGTGTGTGTGTGTGTGTGTATTTTTAGACAGGTTTTCACTTTATCACCCAGAGTGGAGTGCAGTGGTGTGATCACAGCTCACTGCAACCTCAACCTCCCCAGATTCAGGTGATCCTCCCCTCTCAGCCTCCCAAGTAGCGGGGACTACAGGTGCACACCACCATGCCCAGCTAATTCTTTAATTTTTTGTAGAGACAGGGTTTCATCATGTTGCCCAGGCTGGTCTCGAATTCCTGGGCTCAAGCAATCAGCCTGCCTCAACTTGCCAAAGTGCTGGGATTACAGGCATGAGCCATCACGCCCAGCCTTATAAAATATATTAATGAGATATCAGCTGGGCGCAGTAGCTCATGCCTGTAATCCCAGGACTTTAGGAGGCCAAGGCGGGCAGATCACCTGAGGTTGGGAGTTCGAGACCAGCCTGACCAACATGGAGAAACCCCATCTCTACTAAAAATGCAAAAATTAGCTGGGTGTAGTGGCACATGCCTATAATCCCAGCTACTCAGGAGGCTGAGGCAGGAGAATTGCTTGAACCCCAGAGGCGGAGGTTGCAGTGAGCCAAGATCGCACCATTGCCCTTCAGCCTGGGCAACAAGAGTAAACTTTGTCTCAAAACAAAAACAAAAAAAAACCATATATATATGAATATCTTACATTCTTTTTTGTAAGTCTTTGAAATCCGTCATGTATTTTACGTACACATCTCAGTTCATACTTGCCACATTTGAGGTGCTCAATAGCCACCCAGAATGGTGGCTCCCATGTTGGGCAGCACACATCTAGAGGTATTCCACAGTGGAACAGATGAGCTTTAAGGTCCCTTCCAACTCTGAAGCAGTCTTCTGTCCTTCTTGATATCTGCGTTTGTCTCTATCTCTGCATCTCTATGTCTGCCTCTGCTTCTTTATCTCTTACCACTATTTCTTCCTGGATACCTGGAGCTCTTTATTTATTTATTTATTTATTTATTTATTTATTTATTTATTTATTTATTTTTGAGACAGAGTCTTGCTCTGTCACCCAGGCTGGAGTGCAGCAGCTCAATCTCAGCTCACTGCAACCTCTGCCTCCTGGGCTCAAGCCTCCTGGGCTCAAGCCATCCTTCCACCTCAGCCTCCCAAGTAGCTAGAACTACAAGAGCATGCCACCATGCCTGGCTAATTTCTTTTTTTTTTTGTATTTTTTGTAGAAACAGGGTCTCACCATGTTGCCCAGGCTGGTCTCAAACTCCTGGGCTCAAAGAATCCACCCACCTTGGCCTCCAAAGTGCTAGGATTACAGGTGTGAGCCACTACCTAGAGCTCTTTATATCTGGTCCACCCTCTCTCTTTCTTCCGGCCTCTGTCCATGCCACATGTGTCTATCTTTGTCTTAACCCCTCTCTCTGGAACACTATGTCTGACATCTTTCTCCTCTGTCGGTCTCTCTCACCGTGTCTCATCTATGTAGACGGCTTCCAGCAGAGAAGCTGTGTACTCCAGATTTTTCTTCAGCTCCTCAATGTTTATCTCCCCATTCTCCAGCTGCTTCACCATGTAGCGCAGTCTGCAGGGAGCAGATACAGAGAGGCTGCTTAGGCACAGCTACCTTATCATGAGAACGGGATACTCCCTAATAAGGTACATTTTACAGAAACATCCTCAGTCTTTCGTAAATAGTTAATCATTCTAACATTAATAATAATAGCAGCTAATGTTTCTTTTTTAATCTCAGGCTATTTGCCACTGCCTGTATTGTTTATCTACACCCAAAGTTTAGTGCCAGGTTTTCCTGACTCCACCATCCCCACCACCATCTGACTTCTCCAAACGCTCTCTTTAGTCAGTGTTTAGTCTTGTTTAAAATACCAGGGCCCAGCAGAATTAGGCAGGTACAAGCCCCTGGAGTGATGTTTTTAGGATGATCTGTTTCATAGCCTGAATCACCAAGAGTTGAAACTGCTTATTTCCCCCATGGGAGAGGGCTTTGGGATCAATAGCAATCAAGATAGCCCCCAAGAGTATTTCATTGTCTCTTGGTCATGGTGTGGGGGGTGGGGGTTACATGTCCACAGCCCCTCTGTGCCTGGCAGGGATGGCAAAAGCACAGAACAAAGACAAATCTGAATGCTTTCACCTGGCCTCTCTCCACGCAGGCAAAGCTAATGGATTATGATTCCAGAATCCATCAACCAGGACAAAGCCGGGTTAACCCCTGCCTTTCCAGTCTTACACCAGAGAGAACCTCTGACAGAGTTACTGTACCCACCCCCTGCCTCTGTCCCCACTGAAGCTTCTTCCAGGATAAAAGTGGTGGGGTGGGCCCAGGGATCTCATTCACTGGATGCTTTGCCTGAAGGAACCTCATGTTTTACACTTATGAATTCTGGGGTTTGTTGATTAACTGGGAGACTTCTCAGAAGCCTGGTGAGTTCAGCCCAGGCAGTCACAAAGCAAACAAAGCTCTTCAGATGGTGATTTTAATGAAAGCAGTTAAACATTCCTTTCTCTCCTTTCCCTCACCCTGCCCCACCCACCTAAAACCAACCCAGGGCTGAAATGGTGGCCATCATAATTCCCCACTGAGAGGGGCTTCAAAAACCCAAGGTCACCCTATGAGTCAGGGAGGAGAAGAGAATGAGTCAGGGATCAAAGGCTGAAATTAGCATCAATTCCCAGGGATGCCGGGGGAGGGAGAACAATGGCGTTCCTGAAAAGAAGTAGCTCTAGAATCCCGGGGTCTCGGCAGCTTTGGAATGGGGTGCCCAAAATAGCCAGCCCCAGGAAGCATCACAGGCCAGTCCTCACCTCAGGGCCTAGCAGTCCTGGATGACACGTCTGAGAGCAAATGGGACAGAAGGGAAAGTGATAAAGAAGTTGGAGGACGGCACTGCAGCCTCCTTGGTTGGCTATCCTCAAATCTCACTTTCAGCCTTCCTGCTGCACCATCTCCATGTGGAAACAGCAGGTTGTTTAACAAGTAAGAGGATGATTTCAGTAAAGCTCAGCCCCAGCTCCAGCTTCATTAGGGAGGAGGAATAGAGGCGAGATATCATAAAAGGCTTTCCCAGCTAAATGAGCTGGAAAGGGGCTATGAGCCAGTGTCTCCCAGAGTACCCCACCCAGAGATCACAGAACAAAGACGTATGCTTTGCCTTTGGTGCCCAGGCACAAGCTGGGGCTTTCCCTCTGCCGATCAGTCCCCATAGCCAGGGACCCTCAAATCTGGGGACATAAGACCCAAAAAGGAAGGAGGGCCTCTTCTTCTGCCTATAGTTCTCTCTCTCCCCCAGATTCCCACCCCAGCCTTCTGCTTCATTCGGCCCTTTTTACAAAAACTTTCCCCAGGGGTCAATGCCCATCACCAAAGTTCTTCCAGTTCCCTTCTCGACCCACCTTTTGAAACCCACATCCCAGCACTGGCTCCCAAAGTGAGCAGCCACACCCACGGCACTCATTTGCATATATTTGCATAATCGCTAACAATGCTGCCAGCTCTACATTTTTAAAAGCGCTTTCTCCTACATTATCTCATTTTATCCTCACAATGGGCCTATGAAGGAGGGAGGCAGGGAAGGAATTGCCATTTCCATTTACAATGCAGAAACCAAGGCTCAGGAGGCAGCTTTGGTGAGATGTATCCAGCAGCAGCACCAGTCTGGGAGGCAGGAATCCTGGATTCAAAGCTAGTACTTCCTGCTGTGAACCTTTGAACAAGTTACTAACTCTTAATCAGTACTTTTTAAAATGTGGTCTGTAGCCCACCAGCATCAGAATCACCTTGGATCCGTGTAAAAAATATAGATTCTAGGTCTCATTCCACAGCTGCTGAATCAGCATTTCTGAGGATACAGTCCAGGGATCTGCTTTTTTTTTTTTTTTACTTTGAGACAGGATCTCACTTTGTCGCCCAGGCTGGAGTGCATTGGCACAACTGCCTCCACCTGCCGGGCTTAATCAATCCTCCTGCCTCAGCCTCCTGAGTAGCTCGGACTACAGGCATGTGCTACCATGCCCGGCTAATTTTTTTTTATTTTTTGTAGAGATGAGGTCCTGCTATGTTGCCCAGGTTGTTCTCAAACTTCTGGCCTCAAGTGATCCTCCCACCTCATCCTCCCAAAGTGCTGGGATTACAGACACGAGCCACTGCACCCAGCCTGCTTTTTCTTTTTTTTTTTTTTTAAGGGACAAGGTCACCCAGATCATAGCTCTGGACTTCCTGCAGAAGAACAGTGAGGTGAGGACTTTGAGTGGGTCTGGGGAGGTCTTAACTCCAAAAGACTTTACAATAAGAGAAGGTCCTGCCAGGCCAGAAAATATGGGTGTGGGGGGTGTTATTTGTTCAGCACCTGGATCCTTTCAGCCACTTTAGTCCAGATCCTCTTCTTAGACTTCTCATTTGTCATATTTATTCTTTAATCTTCCTTTCCCTCCCTCCCCACCTCCTTCTGGTGTCTGGATCATGTTTGGCTCAACAGATTTCAACAGAAGCTATACAAGAGCTCCTGGACAAGATCTAGAAGTGGCATGATCATAGCTCACTGTAACCTCAAGCTCCTGGGCTTAAGCAATCCTCAGCTTGAGGCCTCCCAAAGTGTTAGCATTACAGGTGTGAGCCACAGTTCCGAGCCCAATCTGCATTTTAAAAACACCCCAGGTTATTCTAATATACACTAAACTTTGAGAATGTTTATCTTAGAGCCTCAACTTGTTCATCTATAAAATGGTAAGGATGCTAATAAACATTTCACAGGGCTAGTAATAAGAGGATTAAGTGATATAATACATTAAAAGGCCTGGCACATACAAAAGGTCTCCATAAATGTAATTTGAATAGGAATTGACTGATCAACATCAAATCATGGTGGTCCTAACCCAGCTCACACCACACTCCCTTCAAATCCAACAAGTACCTTCTCTCTCCCAAGTCCAGATGGAGAAGACTGAGTTGGTTTGGATTGAGGCTGGTAATTAGGAAGCCCCCTAACAGAGGGAATGGGAGAAAGATAATAGCCATGATCTTTCCTTTACAATTACAAACTTCATTTAATCTTCACAAGCTCCTTATGATGGAGGTTAAGTGACTTGTCTAAGGTCACACAACTCATCCATCTCACGCAGGTTGCCAAGGCCTACAACTCAAGCTAATGGAACCTAACCGTGTCCCCAAACAATGAAGCTGTTAAGGCAGAACAAACCTAATCATGCAGTTAGCTTAGAGAGGCTGGAACCCATTCCACCATAGCTTCTGCAGTCTCAGCCCGTCCAACCTTAATTAATTCTGTCGGTTGGCCCATAGGAGACTGTGAGTGTCTTGATGACGCTGACAGTGGCTTGTTTATCTTGGCCTCCATCCTCAGAGCACACAGAACGTGCTCAGTAAAAGTTCATTAAATAAATAAAACGGAAAGGGGAAAATTAATCAGGTGTGAGGCTATCTCCCAGAGCTCACAATGGAGATTTCTGAGCCAGGGTTTCTAAAAATAACAGTGAGCCTGAGAAGAGTAAGGTTGTAAGTTGACTTCAAGCATAGGCTTCCCTCCGAGTTTCTCCTCCCTCACTTACAGATCTTGTCCAGGAGCTCTTGTATAGCTTCTGTTGAAATCTGAACCAAACATGATCCAGACACCAGAAGGAGGCAGGGAGGGAGGCGAAAAAAGATTAAAGAATAAATTTGACAAATGAGAAGTCTAAGAAGAGGACCTGGACTCAAGCAGCTGAAAGGATCCAGGTGCTGAACTGCACCCTCCTGAAGTCAAATAACCCACCCCGCACACACACCCCATACTTTCTGGCCTGCCAGGACCCGCTCTTATTCTAAAGTCCTTTAGAGTTAGGATCTCCCCAGACCACTCAAAGTCCTCACCTCACTGTTCTTCTGCAGGAAGTCCTTCTATCCCACCAACATCAGTTTTAATCCAAGCCCTCTGTTTCAGCCATCACGGAATCTGGCACAGTAAAAGTACCTTTCCCTGTAGAACAGGATGCTCAACCCTGTCCAGTCCTCACCTGGCCCCAAGGAAAACTGGAAGCTTCCCCCAACTTTCCTTCGACCTCCATCCCTGCCCGTTTCACCACCACTTCTTTCTGCTTTACCTTCAGTCCCGGCATGATTGGAAAAGCCTCAGATCCCGACTCCTGGAAGTCAGTCCACAGTCTCTCCTAGCTCTAGGCTGCCGTTGGGAGGAAAAGACTCTGGCAGTTATAGCCCCAACACCTCAGAAGAGCTCAGCTTCTCCAGCTCCTACAGTTCATTTCTTTGGCTCACCACGGCTGGTGTTCCGGGGATTTCCAAAGTCCCCTGCCTCTGCTTCCAGCACCCACATTCCCAAAAAGATCACCATAAGTAGGGGGCTTAGGACAGGGAAGCCAGAGAAGGACTTCCTGCAGAAGAACAGTGAGATGAAGACTTTGAGTGGGTCTGGGGAGATCCTAACTCTGAAGGACTTTAGAATAAGATGGGGGATGGGAGTCAGGAGAAGAATTCTATTTCCAGTTTGGGTTCTTAAGACAAGATGAAATTTCAAAGGAATGTGAGGTCCTAAGGATGTTGGGAGTCGGGAAGGAGAGAAAAGGAAGAAACACTGATAAGTCACCTGCCATAGTCAAGAAGAAGCGATTTTAAAAAGGGGGGGGGGATGGAAATGGGAGGAGAATAAGGTAAAGGGCAAGATGCACAGAGTAAAAGGTGAAGTTGGCACACACACACACACACACACACACACACACACACACACGCACAAAACATATGGGGGACTGCCAGGTCTTGATCTCTCCACTTCACTAAACTATAACTGGTGGATCCATGAGCAACCTGTCCTGTCCTCTCCCTCCTCCCCCCTTCCTCTTCTCATCCCTGGCACCTACCTGAGGATGGGGCCCTGGAGGTGGCTCCTCTGAACAGGAACAGGGTTTGCCATGGGAATCAAAGTTTCCTGCTTCAGAGTATCAGAATCCTGACCCCGGGAGCCCCAGGGCCCCCAAGGGGGGACAACTTCCTCTTTGGCCCCTGCCTTCCTCCTCCAGGTCC
This sequence comes from Hylobates moloch, assembly GCF_009828535.3. Lineage (NCBI taxonomy): Eukaryota > Metazoa > Chordata > Mammalia > Primates > Hylobatidae > Hylobates > Hylobates moloch. The sequence goes on from NW_026652288.1 coordinate 50,102,028, forward strand.
CAGTAGAACTGAGCAACTGACCAGAGAGAACTTTGGGGAGGGGCCTGGCTGCAGGAAGAAGAGAGTGGGGAGGCAGAGACCCAGCCTACCGGAACTGGGTGAGAGGGGAGGCTGCGGGAAAAGTTTCACATCTGAATCAGACGGAAAACAAGAATCTGTTCTCAGAAGAAGCCCAGAAAGGACAGAAATAGCACAGGCCAGGCCCTTGCTCTGAGGAGGTGGGGCTCCTCTTTTGGGAAAAAGGGGGTTAGCAAGAGGCTTAAGGGTGCAGGGACAGGGAACCATCCTGAATCTGTCACGGAGAGGAAGTCTGTAGCGGGAGGGGAAGGGGCCCTGCAAGAACCCCCAGAAGGAGTTAAGCAGATTCAGCTCCCTCTCAGGGTCTTTTTCTGGGGCCATTCTTCAAAACGAGCTTTAACCCACCTCACAGAATGGAAGCAAGACAGGGGGATGAACTTCCCACAGAAGATAAGAAACTGTAGGGAGGGGCTTCCTGAAGCTAGGTGTCAGGGGATCCTTATCCAGAGACCGGCTCAACAGGGAGGGAAGGGCCTTGCTGACCCGCAAGCAGAGAATGCAAGTCAAGAGAACTTGCTCATAGAAACCAAGGGGTTGGGCAAATTAACACCCCCAGCCCCAGTTTTCTCATTTGTAAAATGGAAATTGGGGAATAACCATGAATTAACCAGAGAGAGGTCAATCCAGCTCAGAGGTAAGGAGAAGCGATGAGATGGCCCAGGAGGGGCCAAAAGAGGCCCCCAGAAGGGGTCTGAGGACCAGGACCCCCTCTCCCGCCTTCAGACTTTGCTTTCGCCAAGGTTGGGGAGGGAAGAACCCAGCCTCTGCAGCTCCAAGTGGACGTGCGCACACAGTCCCAGCCCGCCTCCTGATTGGCTGGGAGATGACATCACCAATACATGTACGCTGGGGCCATGATTGGTCAGCTGAGGAGTTGGGCGGGGCTAAGGAGAAGAGCCGGCGGGTGAAGCCCAACGCATTGGGGAAAAGAGTTCAGGGATCTGCAATCTCTTAGATGTAGGTCTATGGCTGAGGGTGATGTGGTAAAGAGGAGAAGGAACTAATGGGGTTGAGCATGTCAGCAGAAAGGGAAAAGAGAAGACACAGGCCAAGAGCTAGGATTTTATGACAGGAAGTTTTCCCTTTACCCCTACCCGTCAAAAGCAGGAAGAAATTAAAATACCTTGTCATTATGCCAAAGCCTTGAAGAATTAGAAATAAATGAAGTTTGGGAACCTGCTGTTTCTCAGCTCCACTGAGTACTGGGACAAGTGGAAGTGGGCTTCGATCTCAACAAGAGGAGTGGAAGTCAAATATGTTAAGGCTGTTCTCTAGTGAACACCTGGTAGCCGTGATGAAGCAGGGCTGCTGCAGATCTTGGGAGAGAAGAAACCCACTTTCTCTGTACCCATCTCTTTCTCTCTGTGTCCCACCACCACCCTCCCCACAATGACCACAAGCTGATGAGTATTCTTAGAGAGAAAGGACTAGACCCAGTGTCAGAGACCCTGAATGCCACCCAGGAGATGAGGACAGGTCATTTGGCATGTTCTGTGGACATGCTTGCGTTGCAGGATGGGGCTGGGAGTGGGGGCAGATGGCAGCACACAGCCTGAAATACTAATAACCTCCAACCCAGGCCAGCTTCCCTGCCTCGTCTTGTACCCTCACTCCAGACCCTGCCACTCTAGCCAAGTAAGTGCTAACCTCAACTCTCCTAATGAAAAGTAAAGATTTCTTAGACTAGAAAAGCCTCGAAGAGGATATCTTGTCCATTCCTCTCGTCTCTTATCCATTAGAACCAAAGCTGGTTGGACGAATGGCTGCTCACCACTTCAGCCCACGTATGCATGCTGCATACTTTGCCCTAGCCTGTTATTATTATTTACTCTTCCTAATAAGGAGGGATAATGATCAACCATCATCCCTTCCTGAGGAAAAATTTCACACATAGACACTTACCCACACATATACACACACCCCACACTCTACCTCTAAGGAGACTGTCACCTGGCTGGCCGGCAGGACATAAATGTGATGACCTCAACAAAGGGTCCAGTATGGATTTTCCTTTAGCACTTAAATGTGGTTTAAAAACAGAAAGGAACCCAACTCTAATGCCTGCCCAGCCTGCAGTGAAGAATAAGGTTGAGGTAGGAAACAAAGGATGGGAGACTCTGCCTCTGGTAAGAGAAAAGGGGTGGGGGTGGGTGGGGGTAAAGGGGTGGGTGCTTGGAAAGGAATTCACTGGCTGACTTCAAAGCCCTAAAAGCTCAGAAATTGAAAGAACCAAGGAAATCATCTAATTCCAATAGAAAGAGGGCGTAAGTTTAAAATCAGGAGACTTTTCTGGCTAGCTCAGTTGAAAAGAAAAAACTGAATTTAAAAAGAAATCACAAACTTTTGCCTAGATTTTATTACTATGTGTGACCTTGGGAAAATCACTCTGAGCTTCAGTTTCCTGGTCTATAAAGTGGGTAAATAATACATGCTTCACAGAATTTTCACAAGGACCTAATGAGATATGGTATGAGAACACCTTGGGAACCCTAAAGTAATACATGAATGTGAAGGATAATTATTTAGTCCAAATCTTTAGTTAGTTCAGCAAATATTCATTGAGTCATTCATAAACAAAGTCCCATATGCCCACTCTTACAGCCAGGACCCCTGACTTTCCACCCAGGCCTCAGATGGCACCTGGATATTTGTGGGAAAGCTCTAGTCTCCCTGATGCCACCACTCTGGACGTTTAGGGCTTCTCTCTGGCTTCTTATTCCAGAGGCCCTGGGGAGGCAGTGGAGGCAGAGGCTGCAGAGTATGTAGAGCACGAAGCTCCAGAAACCAAGAACAACCAGCTCTCCACCTCACCCGAGCATTCCCACTCCCCCACTCCCCTGGCTTCTGGCTTCCATTGCTATACAGACAGCCCCAGTTCTGGCAGCTGGCTGGGCACTGTGGCGGGGGTGGCTCCACAGATAAAAATAGCCCCCCTGGTGGCAAAGCTGGGTTGCCATCCTGGGAGGCACTGTTGACATGGCAGCAGTGGTGAGAGAGCCCTCAGCACTGGACAGAGGAGCTACGGGTGGGGGTGGGATGAGGAAAGGGAATGGGGCAGGGCCTAGGGAAGATTGGAAGATAGTGGGGGAAGGGCAGAAACCAGGAGGGTGGAGGGAGATGAGGAAGAGGGGTAGGAGGTATTAAGGGGGCAGGGAGGAAAGGAAAGGAGATTTGAAAGGTGCTGCATTAGAGAAGCTGGGAACACACTGAAGAAGCGGGAGAGACTGCTTTCAGACTCCTCCTGTGCCTGTGCCTTCTGACCAGAAGCCGTTTCTAACAGGTGTTCCTAGCAACAGCCCAGCACAACTCAGATCACATGAGGAAGGGAATAATCTAAGCAGCTTGAGCCTCAGCCCAGACCAATAAGAACCCAGGTGTCCCAGCTCCCAGCCAAGAACACAAATGAGTCACCTTTCCATCAGACTTCAGCCCTTGAGAGAGGGAGGAATTGGGAGGGGTGGGTGAGAAGGTCAGAGGAAGGCAAACTGAAGAGGAGGCTCCCAGTACCCAGTCCAGAAGAACTCTTTCTCTGGTTCATTTGTCCACCCCTCTTCTCCCTCCCTACACCATTTGATTTTGCTCATTAACCACCTCCACATGGACCACCCCACCAGCCCTCCAAACCACATCCCAACAGCTGTTCCCAGCAGATGCCCTGCTTCCATGGGGCCTAACAGAGGTTGAAGGTAGTCTGGGATGGGAAAGTAAATTAAAAGCTTGGCAAGAGTCTGACTGCAAGTGTGATGAGGGCAGCATGAGATTATGGATCAGCAGGATTTGGGTCTGGTCCCAGCACTGCCCCAATTTTACTATCTCTGGGGATCTGTTCCTCCTCTGTAGCCTTTATGGTTCTCAGATTCAGGAACTGGGTTGGAGACACTGGAGAAGTAGGATGCTTGGGCCTCAATTTCCCAGTGCCAGAGTTCATCCTTTCTGACTGGCTCACTGCTTCCCCAAATCAGCTCTAACCCAGTGCTTAAAGGAGAAGGGTAGATTTTTTTCTTTATCAGAGAAAGGCCACAGTCTAACCTCCATGAACTTTCCAGGAAGTTCTCCTGCATATCTGTCTTCAATTTATTTCACTGCAATTTAAAAAACAACAGCAAATTTTCTTGGCATTTCAAAGAAGAGCAGAAGGGGAGAGAACAGGAGGGACCAAGAAGTCTTTGAGGTGTCTAGTGCAATTTGATTTATTATACATCTTCCAGATTGGAATTTCTAAAGCAATTGCTTAGTAGAGAGATGCTCATGGTTTAGGAAGTTTGGCAATACTGTTGGCATGTGTGTTCACTCAGTCCAGGCCACAAGAAGTTTCCAAACAAGGTGGGCACAGAGGAGAGAACTAGAGACATGGTGCCAAGCAGATATGCAAGAACGGATAAACAGGGGAGCAGGGAAGCCAACAAATAGGAATAAAAGGAAAAACTTCCCCCAGGTCCTGCCTGCCAGAGAATCACTCAGCCTCTCCCCACAACCAGCCCCTAGCCCCCAGCCCTCAACCCCACACCAGCCAAGTTCCCTTCCCAACCTAAATGGTGCCAACACCAGCTGGCAGCCTAATCACCCCACTGTAGCCACCATAATTATTTGCAAATCTGACTTCTCACTGCAGCTGTGGAATCAACTGACCTGGAAGTCTGGCTCTACCCAACAGCACCACCTGAAGCACCCCCTTTCTAGCTCTTCTCCATGCCCTATGCCCCCAGGCTTTACCCCAAAAACAACCTGACCCTTTTTCCACCAAGCCTTCCTCTCTACCAAAACCCCAACACAGCTCCCTCAGTGCACCTTTGCCAGGTCTGAGTGCTGAAGTGGAATCTGAACCTGGTGTTTTCTTCTCAGACAGCGATAAGCTCCATAGATGCAACCCCAGCTGAGGGGAGAGGAGCAGTTGCAGGATTGGGGGATACTAGGGCAGAGGGGCAAGAGCAGGGGCACTAGGGACCTCCCTGCATTGAATGGATAACAAGTTGATTTTATCCTTTTCCCTTCTCAGTCACTCTTTTTTTCCCTGCTCAATTCCCATCTATGCCCCTTCCCAAAGGAACGAAGGAATGGTCCTCCAGTTCTCTCAGACCATGTAGTCTTGCTCCCTTAGGGGACAATTTCATTATCTAACAACTTCCATTCTCCCCAGTTGTCTCAACTCCACCCCACCTGCTGCCCTGGTTTTGTCCCTCTTACTCTGCTGCTATCCTGAAGATAGTTGGAAAATAGCTACTCAACTTCCGTGCCTGAGAAAAATCAGCCCCTTGAGATTCAAAGGCAATTACTTGGCTTCCTCCCCAGAGGGACTAGGAGGATGAGGTCACTGAGAAGGCAAAAGACACGCCTTGCAGAAGACAGGAGTCGGGGCTGGACTCCTAAGGCCCCAGAGGGCACCTATAGCCAGCTTATCCTGTACCATCACCACAGCAACCCCTCGGTGAGGGAGGGAACCACGGGGATTTTCTGACTCCTAGCCAAGATGAGGGAGGAGAAGTACTGATGGCAAGAGCAAAAGGGTAAGTCAAAAGGAATGGGACAGAGAGAGGAAGTGGGACAAGGGAGAAGAGCAAAAGGGAGCCTCACAGCGAAAGAGAACCCAGAGAAAGATGAGGTGAAGGAGAAGATGGAAGAATCAAAGAAGAGAAAATGAGAGAGAGCAGAGGAGTTGGACACAGATTCTCAGGGATTCCTTTAAAGACTCAAAAAGAGAGGGAAGACCTGTTTTCAAGGTTTGCTGCTCCTCCATCCCAGTCTGAAGGTGGCAGAAAGATTTTTTTTAAAAAAAGTTCGGGGGAATCTGGGAGATAGGGAAGCTACCATTCCTTTGATTTCAGGGACTCCCAGGCAGGATGTAGTTATAGATGTGCAGGCTTCTTTCCTACTGAGCATCTCACCTGGCCTTCTAGTCCAATGCATCCCCAACCTCTTTCACCTTCCTCTGGGCAAAAGTGGCAAATGCAACCTCAAATGTGGAATCCTCTGCCTTTTTTCAAACCACCTCCTGAGGCTCCTGGACAAGCAGAGTGATGTTTGGATTCTAAGAGACTTCAGTGATTTTCTAAAATAGGATGTGGTATACCCGATGATACTCTCAGGCCTAGGGACTTGGGATAAATGTCAGAAGGGAATTCCCCAATGTTCATAGAACCACCTATGGCAGCCCCTGGGCTTCCCACACTCACCATGTCTCAGAACTGCAATTGCTCCATCCACTTCCAGTTTGACCACTGGGAAAAAAACGATAAGGAGGAAGTTCCTCTCCTTTCTTTTGACCTCAGTGGCCCACATCCTTCATAATATTGCCTTCCTCTAGCCCCACCTATCCTTCTGGTCTCTAAGTTCAGACACATGCCTTCACTCCTTCCAGATAACCATCAACAAGACTCCTTCAATCACGGCTCAGACCTATTCAGTAATTCATATTCCTACCTCTTGAATCTTTGTCTCCCTCATCCCAGCCAATAGTTGCCCATCCATTCCCATTTCCCTGCCTCTTCACAAAGCAAGCTCTCCCATGATGAAAAAGACCTTCAGGCTTTATCATTTAAAAGTTACTTTTACATGATGATATTAAATGAAGAACTGAGACTCAGAGAGACTATGTGACTTAAAGATTACACAGTGGTAATTGTTAGAGCAGAATGTGAACTCGAACTCAAGTCTCCCAAAATTCCCCATGCCCTTCCGCTACCACCACTCTGCCTCCCTACTTCCTTCCCTCCAGCCACCTATCCTGCCCAGAGGTTTGTGAAGTTCTTCCTTGGGGCTGAATTTGATCCCCTACCTCTGCACCTTCCCTTCAACTTAAGGCAGGAATTTTCTACCCTCTACCTTCCCAGAGATACCACACAGTCCTCATTCAAGACAAAGCTGATGGAGGAAATAGAGACAGGAGACATTTGATGGAAAAGTGGGGTATGAAACCGAGGGAGGAGAGATTCCCTTTGCTATGGCTGGAAGCAGAGGCGGAAGGACTAATCCGCTGAGGACAGCACTAAAAAACTATCCCCACCAAGGCATGAGAAAAATGGCACTCCTTTTTCTCCAGAGGTCCAGGGAACCATAGTTTATGCTGCAATCTTCACAGCAGCTCCACATCCACGGACAGAAAAAGGAGAATGGCAGCATGATTTTCAAAACTGGTAAGAACCATAGAAGATCACTCCATGGAGCATATAAAAAAGAGGGCAAAAGCCAGAGTTAAATCAATGAGGCACCCAGCCTCAGCTTCTTCCTCCCATCCACTGGATCTCCCCAGGAATGTCAAAAAATCTCAGTGTCACAAATACATACACAAGATCACACATAGGTATTATCCCGTTACCTACAAACACACATACATCATCTCATAACTAGGACAATTTCAGGTATTCAGGTAAGTGCACACCTTCCCAACATATTTATTATTACACATGCCACTTATAAAAACAGACACATCTTCATGGAGCTCTGTCCCCAGCATACATATCAACCTTTACCCAAACACATATGTATACATGTCAGGCAGGCATTCACAATTTCATCCTAACATATCTCATTCACACAATCCAAACGCCACAGTTTCTGGATCCTCTCTGTAACTCCTTCAGTTCCAGGCTCTGTCCTGAGGTCCCTAAACCCCATACCTTTTAAGCATCACCCTCTCAAAAAAACAACATCATCATCATCTCCCTTTCCTCCACCTCCATTTCCTACTCCTCCCCCCGCCACTCAACAAACACGGAGGTATACACGCACCACAGAATCAGAGACAGAACTGGACCTCGTAACATATGTACATATATTCACTATTTCATTTGTTCATTCCTTTATTTAACAGCATTTACTGAGTGCCTGTTATGTTCAAGGTATCACACTAGACTCTGATGAAACAACGATAAGCAAAAATAATCCCCAGTGGGGTCCCTGCTCCAGCTCATCTATGATGACCTTGAACCACAGCATAGAACACTGAGCCTAGACTTTGAGGGTCCTGAGTGCGTACCATGTGGGGAAAGAAGAAGAGAAAGGGACTATGTCTATACCGTCCCAAAGGAAGGGGGAAGTTCTATCTGTAAAATGTAAAATTCCCAGAGAAAATGGAGCAGAGAAAAGAGAGTGATGTTTGTACCATCTTGAGAAAAAGAGAACGCATATTTAGGTGTAGCAAAACAGGGAATACAGAGCCCCCTGCCTCTCTACACCACTTGATGGAGTTGAAGCAGATTACAAGCTCTGTAGGAACAGGGACTATGTCTGTTTCGTCCACCACCGGCTGTATCCTCGGCATCCAGCATGCCACCTGGTCCATAGAAGGCACTCAAGAAATAGTTGTTGGATAAATAAATGAGCTGAGGATGGCAAACCAATGTCTGCTCATCATTTTTCTTGATTCACAAAAGACACAGAAAATCATTTCTATCTCTTCTGGTCTTCTTCCTGTTCCCTAAAGCCCTCTGATCTCAGAGAAGGGTGGACAGCCAAGTCAAATACTTCCTCTTAGGGTGAGAGATGCTGAAAATCATCCTGGCCGACTCATCATCTCCAGATGGCCTCTTTCACCCTCTCTCATGCCTCAGTTTATGAGTTTGCTTAATTAGAGAAATTGTCCTGAAGATAGAGGTAAAATCACACAGTTAAGAGATTCTCTTCAGCTCATATGATCCAGATTAGATTCTGAATTTATTTTTGACACTGTCTTAGTGTGGGAAACAGAATTCTTGGATGCTCTTCCCAATAAAAAATTGCCCTGCACGATTATATTAGTGTGGGCTTTTTATCCAGAGTCAAAAACACCAGGCCTAGTCTCTCTGTAGAATGTCTGGATGTCCTAATTAGAAATTAAAATGGTAGAGGGTGGGAAATACGATGTGTTGAGTAGAAGAATCTAGATAGATAGTTAGATAAATACATACAAGTATATATGCCACGTTTCCATTTCCACGCAGTAGCCAGTCCTAAGATAATCATGTCTATTTCCTATTTCCAGACTTAGCAACCCCTTCCCACCTTGACCAAAGGGGCAGGGGGATCTTTATTTCCACTTAAAAGGGGGAACATCTTTCTCACCTATTCAGAAACCATCCCATTGAGAGAGTTGGGAAACTCCCACCTCTTACCCAGCAAAGCCCTAAATCCTTTTATTTCCCTTCATCTGACAGTCAAAGCCTCCCCACTATTCAAAAAGGCAAAATCCAGTAGGCCATCAACTGAGATCAAGTTGGGATCTACCTTGATATCAAGGTCTTTCTCTGCTTTAAGGACGTGAGACTGGGAATCTATTCCTGCCAATTAATAATCAGGAGATTGTACTTTTTTGGGTAAGTTATATTACATGTAGCTAGCTTTATTTTTTACTCATAAATTTATTGTACAAAGCTAGCATTCTTAAGGACCAGACTGCTGAAGTGAGTGAAGACCAGAATGATCTAATCAATAAGAATAGGGATCCTTGTCCACTCTAATCTCATGTAAGGACATCTCAGCTAAGGCACTCTGGAGAGACAGCTGCCTCTACTCCCTTCTCTTCCCAGGTTTCATGCCTCCCTCTGGGAATCCTCTTCTCTCACCACTGAGCACTTCTCACACTAAAGGAAGAAACAATAATTCATTTTCAGGAAACGCTTTTGGTTAGAAATGTGTGGGAAATAGTGAAACTAGTAATACCCACTCTTTTGCAGGCCCCTGTTACCTGGAATAGAGGCAAGGTAAGTATGATGAGCCACTAGTGTTAAGGGAGCCATCCTGAATTCTCCCATTTATGGACATGGGGCCCTTCTTTACCTTTCAACTACTTCCTTCTCTGCCCCTTTCCCCAGCTCATTTACCATTAACACAGCGTCATTTTCTGTCAAGAATCACACAGCGCTCCTCCCAACAAAAGAATCACACGGTGCTCCTCCCAACAAAAAATCAATTCAATCTGGTTTTCCATTTCTTCATCCCAGGACTCATTCCAAGGCTGCGCTTCATAGAGCCCAGCAAATTGGATTGGCCAGAGGCAGCCAAGGAGGGGGATTGAGAAGTACATTTGGATTCCAAGCCTTGTTGCCCACTATGCCTCAGTTCTCCCTAAGGCCTCTCCAAGTAGCTAGTGTATAAATCAGATCCATCTGCCATAAAAAGGTGTCATCTTATCACCATAGGTGAAGTATTTAAAGAACAATACAACATAAGCATCTATCCATCCCCTACCCCCATCTCTCCCTCTCCCAGAACCCAGAAATAGAAAGCTTCGGTGCTCACTATGGAGAACATTGAGGAGGAACTGGGTTCAGGGCTATGTTTACTGTGTTTCCCCTCTAAACATCCATAGTCTCCTATCTGTTTCCTCTTTCCTGGGGCCATGGATTCATCTCGGAGAGAGGGACATCTTCTCTTGTTCCCTAATTAAGAATCAACAGACTGAGGAGATTTCCCAATGGCAGCAGCTGACTGGGAGATAAACATGGTGCATGGCTTGTCTTTGACCCAATCCTCTTTTTTTTCTAAGGAGCAGGGGAAAAGTTCCTTTCCTTCCCTGGGACTGGAGTATCAGATACCTGAGTTCTTCCTTCCCCCATTTATTCCTCCCCACATGCCCTGGTACTGCAACAATAGGAAAAGATGCCCAAATGTGCTTGGAGATCCTGGAAGACCCTATATTTTAAAAAAGGCTTCGATTAAGCCAGTTACCTTGCCTTTGTCAATCAATATTTCTTCACCATCATCACCTCTTTCAGCTTCCAGGTGGGGGCTCCAACACCCCTCCAGATTCCAGGTGGGTCCCCTCATCATTAATACATAGAGTGAGTTTCCAGGCCCCAAGAGATGAGCAGCTCAGGCATGGGGTGCCCCCCACCCCATTCCCTGTGCGGGAGGCAGAAACTACCAATCCCAACTGAGATACATATGACCCACAGGTTGGCACAAGTATTCCCATGCAGTAGATCTACAGCTGTGTGCAATCACTCCACATACCTCTGTGACCCACGGTCACTCATGCACACACGTGTCATGTGGCTCACATCTGCACAACTCTGCACATGGATATGTGTGAGTCAGCCTGGCACCTCTACTGCCCTCCTGCAGCCCTGCCACACTGCATATACTGTGCTGCCTCTAAGCGCTGCGTGTGTCAGCCTGGGGTCCACAGGCACAGGCACATCGTTACCTTTGCAACTCCTAAGCCCGCTCCAACTGGCCGGCTTGCTCTGCACATGCCTTGCACATGTGGCCTGGCCACGCGTGTCAGGGCCGTGCTTCCTCGCACCTGCCAACATGTGTGCCAAAGAGAATCTACCAGCCCACAGCCCCGCTCCAGTTATCCCCCCTCCTCCTCCCGCTCAGGCTCCCTAAGGTCCCTTCCCCCCATTCCCGGGCCAGGGACTTACAGAGACCGAAGCTTAATCCACATCTTCTTGCTGGGGGCTGACTTCAGCTCCAGGGGTGACGGGCAATCTGACTCCTCCAGCATCTCCGGAGGACTGCGGGGGGACAGCTCCATGCTCAGCCACGGTCTACGGAACAGAGGGAGGAGACAGCACCTCGGCTCAGCTTCAGCCCCAGCCGAGAGACCCTCGCCCCCCATCCCAGGCCCTTCCCACCTGCGGCTGGCGTGGACCAGCCAGGCCGGTGTCTCTAGGCTCGGCCCAAGCTGGCAGAGCTGCAGCTCCTGCGGCTCCTCCTCTCCCGCTGCCCAGCCGAGCTTTGGGCTCCCAGTCCAAGCTCTCCGCACCGCCGCTGCTGCTGCCGCTACCGCCGCCGCCGCCGCGCGCTGCCAGAGCCGCCTCCTCGCCTCTCTCCTCCTCCCCCGGCCGGGTTCCCCCCTCCCTCCGCTCTCCCTCCCTTCTCCTCAGCCTGCCCGCCAGTCTCTCACTCCTCACAGCCACTCCTCCCCCTCCCAAAGGAACGATTGGAAGCCGGGGGCACACACAGACAGAAGCGCCCAAGGGCGAGCGCACGCACACGAGCGCCGGGGACGAGTGGCTGCGTGTGCCCTGTACCGGCGGATGTGAGTGCGTGTTTACAGAGTGCAGCGGAGGCGGCGGGCAGGACTTCGGTGTGGGTGGTTGTGTGGGTTCTCTCCGTGTGTTTTGAGTTTCTGTGTATGTGGTTGTGGTTCCATGTATCCACGTGTGCCTAGCTGCCTATGTGTACCATGTGTGAGTGCGGGTAGGGGATGAGCACACATCTTCCCCTGCTAGACTTGGACTCGGAACCCAGTCAGACCAGACCCCACCTGTGTCTTGGAAAAGTTCAGGGTGTGCCCTGAGCTGTGCTGGCATCCCACACTTGGCCTCAGGTCTGTCAGCTTGACCTTCCCCACCTGTCTCCAAGACCGTGGCCTTCCCCATGGTACTTCTGCCTGCCTGCCTAGCAGATAGGAATTTCTTCCAAGTTCAAAGCTCTCCAGAGCAGGCAGCACCACATCTTTTTTTGTTGTTGTTTTGGTTTTGTTTTTTTTTTTTTTGAGAAGGAGTCTCTGTCTCCCAGGCTGGAGTGCAGTGGCGCGATCTCAGCTCACTGCAACCTCCGCCTCCCCAGTTCCAGCGATTCTCCTGCCTCAGCCTCCCGAGTAGCTGGGACTACAGGGGCGGGCCACCACGCTGGCTAATTTTTGTATTTTTTAGTAGAGATGGGGTTTCACCATATTAGCCGGGCTGGTCTCAAACTCCTGACCTCGTGATCCACCCACTTCGGCCTCCCAAAGTGGTGGGATTACAGGTGTGAGCCACTGCACCCGGCTTAACATCTTCTTCTTTGACTAGGTAATAACTCTACACAGCCAGGAAAGCATTCCTGATATCAAAACCCCTCCTGAAGCACTTCCAGCTCATTTTTTCTGTTCTGTCTTCAGAGAAAGAAATCTAGGAGCTAAAGGCCCAGCACAAAACAGCCTAGCTGGTTAATAAACATGTGTGGAAGGAGTGAACTGGAATTTGAACTCAAGACCTTGTAAAAGGGCAAAGCCTCCTCCATCCAACCGAGTCCTACCTAGGACTCGCAGGAACCATCTCTCTTGCTCCATATTGCTCTCTCCCTTAATGATCACCTGCTTTGGCACTGGGGAAACTCCTATGTCAACAGAAAGTGGAGATATATTCACTAACTGCTAACTAAATCCAAAACAGGCCACTAATCCAGGATCCCAGAATGTGAATTTTAATTTCAAAAAATTCTGGAGGTTGGAAGGAGGAGTGATCAGGAGAAGGTATTTACTCTGTTCTAAATACTGAGTGGAGACTCCCCCTCTCCCAGTCAAAGAAGGAGAAAAGAAGTGAAATGGAAGGGCGAAGAAGCGGATGGACGGTCACAGCTAAGACTCCTAACATAAAAGAATTGCCAAGTTAGGTCAGCATTTAGATTCAGCAGAAGTATCAGCAGAACCAGCTCCCGGAAAGTGCAGAGGCAGAAAGAGATGGCAGAGTCAGAGATGGAGAAAAAAGTGGAAAGAATAAAGGGACTTCCCACCCTCTGTGCATCTACCTTTAGCACACATCCCCCTTTTCCCTTCTTGCTGGAAGAACAGACCCAGCCAAGAAATGGCTGCATCTGAGACCTTAGTCACACTCCTACACAGTCCATTTCTGAAAATTTGGGAGCAATCTCCTCCTTATCAACTGAAAATTAAATGGGCTGGAAACTACAAAAGAATTGCAAATTAGGATGGTGCTAAAGAGTTCTAATTAGTAAATTAGGATTAGAGCTAAGGAGTTTCCAATTTTAGGCAGATCTTTAAACTAGAATAGGTGGGAAAGAGGCAAGACATACATCCAGAGGGCTCTCTCAACATTTCTTGTTAACACAGTGGCACATCCTGCTCTCCCAAGACCCCCTGCTCCTGATTCATTTTAAGGCTAATTCACACACACACACACACACACACACACACACACAAAGTTATTCATGAAAGAGACATTAGAATTCATCTACTCTAATTCCCTTCATTGAATAAATGGGAAAACTTCATAGACAACACAGTTTGATGGAAAAAGTAAAAATAAAAATAAATGAGAACTAAACTAACCCAGAAAAATTATATGGTCCCACAGAGAGTAAGTGATAAAACCAGAGCCAAGTCTACCAGCCTTTTTCACTCTGTGGTTCCTTTCACTTTCTTTAGTCACCAATCCTGGTGTTTGGTCTCAACCTCATTCCTCTTGTTGCAATACAATCCCATTTCTACCTTGCTGCATCTCTAAAGAGATAAGAATTAGGTATACTTGTTCCACTCAGAGGCTCAAAAGACAACTATTCTCTCCCTGTCTTTTCCTCTTGTCCTCAACCCCCACCTTTCCCAGGCTCCTTCTCATTCCTCTCCTTTTCAGCTTCTAAACTGCCCCCTACCCCTAGGAGGCTCTGCCTCCTCACTCCCCTAACCCCACAATCCTTTCCAACAAGCTTTGAGTTTGATAGAGACCAAAAATGATGCTTTGGCAGTAGGTGACGGATGGATGTGATCTGCCTCCTACGGGAATGCTATTTAAAGGGGCAGCCTCACAATCCTCTCCTTCCAAAGTGACAAGAGAAAAGTCTGCTCCTCAATCTCTCCAGAGCTGCAAACTCAGCTCAAGTTAACTTCTGACTTCCTCAACCTGCAACCTGGCCTGCTGCTCCTGCTTCCTATTCAAGTGGGAGGGAGAGTACTTGACAACTCATTGAGGTGTGGGGGCTGAAGGGGGATTCATCTTCATCTCCTTTGATGACAGGTACTTAAGAGAAGCAGGAGGCCCTGTGGGGAGGAGGACTGGAAGAACACTCTTCCCCCAACCGCGTGAGTGCATTTCAGCCATGTGCCAGCTTCTTCTCAAAGTCAAACTTTGTTGGAGAAGAACTGATATAAGCATGAGGACCTAAGGTTAAGGAAGTCTTGTCCCTAGCTGGGACCTCCCTCCCTCCTGGATCCTAGTATTCACAGCAGAGTTGTTCTCTTCCTGCAAAGCAAAGTGCTACAGGGCATCATCCCCTTGGCCAGGCCCTGGACCTTCTGCACCCTTTTTTTTTTTTTTTTTTTGAGACAGGGTCTTGCTCTGTCGCCCAGACTGGAGTGCAATGGCATCATCTTGGCTCACTGCAACCTCTGCCTCCCAGACTCAAGCGATCCTCCCCACCTCAGCCTTCCAAGTATCTAGGACTACAGGCAAGAGCCACTATGCCCAGCTAATTTTTGTATTTTTTTGTAGAGACAGAGTTTGCCATGTTGACCAGGCTGGTCTCAACCTCCTTAGCTCAAGAGATCCACTGCTCTCGGCCTCCCAAAGTGTTGGGATTACAGGCAACAGCCACCATGCCCAGCTAATTTTTTGTATTTTTGTAGAGACGGGGTTTCACTATGTTCACTATGTTTCACTATGTTCAAGTGATCCGCCTGCCTCCCAAAGTGCTGGGATTACAGGGGTGAGCCACCACACCCAGTTCCTTCTGCACTTTGAAGTTGGCCCACCTGCCAACTGGATTGAACACCGTGGCAGGGGAGGCAGTGTTTCTACTGTCCAAACAAAAGGGAGCACCTCTGCAAGTATCTTGCCCCAGGCCTTGTGGGAGGGATAATTCCATCTCATTGCTGCAAGCAAGTTAATGGAGATTTTAATGAAAACACTACATTAATGAAAACGCTGAGGCTAGAACCTACTCTGAGCCTGTAAGACAAACAATTGGGGTGAGATTTCTGATATCCATTCTTTAGTTCCTTTGGGCCTAAGTAAAGCAAACTTACAACCTGGGACACAACTTATTGTGTCCCAGGTTGTAAGAGGACAGAGACCCTCCTGGTAAAGGAAGCAAATTGCCTGAAATGCTGATGGGTCCTGTTACTTCTCTGTCCCTTCACCTCTGGACATTCACTTTTTGCTTCTGGTGGTAAAGGCCATCATGTCCTCACCTTCTCCAATTTGCTCCTTCTAAGGTCTCTGGATTCTAAAACCCAAGTCTGCCCTTGTGAAGAGGCAGACCGGGCAAGTAGAAAAGGTCTAGGACTGAACATCAGACTTGGGTCCCAGTTCTAGTTCTACTGCTAAACATGTGACCTTCATTAAGTCATTTAATATTTCTAAATCTGTTTTCTGACCTGAAATAGGAAAGCCTTCCCTGGCTACCTTGCAGAATTGCTATAAGGATGTGAAAGCACTTTGAAAAAGTATAAGTGGTAGAGAAATATGTGTGTATAATTATATGTTTACAAAAAGATATATCAAATGACAAAATTTTAGAAATAGAGAATATATCTGTGTTACCAGGAGCTAGAGATGGGGAAGGGGGTTGTGGGAGGGGAAAATTGCTATAAAAGAGCAATACGAGGGATCCTTGTGGTGATGGAACTGTTCTCTATCTTTTTTTAAATTATTATTTATTCTTTGAGAGAGAGTCTCACTCTGTCACTCAGCCTGGAGTGCTGTGGCAGGATCTCAGCTTACTGCAACCTCCGCCTCCCAGGATCAAGTGATTCTGCTGCCTCAGCCTCCTGGATAGTGGGACTACAGGCACGCACCACCACGCCCTGCTAGTTTTTGTATTTTTAGTACAGACAGTGTTTTGCTATATTGGCCAGGCTGCTCTCAAACCCCTGACCTCAGGTGATCCACCTGCCTTGGCCTCCCAAAGTGCTGGGATTACAGGCGTGAGCCACTGCACCCGGCCTGTTCTGTATCTTGACTGTAGTGGCAGATACGCAAACCTACACATGATGAAGCTGTATAGAAATAGATAACACACATATGTGCACACACACAGAGACAGAAATGAACATAAGCAAAACTGGGGAGGGAAATCTGAACAAGATCAGTAGATTATATCAATGTCAGTTATCCTGGTTGTGGCAGTATACTATAGTTTTGCTAGATGTTACCATTCAGTGAAACTGTGTAAAGGAAAATAGAATTTCTCTGTATTATTTCTTACAAGTGCAGGTAGATTAACTATCTCAATAAAATTTTCAGTTTTATAAAAAGGCATTCTGTCTACCCTCCATCCCCCCCGCAGCAACTTGTCTTGCTGTCCTCTGGGAGGCTCCTCTTAAGCAGTTCTATATGCAGATGCAGATGGGGGAGGGATCTCTATCCCCTCAAGCAGAAAAATATAAGCATATAGCGTAGTTGTTCAGATACTTCTGAGCCTTCTCTTCCTCATCAACTTTACTCTCAGTCTCATAAGCCTGACACTGAATCACCCTTTAGAACATAAGTCCTTCCCATAGCAAGGAAGGAGGATTAGCTGATGCACGAAGCAGGATTCTCTATCACTTCCATCCTAAAGAGCAGACAATTGTTGCTAAGAAAAATTTGTATGTTGATTATGAGTGCCAAGTTAAGAAAGTATTGACTAAGCCTGGGTCTCAAGAAATAAAAAGCAAACACATGTACAAAACCCCAAAACAGCTATCAAATAGGCTTAACGAAGGCTGAATCGTTTTTGCTGAAAACCAACAACTGCTTCCCTTTCATCATGAAAGTATGGACATGACCCTAATTAATCAACTAGCTAATTATATTTGTCAATTCCAACCACTCTAGACCTGTGACATATATGATCTGTTTCTCCACTTCTCCCTGGCAGTGGGTGCACAGAAGTGACGCATGGGGGCCACTATTTCCTGCCAAGGAGTTAAGTAAACCTAGTTTAGTGCTATCTTGAATGCCCCAGGCTCTGTGACACTTGAAATTCTAATTAGCGCAGAAAAGGGCTAAGTTGAAACAGCTTGTACTCCCTCAAGGATACCCACTCTCAGGGCCGTACAACCTAATGAGGTCTGTGAAACTGAAGATCCAGAAGAGAAATCCCTGCCTGGAGCAACAGCTGTACCCAGGCTGACAAAAGGATTTGGGGTTAAATTAGTCCCTCCCAATGAAAGGCACAGTACCTCCAAATGGTACAGGAGTGAAAACCCACCTGAGTCTGCGCCAATCAGTTGTCATGTGACCTAGAATTGATGGAGACTAACTGACCCTCTGCTCTGGGTTGTGGAGATATCAAAGCAGGAGGGGTTAAAGCAAGACAGAACTTGTAACAAACAATGTAGTAGAGCAGGCGGGCCGTGAACATCTCTGAAGGGCACTTCCTCCTTGCCCCAGTAGGAAACGCAGTCAAGCTGGGGGCAAAGGAAGAGACCCAATGACTCCTCTCGAAGAGCCCCACAAAGGAAAAGCGGGGCTCTTTTGCTGCTACTCTGCAGTAGGAGCAGGCTGAATGTTTGCTGAACACATTTGAAAAAGGAAGAGAGAAGATAATGGTCCTAATGAATGTGCAGGAGACAATAGCAGCTCCAGTGGGAGGATTATAAGCTCATTACGGTTTAATATGATGATTGATCATCTCTGCCCGCCAGCATTATCCTAAGAATAGTGATGAAGGTCGGAGAGGCCCATGCCTGTCAGAGCTCAAGCTCAAGTCACCAGAAGATAGAAAATATACTTGTACATTAGTCCTTTTCTCATTGTAAAATTCACACATGTGGCCCCACGCCCTAACTTTTTCCATAGACTGTCCTCCATGCCCCCAGCCTGCCTCACTGCTCTACGATTTCTCAGCCCTGGATTATTCTTCCACAGATCTGTTGATCAACTCTGGCTCCTGACCCTCTCCTTAGTGACCCCAACCCATTCCCACCCCTTGAGAAAGTGACCACAGCTTCCACTATGGCAAGGGTTTAGGAAGGTCCAAAGGGGCTCTTCAGTGGGTACTGGCAGGCACTCAGTGGCTTCCGTTTAGGTGGAAGGCCCGGGACACCTCCCGATAGGCATTTCGAAGCAGGACATAAGGGAAACAGGACTCCAGCATGTCCAGGGTCAGGAAGGATGACTCCTCCACCACCTGGAAGAGATCGGGCCAAGAGATGAGAACCTCAGGTAGGGCATTTGTCTGTGACACCCTGTTCCTTTTGCATAGTTCCCAGGCCCTCTGAGGCCCTAAGAGTTACAAGTGAACAGGGTTCCAAATCACACCCCCCTCTTCCTCCCTCACTTGGTTTGGCTCCAGGAAGGCAATGTGGCATCTTCAGCTCCATTATCATTGACCCTGACCCCCTCATCAGGACTATGTGAAGGGCACAGAAGCAGAAGGCAGGAGAGAACCACTTTCCTAGTGGCAGCAAAACCCATTCTCTCCCATTCTGGATGCTAAATCACATGTGGGTGGGCAGCATACAGATGCAGGTAAAGATGTATAAAAGTGCTAATTGCAAAGCTTTGCAGCGAGAGAAACAAACACCACTGCAGGCCATGGAAGGGGGCCTGGAATTCACATGGGTCCTCTTGTGTTGGGCCTCAGTCTCCTCCCTCTCTCAGTACAGTGCTTAGGGAACAGTAAGGATGCTGCATAAAGGAGCAGGCATGATTAATTAGTTTAATTAGAAGCCTGTGTGCTGCGGTAATCCCAGCAGCCCCCACAGCCAAGCAGGAAGATAGATCAAGATGCCTGGAGAAGAATGAGAGTGGGGGTGAGGGTGGAGAGGGGGAGGTGGGTGGACAGGGCATGTTCATGAAGAGCAGCATAGCCTAGTGGTGGACTGGAGGGTCCCCATCCCTGAGGAAGGAGCAGGGTGTATTTCCTTCAGTGCTTTGCTTATCCAAGAGGTAATGAGACTAAAAAACACACTCTGGAGAGGTGTCCCATATCCTCTGGCAATTCACACAGATGGGTTCTCCACAATATATCTGGTACTCCAAATCCTGAAAATTCACTAAGGAAAGAGAATCTGCCATATCTACTCTAACGTGTTTCTCTCTCTGAAGTCCTTTCAAGTTTTAAAACGTAAGATTTTCCTATTCTCAAACACATCCACACACAACAGCTGCAAAAGAGCGGAAACTGCAGGCTGAAGGCAGGGAAACCTGCTGGTAAAACTGTAGCCCTGATGGTAGGTCAAATATCAAAAAATTTCTTGCTAGGCAAGACTTTCAAACCTTCAGCTGGGAAAGAGATGAGCTGTCTTCTCCAAGGTGCTACCCTCAGGTACCGGGAAATGAATAATGACTTCAAGCAAATCCACTGGCCCAAGACTTTCTATTCTCCATAAAGCACAAGAAAATAACAGGGCTCCCAAGTGGCAGAAGTTTACGGGAGTGGAAACAGCCCTAGAGGGATGGCCAAGAAACCTGGGTTCCAGTCCCAAATCTGCCATATATTTTAGGGGAGACCTTGATTGTCATCTTTCCCTCCCTGTTCTTCAGTTTCCTCATCTATGACTTGTAAGTACTGGACTAATTGCCAGGATCTGGTCTGGTTCTGGCATTTAGGATTCCACGATTCTATAAGAGCCATGTCTTTCCCCAGGAAACCTGTGCCAGGAACAGACTGGCAACACTGAGGTGCGGGCACAGCCCAGGCTTGACAGCCAAAACAGAAAGACCCCGGGGACAGAAGTGCTGGTCAGAATTTGAGGCTACATGAGTAGCCTCTTAACTCAGAATACAGCTCCTTCACCTTCAGTCATTTCCAATTTCTCTGTGGAAACATTTGCATTTAAATTGCTTTGCAGCAACTAGTCCCTCTAGTTTCTCCCTCCAACAAAAAGTACCTGATCCTAGCTCTGTTCCTGTCACTCTGTTGGCCTCACTGGAAGGCCACAGGGGCAAACACTTTCCACATTTTGGGGTGCTGGAAGGGGTCTAAGCAGAAGGAGGTAAGAATACAGGTGGGTAATACAGAATCACCTCCAACTTGACAGGGGTGAAAACTACCTGAGGAAGTGAAGAGTCGTGCCAAAATCATCCAGAACCTAAAATGAGCAGCAGACAGCAGGAACTAACATTTGCTGAGCATCTACTATGTACTAGGCACTTTCACGCATAATATCTTATGAATTCTAACCACTCTGTCATAAGGATTATTACCCACTTTAATGGATAGAGAGCCGAAGTCTCAGAAGAGTTCATTGCCTTGCCAAGGCCATGCTGCTGCTCTATGTATTGTGCCCCACATAGCCCACCACCACTGGCACTGTCCTTACTCTGCCGTCATCTACCTCCTCTGCCCTCTTGCCTCACCACACACACCCCACACAAATACATCCACCCCCATGTCCATTCTCCTCTCTCTCATAATCCTTAACCAGCCCAGCCTAGGCCTTTTTCTAGCTGGAGAAACTAAGGCATAAATACCACTCAGTGCCTGTGTATTTCAAGAAGGAGACCTGGAGGGAATCCCAGGAATCCCTGGCCCCTAGCATTTCTGGGCCTGGGACAAGAATACAGATGGAGGTCCGCATACCATATGACTAATTAAATCAAGCTAACAAACTAGTATATTCTAGCTTTCCACCTTCACAATGTACCTTTGTAGTCTTATGGAAGCCCAGGTTTGAATTAAGAATTTTTGAACTCCTCCAAGTTCTGCACCAGAACAGGGTGAAGGGAAGAAACAAGCTTCCAGCCCAGTCCCCCTTCTCCTCCCACCCTCAGTTAGAGGGATTTTCTGTGCACTTGTAGACTTCCTCATCTGCATATCTAAACTCCAGCCATACGTCCCTTGGGCACTAGAGGTATATCCACCAGTAGGACGGTCCACCTCAGTAGGAAGAAGTTTAACACAGGCTCTACAAGTGGGCTGAAGCTGCTTAGCAAAGTATTTTGGAGCCCCAGATATCTCTCGTATGGGCCTCAAGGTGGGGTACAGGCTCCACCCCTTCCCATTCCCCAGAGGAGGGCCCCAGAACACTCTACTAGAGGAAGGCCCAAGAAGGGCCTTTTAAACACTGGGCCCAGGGCAAGAGCCCTTCCTGTCCATATCTAAGTGCATTACTAACATGGAGAATCAGAGCAAAAGAGTGAGGAAGAGTGTTGAAGAGGGAAACAGGGTCATGAGGAAAAAAACTTTTAAAGTTAACTGAGTCAGAGTTCCCAAAACTTTCTGCCAGAGTAGAGAGAAGCCCACAGCTGGGGAAGCAAGGAGAAGAGACAGCAGGAGCTCCCTGATTCATGGCCCACCAGGCTCCCTGCCTTACAGCATTTTAACTAAAATCCTTTCCCTCCTCTGAGACCCCACCCCTCAACCTCTGAGTTCAGCTCTGTGTTATCCAGCACTCTTTTCATAGTACTCTTAAAAACAAGAAATGCAGTGGTAGAAAATTGTCAAGTGAAACCAAACATGTACTGGACAGGTAATTACCAATAAGGGGCACAGCTGCCCTATCAGGTCAGATTCGGGAACATTGCAGGACATGGGCCCAGCCAGCTTAGGGGCCAGGAAGGCCCTGTCTTGCAGAAGTCCTTATTATAGGACAAGTTTAGAATGTTAATCAGAATGTGAGGACTAGACTCAGAGGGTTATGCAGAATTAAGTCCTTAGTTAATGCTTTTGGGTGACAAGAATGGCAAGGATGCAAACACCCTGAAGAGGAGTCTCCCTCTGGCCCTTCCGCTCCTTGTTCTCAGACCAACTTAAATAAGATACTTACTAAGCGCATGAGCAGAGAAACGGATTCTCGATTTCTGGTTTTAAGCTTGTCAGTCTCTTGGCCCAGCTGCAAGAGGCTGACAGAGGCCACCTGTAAGGGAAGAATTTGTAAAGCAGATTTTTATAGAGGTCAGTATCAAACGGCTTCAGGCTGCAGGAAGTTAAGAAAAGATCAAGGAGGAGAGTTAAGAAGTGCTGGAATGTTCCTGAAGACTCAGAGTGGGAAAGTGGCAAATCTCCTAGGTTTCAGAGATACATGTTGCCTATAAGCCAGCCTGGATCTCACTGACCTCCCAGTGCAGACAACAGGTTGCCAGGAGCGCTAGGGGAGAGATTGCAAGGGGCAGGGAAACAACCTAGAGCAAAGGAGGTGATGTATGCCAGGAGATTAACCTCTCTTTTCCTAGGCAGCCTCCAGACACCACTGTCATCAGGCTGTTTACGGCTGACTCCCCATCTGACTAGAGGCAGTGAGCCTCTGATTCAGACACAGCGCTGGCTCGTGGTATTCTCCCGTCAATTCCCAAATGGCTGTCATCTCCATCATCCCCAAACCCCCAGAGGATCAAAGAAGAAACATGATTCATTGTATCCCAGGCCCAGGTGACCTGCATTTAGCAAACAAAGAGGATAAAAGGGAAGGCAAGGGTGGGGGATTCCCTTCTCACCCATTCTCAGAGATCTGGTGTGAATCCTCTTTGCATTTAAGATGCTCAGAGCCAGGTCTATCTGGTTGGGTGCCTCAGCTTAAATAGAGACACACCAACCAAGCTTATGATCCCTGACATGTACTTCTCAGGATGAGGGTATAATTCCTGAGAGAACAATATGATCCGCTGTGTTTCCTCCTGGAAGGAGACATATGAGGCCCTGGTTCTTATATCGGGACCATACTTTGCAAAGAAATAAGCTCTCTGTTACTGAGAATGCTCAAGCAGGCAGAGGGGAATGGACCATGTATCAGAAGTATATGAACAAAATTCCTCCGTGGAGGATTTAGAATGGAAAATTCTAGGGCCTATTGTATTTGTTCTGAGGTTTCCCAGAGGCAAAACTAAGATCCATGGTGAGAGTTACAGGAAGTCAAATTTTGGCTAAAATTTTTAACATTTTTTTCAAAGAAATTGGATATGACCTACAGTGGAATCTGCTGCCTAGTTTTCAGTTCCAGCCCCTAGAAATCTAGACCATTGGTTCTAGTGAGATCCCCAGACAAGCACCATCAAGATTACCTGGGAACAGAAATGCACATTATTCAGCCCCACCCTAATCTACTAAGGTAGAAACTCTCCAGGTGATTCTGATTTACATTAAAGCTTGAGAAGTGGTCATTGATCATTTGTCTGCACAGAGTTAGAAAGGGCCTTAGAGATGATAAAACTCAGTGTCTCTACAACTTGAATGTGCATCTGATCTCCCAGAGGCCTTATTAAAAACACAGAGGCCTAGATTTACCCTACAATATTCTAACTCAGTAGGTCTGGTGTAAAGATCAGGAATATGTATTTTAACAAGCTCCCCAAGATACCCTGATGCATACCAAGGTGCATGGATTCGGTTTAATCTGAATTCATGGGTTCAGTTTAATCTCACTGTTTTATATTTGAAAATACTGAGGCCCCAAAATCTTGGCACTTCAGAGGTCACACAACTACTTAATGGCAGATCAAAAATCAGAAAACCAGATTTTCTGACTCTTTGTCCAATGATCTTCCCAAATATTCAAGCAGAGGCTGAAACACCAGCTGTTAGGAAATTTAGAAGAAACTCTTGCTTTTCATACAGTAGCTTCTCACTCTTTACTGAATGAATTAGGTGGGAAGTTAGACTCAAAAGCCTGTTCAACGATAATTGTCTACAGATTTAAGGCAAACCAATTCCAGCCCTTTGCAATCTTCCATTCTTTATAACCTAGACCCACTCACCACTAGAAATTCCTTGAGGTGAGTTTCAATGTTCTTGTTGTAGAGCGTGAAGAGGGCAGCAGACACCTGGATGATGGCTTTGGTCAAGCAATGAATATTGTTGTTGTAACCTAGGTTATTATTGATACAGATGGAGAGAAAAAAAAGGAAATGACAAAGTAAGCCACTCCAGGATGACCCAAACTGGTAATTTCTCATGTTTTCAGGCTGAGCCACCAGTATTTGACACCAAAAGGATGAGAAGGCATTTTGAGATTAGAGGCAGGATATTCCTATGAAATCTTATTGAAATCGAATTACGCATAGTTCATTCTCTCATTCTCAAGGGTTTTGTTTTGTTTTGTTTTTCAGGATAGGGGGTGTTTTCTTCCTTTTTTTTTTTTTTTTTTTAAAGACAGGGTCTTGCTCTGTCACCATGCTGGAGTGCAGTGGCACAATCATGGCTCACTGCATCCTTGACCCCTTGGGCTCAAGCCATCCTCCTACCTCAGCCTCCCAGCTAGCTGGGACTACAGGCCACCCTGCCTGGCTAGTTTGTTTATTTTTGTAGAAACAGGATTTCACCACGTTGCCTAGGCTGGGCTGGAACTCATGGGCTCAAGTGATCTGCCTACCTCACCTTGGCCTCCCAAAGTGCTAGGATTACAGGCGTGAGCCACCATGTCCAGCCTTCAAGTGCTTTTTGAAATAGAACTTTACACCCAAGTCAGAAGTCTATATTTTCCAGTGTCTCTTGTCTCCTCTGTCTACCCCAGAACACTAACTTGAATAGCACTGGTCTCTCAAACCTACCCCTTACTTACCATCCTTCTCAATGCTATAAAAGGAAGAAGGGTCAGGGGCAAGGAGTGGGAGGGAAACTGCCAGAAAGATCAAGAGCAGGCAGGCCACCTTATATTCCTCCTCAGGAGATGAAGTATCTGGTGAGAGGGAAAAGAGGAAAAGTGAATAAAGTCAGCAAACAGGAGTTATCTGTTACAGGGGTCCTACTTCACAGAATTGCTGTGAGGATCACAGGAGAAAATATCTATGAAAACACTTTATAAAGCCCTATGGGCAAGTTATTACTTAATTTTCCTGAAGAAACAGGACTAGCATCCACCTATAGTGAAGGGCCTGAGTCCTGGAGGCCTCCCTGGCAACAGGGCAGAACTTTCAGCCAAGGGCTCTGCTGATGCACAACGCAACCCTAGGATGCCTGTCCACTGCCTGATAGGGTGGAGAGGCAGGAAGAAGAGGAAAGGTTCTCACCCACCATGAGAAAAGAAGAAGGGTAAGTCTGGCCATTTTGAAAGGTCTTAATAATCCTAGCCCCTTGGTTCATCCTGTTCTGAGTGTGTATAGGTATGAATGTAATCAGAGGAAATGTGTAATGGAAAATACAAGTGTTAAGTGTGAGATGGGAAGCCATAAACAGTGTCAAGGTGATTATGTGGAGGGAGAAAGCATAAAATCACTATGGGGAATTTGGGTGCTATACCACACAACCCGCTATTTTGTATTGTTCTCTCATTGTTTCATTTGCATTAATCTTATTTTCCCAACCAGATTGTAAATGCCTTTGAGCACTTGCAGAGCACCAAACAGACTCTCACTTAGTACTTTTTAGCTGATTGGTAGATCAACTAGTTGGAACCTGAGGATGTAGATCAACTAGTTGAAACCTGAGGACAAATCTAAATTGCCTATGTAAGTATTTTCTGAAGGTTAGGGTTCTTCCTTCACTCCCAGCTTATATCCTCTGAATATATAATCTCAAATAAAGGCTTCTTTGACACTGACATTTTTCTACCCAAAATAAGGCCCAAGCCCTCCTTTCCCAAATCTTGCCCCCTTTCCCCAATCTTACCAGCTTTCAGATTAGCAATGGCAGCCACCAAGGCTGGGTCAATGTCACAGCCCACACCTGCAGCAGATGCCAGCTCGAAGATACTCAGGGTCACCTGGAGAGAAGAAAATAACATTCTAGAGAAGATTCACAGGACATAATGGCTTGACAGAAGGAATGCGCAGCCAGGACTCTTGGATCACAGATTTAATTCTTTTTATTTTTTTAAAAGATACTTTTATATATATGTAGAGAAAGAGAGAGAGTCTCGCTATTTTGTCCAGGCTGGTTTCAAACTCCTAGGCTCAAGAAATCCTCCTGCCTCAGCCTCCCGAAGTGCTGGGATTACAGGCATGAGCCACAGTGCCCAGCTAATCATAGATTTTAAACTTCTGGTTTATTGTTATCTTTTCTATATATTCCCTTCATAGCTCTCCCTATCCTACAGGGAAAATAACCCTTTGGGACACTCCATCGTACAAATTTACTTTTTCAACTTCATTTTCCTAAATACTCCCTTTATTCAATGCTGCCAGGATAATTTATTCACTGTCCCCAAACTACAACTTCCTCTCCCATACTCTGGTTCAGGTGCTTCCCTCTTTTGAGGGTCCTTTTTTCTCCTCTATTTGTATCTATGTTACGTCCATCCCTTAGATCTCATCTTCTCCGTGAAGCACTACCTGATTGCTTCAGCCCAAACCCACCTCTTCCCTCCTTACGTTGGTACCACTGACTTAGCATTGATCACACACAGCATCTGGTGTTAGTTATCTTTTTAGATAGAATGCAAGACTCATCTTCTTATCTTGCCAAATAAGATAGCTTTTTAAAACCTCATGGCACAGTGAAGGGAGAAAAAAGCTTTGGAGTGAGATAGATCTGGGTTCAAGTCCTAGCAACACCACTTATTAAGTGTGTGACCTTGACTAAAAGTTACTTAACCTCTTTGATCCCTCGTTTTCCCATCTATAAAACTGGCGTAATAACATTTACCTCACATAGTTGTTGTGAAGATTAAATTAGACCACACATGTAAAGCATCGACCCTAGTGACTAACAGAGAAAATGTGATGCCTTTACATCCTCTTCCTTTATCTTTTTTTTTTTTTTTTTTTCTTTGAGACGGAGTCTCGCTCTGTCGCCCAGGCTGGAGTGCAGTGGCATGATCTCGGCTCACTGCAAGCTCCGCCTCCCAGGTTCACGCCATTCTCCTGCCTCAGCATCCTGAGTAGCTGAGACTACAGGCGCCCGCCACCATGCCTGGCTAATTTTTTTGTATTTTTAGTAGAGACGGGGTTTCACCGTGTTAGCCAGGATGGTCTTGATCTCCTGACCTCGTGATCCACCCGCCTCAGCCTCCCAAAGTGCTGGGATTACAGGCGTGAGCCACTGCACCCGGCCTTCCTTTATCTTAAAGTCAGGAGTTTTGCATTTCTCTTTATCTTCTCTAGTGTTTAACATAACACTGAGCACATAGAAGGCGTTCAATAAATACTGACTGATTGACACCTGAATCTCTCATTGTACTTATAATCAGGTTCTCAGGACACAGCCCCTACTCCCATACTAAGTACCTAGACCCCTTTTTAGATTTAAAAAAATGTTTTTTGAAAGAACAAGGATAATTGTTTTAATACTGGACAACTAAGTACCTTATCCAAGTAATCCCACAGACTGGCCAGAACAATGGCTCATGCCTGTAATCCCACCACTTTGGGAGGCCAAGGTGGGCGGATCACTTGAGTCCAGGAGTTGGAGACAAGCCTGGCCCACCTGGTGAAACCCTGTCTTTACTAAAAATACAAAAATTAACCAGGTGTGGTGGCATGAACCTGAAGTTCCAGGAAGAACTCGGGAGGCTGATGCATGAGAATTGCCTGAATCCAGGAGGTAGAGGTTGCAGTGAACTGAGATCGCACCACTGCACTCCAGCCTGGGCAACACAGCAAGACTCTGTCTCAAGAAAAAAAAAAAAGAATCCCACAGACATACCAACATACACACACTTTGCCTGTGGTACTGATACAGAAGCCAAATCTTTGCCACCTTCTGTTCTGCCCTTATTTAAATCCCCTACTACCTAAATGACTGTTTGTGGAACCACGGCCTCGGAGATAAGGAACCTGGTTCATGAGGCTTTCTGGAGGAAGAAAGGGATGGTTGAAGGGATTTTATATTTTCTTCTTCTAATCTTCTTGCTCCTCTGAGGCAGTAACAGCATCTCTGATGGACAGGCCATCCTCCCTCTCTGCCCCTACCTGCTAATTTTCACAGGCAGGCAGAGCCTAAAGATTGGAGCTACCCAGGAGATATCAGCTAGACAAGCTCCTGACAGTCTAGAGCATTTGGACCAACATCAGCAAGTGCCAGAAACCCAGGCTCAGCTTAAAATCAAAGATCTTTCAAGAGGGGCAGCTATCCCAGTGAAACACTACCCCCTCACTGCCCC
Organism: Hylobates moloch; assembly: GCF_009828535.3. Taxonomy (NCBI): domain Eukaryota; kingdom Metazoa; phylum Chordata; class Mammalia; order Primates; family Hylobatidae; genus Hylobates; species Hylobates moloch. Next base: position 50,130,646 of record NW_026652288.1, read on the forward strand.
CAGTCACTTGCCCCTCAAGATTTTAGGCAGATAGAGGGGGAAATTTCACAACTCTTTTGATCTCAAAGTAAGGAAGATTTTCTTAACACATAACTTTAATTCTTCCTGCTAACCAGTTTCCTGTTATCACAGACCACTCTCCGTTAAAGGAATCAATTATAAGAGAAGGAGCCTGCCCTATGCATTTGAAGGATTCTATTCCTAGGCTTTAGCTGTATTTCCTGCCATAGCATACTTCTTAGTTCCAGATGATTCAAAAGACGAGATGACTCAAAGGTGGGAGATGGGTGGGAAATGGATGCTTAACTTATATTGTCTGCGGAAGCCCTTCTTCCTCTCACCATCTCCTGTAGTAAATGGGGGTCTGAGGCAGATGATACAGACATAGAGGAACCAGAAAGCTTAAGGATGGGAGGAAGAAAAGGCCAGGAAAATAAAAGACTGAGGGCAGGCAGGGTGGGTGGGAATGAAAGGAACAAATCTTCCCACAAACAGTACCTAACCTCAAGACTAAAGAGCGGACTTGTTTGCACATAGTTTATCTAATTTGCACAGTGCTCATGTCAGGTGAAAACCTACAGATGCTATCCTAGGTTTTACCCCTCCCCCTCCAGTAATGTCTCCCCAACCCTCAAAGTGTCCCCCAGCCTCCCACTTCTCTCCATCCCCCTACATCTCGCCAGCTCTGCTCTTTCTCTCCAAGAATATTCATCTGACCAGTTTTCCTATTCAAACCCTCGCCCTTATCCCTATGGTGTTCTTCAGAACCCGCTCTCCCTTACAAGATCCTAGCTACCTCCTTTTCAACAACAAAAGTCTCCTAATTAGATTCTACTTTGCACTCCCCCATACCTTGATGTCTGTGTCTGGTGTGACAAACTCCTTCAAGCACTCAATGGGACCCATAAGAAATGGGCAATGGGAGGAGAAAACCTGGAGGAAAAAAAAAAAGAAAACCATGAGTCCACAAGACCATGACCAATGCCTTCAAAAATAGGTAGAAATAAAAAAAAAAAAAAGGAGGGGCACTCAGCTTAGATAAGAACCTAGCCAGCTTTCCAAGCCATCCTCTCCTTATGCCTCTAGGTTTCCTAAGCTCATTTATTCCTAGGGATCTTCTAGGATCTCTGCCAAACTACGCTCCCTCTTCTCAATGCTCACCAACCCCTTCTGAAGCAGAAGTTAAAACTGATTCCCACAATACTTCCACAACTTCTCATACAAACCCCACCCACAGAGGTATCTGTGACTCTGTGGCAGACCCCTTCCCACCAACTCACCTCCCGAAGTCCCTCTTGGGCCATGGCCCTGAAACTGAGGATAACCCCAATGATGGTCATGCGCTTTAGCACATTTTCAGCCCCTGAGGAGAAAGAAGGGTGTTAGAAAAGATAATTTAGAGAGGGATTGGTGATGATTTTGATTCTACAGACCCAGCCTAGCCTCCAGATTCCTGAAAACCCTGTCATCTGCAATGTGATTCCACAGCTGCTTCTCACTATAGGGGAAGAGGATGCTTACCTGTCAGCTGGGGCAGCAGGGAAGCCATCAAGTCCGGCTTGCTAAAGTTGGATCTGATCTGAACAAGTATGTCCATGTTTTCCACCACCAGCTTCTGCAGTCCAGGAACACAAAGACAATAAGCAGGAAAAGAAGAGACCAATGTTATGTCTCCCCCCCAGTCTCCTATACCCACCCTCTTTCCTCAAGGTAGGATCTTTTCCCCAAGGGACTGTTTCCATATACCTTCAGCTCCACAATCTGAGAGGTCACATGCCACATCAGGTTTTCACTCAGGAACTTCATGCCATAGGGGCCCAGGAGTTCAGCCAAGGCCCGCATCTCTGGAACAGAATTACAGAGGCCCCAGATGGGACTCAGAAGGTACTGGAGTATTTGTACAACAGCTATAGGGTAATTTAAATATTTAAAATGTTTTCCAGAAAGGAAAGAAAACGAGAAGTCAAGGAGCAAAAATGGCCTAAAATCCTACATTCAAGTGACAAGTCTGGCAAGTCCATGGGACATTTACCCTCTCTCCACTGGTACTCACACCAAGACTTACCACAAATGATAACTAATTACTTTACTTTCCTATAAGAATCTATACTTTCCCGTATTCCTTTATACGACACTTGGGTTTTACTCTTGCTGTACTAGCTATACTAGTTTTATTAGATGTAAGACCTTAAGTCATTGAACCTCTCTGAGCCTGGTTTACTTCTCTGTAAAATGAGGATATGAATATCTGCCATGAACAACTCACAGAATTGATGTGAGAGTAAATAAGATACATTATAAAAACTTTGGAAAATATATGGATAAAGGATTATGATGATGATGTTATGAGTCCTCTGAATTATGTGGCATAGGAAGGATCATCATGGTTTTACAGACAAGGGGATTAAGTGCTTGTCCAAGGCCACTTAACCACAGCAGGGGCTGGTACTGGAAGCCTAGTGCAATGTCTTACTGCCCCTTACCGCATCCCAGCAGATACAACTATTTCCTCATCCAAGATCTGATGGTTTTTGTATGTTTTTCCCTTTACTTCCCTTACTTAGTGTCCCACTGTCCAAATTTCCCTCTCCTTGAGTTACCTTTTCTTTTTTCATAATCAACACACATCCCCCAGAGTCTCAGTTCTTTATTCCTCCAAATCCTTCTTTTCTCTAGTCAGTCCCAGTGCTTTATCCCTTGCCACCCAGCCTGCTCTGGCCCTTTGTGAATTAAATAAAACCTGCCTGGGGAAATCCCATGTTAGAAACACTAGTGACAAATCCAGATAGGGAGGAGCTCTAGCTATGATCTCTGGCTGTGGGCCATCCCAGCAGGGAAAACCATGAAAGACCAGAAGTAACAACAACAAGAGAACAGTAGAAGAAAGGCAAGTTTAATATCGCTAATAAAAGTTCAGAGAGAAATGGAAGTCAAGGCTCCACACTCAAGTCTTTCAAGGCAGGACCAGTGATCTCCATTTTCATCAATGTCAGAGGAAATGGAACTGGTCACAGCCACTGACACAGAGTCTTGTCCACAGTAGATCTTAGACATTTTTAGAGTCAACCTGTTTTAATAGGAAGAACTGAGCTGAGAACTATGAAAGGATTTCCTGACCGATCAACTTGGATAATGCCGCAATGGCTGACAGAGAGGAAGAAGAGCTGAATCGCCCTCTGTAGCTGACGGAGAGGAGACACACTGATCTACCAGTTTGGATCTGCCAAAGCTCCTTACTCCAGTCTTCTCTACCCCCAGCTAGCAACCCTAGGGCATCCTTCTCTTTCCATCTATCTATTTTTGCAGTAGCATTGCCCCATCACTATGGCAACCCAGGGAAATTGGGGTGGGGGTGGTAGAAGGGGGAATCAGCATTACCTCCTGCTGCTTGTCATTTGTCAGCCAGACCTAAAGCTGACTTTAGAGGCTGCCTACAGTTTGTGGGTAGAGTTGATGAGAAGGGGACATCTGAAACCTGCAGCAGGTAAAGCGTAGGGTCAGCTTACTGATGGAGGCGGGATGATGGGAAGGAGGCAGAACTGGAAAACAGAACTGTGTACTTTGGCTTTCTTAGCACCCCCCAAAGAAGAAGACTGGAGAGGACAGCATCGCTGGAACATCTTCTCCCTGTCCCAGATACTATGCAGCATCCCCGATTTATATGGAGGTGAGAGGAAGGAGAAAGAAGTAGGATAGTTCATGAATTAGTTGGTAAAAACAAATCTATTAAAAAGGATCTGTATGGTTTCAAACCCTCTTGAGAAAGGGAAAGGCTTCCCATCTCATTCACTACACACTCCTTACCTGCCTCCCCCTGAGACACAAAAGCACTTCTAGACACTGGAAGGCAGCACTGTACAGTGCTTAAGCCCCCAGGTCCTGGAGTTTGACTGCCTGGAGTTGAACTCCAAGTCCTACTATTTATGAATGTGTGGACTTAGGCAAGTTCCTTAAACTCTCTGTGTCCCAGTGTCCTCTTCTGAAAAACGGGAATAAGTGTATCTATTATACCTCAAGGCTGTTATGAGCATTAAGTGAGTTAATATGTATAAACACTTAGAACTTAGCCCACAATAAATGCCATGTATCATCTCATCATCGTTATTATTAAACATCAGCAATCCAAACACTGGCTAAGACTCTAAAATGTATCCCTAAAGCATAAGACGCTGGCTGGGCACGGTGGCTCATGCCTGTAATCCCAGCACTTTGGGAGGCTGAGGCAGGCAGATCACGAGGTCAGCAGATCAAGACCATCCTGGCTAACATGGTGAAACCCCATCTCTACTAAAAATATATATATATAAAAAATTAGTCCGGCATGGTGGCATGTGCCTGTAGTCCCAGCTATTCGAGAGGCTGAGGGGGGAGAATTGCTTGAACCCGGGAGGCGGAGGTTGCAGTGAGCCAAGGTCGTGCTGCTGCACTCCACCCTGGGCAACAGAGCGAGACTCCATCTCAAAAAAAAAAAGAAGAAGGAGAAGAAGAAGATGCCATGACAGCAGACCACTATTTAATAATTCCAACAGGAGAGTGTCCTCCTTACACTTTATCCCTTACCCTTTACTATTAGGTTGATGCAAAAGTAACTGTGGTTTTTGCAATGAAAAGTAATTGCAAAAATTACTTTTGCACCAACCTAAATACATGTCCTAGTCTTTTCTTCTCTGTGCATTGAAGGAAGGGCTCAGCTCCTTGACAAGAAGACCAGGCCCTGAGCTCACCAGAGATGTCAGAGAACTCCTCTGCACTGAAGTTCCGCTCCCCTTCTCTGGGCAGGCTGACGAAGGCCTGCATGGCTGGGGAGAGGATGATGGTCCCACTGCTTGCCTGTCTAAGCAGACTTTCCAAGTACCTACAGGGTTGGCCAAGAAAACATAGATTAGGGTCCAATCCCTTCTCCCTACCAGCATTCCCTACTACTACCACTGAGCTCAGAAAGAAAAACTCTGCAAAAGACTGGGGTAGGGAGAAGAAACTCAAAGAAGATGGCACAATGTTCTAATTAACACCCCAAGCTGTTGGATCAAAAACAACTGGCAGTACTGGAATTCCACTTCGCCTCTAACCTGGAGGGTATTTTGCTACACCGTCAAATGCAATAGCATGCACTCCCTTCCCTCAACCATTGCTCTTTTCCAACAGCTGTATTCCCCTCACCCTTACCCTCTGTCAGGTAAGACAGGCTCAACCTGGCAACTACTTAATTAGACTCCTTTGAAATATACTCTCAAACCTCCTGGGCAAAGAGGTACCTGTGAGCACAGGTCATCAGTCTCCAAATATTTCCTCCTGACCTCTGGGCAAACTTAAAGGAGCTGGGCTGCAGCCAATGTGGGCTGAGGAGGGCTTGACCAACCTGCCTCTCCCAGGCACTTGCTCTGGGTCTGTATCTAATAGACATCACAAGCTAACTGCCAGTGGGCCAAACCCAGTCGAACTTTTTTTTTCCTTTGAATTTACGCTGAAACGGCTGACGGGGAAAGAGGGGCTGAATCACCTTCTCTGGTACCTATGGAAAATTCCTTGTCAAAATTTTGAAACAGATTTTTACATAAAAAATAAGGATTTAGTAGGGCAGCAATCAGGTGGAGCTAAGCGGTGGCTGTTCCCTTTAGAGGGGTATTCTCTCTGCAACTCCTCAAAGTCTCTGCCTGGCCCATGTGGCACATCCATTTACCTTTCCTGCCTGGCCCCAACTGGCATTTGCATTTGTAAACTTTGTTTCCCCTTGTTCTGGGGGGTTCTTTGCAGCCTGTCCCCTGCTGAGCTGATTTTGGGTTAAGAGCGCCACCCAGTGGCTTGGGGAGGTAGGAATCCAGCTCTTTTCCATTCCTCAGCATGTCAAAGGAAACAGTGCTGATTCCCACCTTCTCCAGTTGCGGGGAGGAGGCCCCCTTCTCTATTAAGAACAATAGTCACATCTGGGGACAAGGAGACGTTCCAGAGAGATGGTAGTAGGCAGATGGTTTTCAGAAGGAGAAGTGAGGGCAAAAAGAGAAATAAGAGAACTTTGGAAAGAGGAAGAGAGATCATTTGAAATTGAAACAGTAAGAATCCAAAAAAGAAAGGTTAAGAATTGGATATTAGAGGGAAAAGGTCAAATAACTGCAGGGTAGGCCAAAGGATGTTCCAGTGAAGGTGAGAAGGAAACTTCGTGGTGGACAGAAGGGGATCTGGGCTTGTCTCAGGTTATTGCTCCATTCCTCAAGGAGAAGCAACCCTCCATTTGGGAGTCTATGACCCTGGGAGCTAAAATGCTCGGGCCCTGAGGTCCTACTGTGTAAAGGGAAAAGTGCCAACACAAAGTGAGGCAGTGGGAAAGCCTAAGCAACACTGACCAGTTTGTGTAGAGAGTGGTGATTGTCTGTTCCCCACAGGAATCCAGTGGTTGTGTCTGCTGCAGGAGGGCGTTGCGGATGACTCTGGAAGCATCTGCACCCAAAAACTGGGCCAGTGACTGTATGAAACCAATGTATGCTTTGACTCCTGCCAACAGCTCAGAAGGCCGTACGATCTCCTGGGTCGTGGCATTGTAGCCAGCCAGCCACACAATGGCTCTAGGTGATTAAAAAAAAAAAAATTAGAATTACAATCATAATTATTGAGTGTATATTGTATTCCAGGTGCTGTGCTAGGATTTTCCTACACATATTATCTCATGTAAACCTCATAGTAACCTAATAAGCTAGAGACAGTTATTATCCTCATTTTTATAGATGAGGAAACTGAGACACAGAGATAATAAATCATTGCTGAAGACCACACAGCTGGCAGTGGCAGAGCTGGGACTTGATTCCAGTAACATTTGATCCCTAATTACTGTGCTTTTCTTCCTCCTCTGGAGAAATAGCTCAGGTATTAGAAGACCTGGGCTCTCTAATTCCATCTAACTCTACCTGAGAGTTCACACCCTCTGCATTCCCAGTGCCAGTATTTCTATTTTCTCCTTGAAAAGAATTAGTTCCGATCACTGTCAGAAATGGAAAACCATGCTTAGAAATCCTTGGAAGTATAGTAGAATCCTGAGTAGCCATGGCACGCCAGGGCTGAATAGAGATCATGCATGGCTGGCATGCAGCTATAGGCAACATTAGAAAGGGTAGAATAACTGTCCACATCCACACTATATTATTGTAGGGGCACACCAGCAAGACCCCTCACCACTGGACCCCCAACTCCTTTCAAAATACCTTCCCCAGGTATGTGAGATTTCACAGTTAGAGTCAGTCCTCTGACTAAGGACTTTTTTCCTTGTTAAAATGTAAACCACAGAGGAAAGAGGAGTTTTTTGTTTGTTTTGTGTTTTTTGGCAAAATGCTTATGGCAGGGGGAGGGGATGGGAAAGTGGGGGCTGGTCTGCTCCACAAATGAAAGGGAAAAGGCTCTCAAGTACCACTTGAGGGCAAATAATACAGAAGGGACAGACTAAGGGCAAGACTAATCTAATTTGGAGTTAACACTGAGGCCAAACATCTAGGCCAACCCTAGGGCTTTGGGAACAACGATGTCAGTGAAGCAAGTATCAGAGATTATTCGGGTGAAACTTGAATGTCACACTCATGCTGCTCCAGGGCCTGGAAACCACCACCAGCGTCTGAAGGCTTGCACATGGGCCATTATCAAACTGTCATCTTCCTGACATTGTGTATGCAACTGAGACACTTTCTTCCTTATAGTTAATGTGTATGTAATGAAAACAAACTAATTTAACTTCACCCAAGCAAAAACCTCAATTGAAAAATAAATTTGCTTCTCTGACAATCAAAACATAGATTCGTAACTGGTTTCCCTGCTTCTGTCCTTGCCCCCGCTAATGTAGCCAGAGTAAAATATTGAGTCAAGTCTAATTACTACAGCTTTGCACAAAAACCGCCAAGGCTCCCCATCTCCCATCTCACTCAGAATAAAAGCCAAAGTCCTTACAATGACATATAAGCACATACACTATCTGCCACTTTTCTGACCTCCCTCACCTTACATCCTACCAGTCTCTCCCAGGCTCATAGTGCTGCAGACACACTGTCTTCCTCCATGTCCCTTGAACCTAGAAGGCATGTTCGAGCCTCAGAGCCTTTGCACTTGCTGTTTCCTCTACCTAGAATGCTCTTTCCCCAATAGTCACGTGCCTGGCTTTCTCAGTGTCCTCACAGGTTTACTCAAATGTTACTTTCTCAAAGAGGCCTTTCCTGGCCACTCCATCTAAAACTGCAACACCTACTTCTGCCACCACCACCACCAGCACCAGCACCGCACATACTTCCTATCTCCCTTTCCCGCTTTATTTTTCTGCTTGGCCCTTATCACTATCTAATCTACTATGTATTCTGCTTTCTTAGTTTGTTTATCTATCTTCTCCACTAGAAGTAAGCATGGAGGCCGAGGTTTTTATTTGTTTCGTATATTGCTGTATAAACAGCTTTTAGAATACTCCTGACACATAGCAGGTGCTCAATAAATATTTGTTGAATGAATGAATAAGCTACATACTCCAAAAGAAAACACAGAAGTGTTGAGACTTATTCATAATAATTCTTCCTCCCATTCGCCCACTTGCAGACTGTAGTGCCCAATTCCAGTGTGCCTCTTACTTTATGGGGCAATGGAGTGAGGGGCAAAGTGGAGGCAAGGGATGTACTTTATTAAAGCCTAACATATGTCAGGAGCTTTGCACTCATTACTAACTTTAATTCTCTACCAATTCTCAATTACGAGTAATTCTCAATTATCCATAAGTGAGGTAAATACCATTATCCTTACTTTACAAGGAAGGAAACTGGTTCAAATAAGTTGGACGATCTGCTCCAATGTCTTAGCTAATCACCAGGTTGTCAACACACGTCTGCTCACTGCAAAGGCCTTGCTAATTCTACTAAACCAGTGGTTTCAATTTTGGGTGTTCATCAAAACCACCTATAGAGGTTTGGGGTTCCTTTTGTTTGCTTTTAATAGAGATACTTGGGACCTATGCTAGACTGACTGACTGCATCAGAATCTCCACCGTGTGGCATGACCACCAGGATGAATGTAATGGGACCCAACTTTGAAGACCACCATACTATACATAGAGGTATATGGTATGGTGTGAGGACTACTGTCCAAACAGAGGACAAAGAAAGAGTGATACCTGTTGAGTCTGGCCTCCAGGTGGCTGCTGAGGTACTCAGAAGGGAAGATAGCATGTTCAAACACGGAGAAACTGTATACATGATTCATTGTCACTGCCAATTCTGTCAAGTTTAGGTGTAGCTTGTCCATGCTAGAAAGTAAAATGAGCCTGGATTACAGGTCTGGCACTGTCTGCTAATGTCTAGGAAGGACATGTTGGGCCCATGACCCAGTTTCTAGGGATACTCAGCCTAGAAGAGTACACATTGATGTAGACTTCAAAGGCAAAGTAGAAAATTCACATTTAAGTGCTTTTCCATGCCCCTCATTCCCCACCATGACTTGTGCTCTTTTTTTTTCTGCGTCACCTTCCCTCTTTCCTGCCTTCTTTGATGCAGTACCCAGCTGGCCGTCTAGGGCCCAGGTCCTCACTTGGTGACAATGCTGCGGTTCTTCCGGTGACTCTCAGCTCCTGGCTTGTCCCTCTCGGGCTCTCCTTTTCTGGGAGTCTGCCTCTGCTTCATGGTTTTCTTGTTCTTGGCTTTGCTGATTGTAGTGGCACAGTGCTTAGGTAGAAGCTTCAGAAACAAACACAGGTAAATGGAGAAAGGAAACTTGTTGCTAAAACGGCATCTGACAGTTATAAAAAGGTTGTTGTCCATTGTTGTCTGTTATTTTATCTTTCTGCCTTCCTCTCTCTTTCCTTCCATGCACCTCTTTCTTTAATGGGGGCCTATTCAGAATGTGCTCACCTCTTTCAGTTGTCATAAATATCTCTGCGTGTACAGGCTCTAAGTCTCAAGATGGCAGTGTCTTTCGGGGATCAGAACCTCACTCCCATACCCACATCCTGAGAGAACCTTTCTTAATGGAAAAACTCAAGTATAAAGAACAAGATCTAAAAGTCCCACTCAATTGTGCTTTGCAGGGTCTTCCAACATGGGAAAACAGTTATTTTTTGCTAGGTGGAACAATTATCTCATGTACTACATCCCTTCCTATTCTATCTCATGAGACAATTACCCACATCACCACAGCCCTCCAAAGATTTGGAGTTCACAATGCGGCCAGCATTGTCTTTCCGCTTTCTTTTTCACATCATATTTCTTGCTAATTAGCTTAAACATCAACCCGGCATCTCCTGTCTTCACTCAGACATCCTAGTCAGGCATCTCCTTCAAGGTGACTGGAATTCTCTCCATTTACTCCAGAGCTGCTGAGCATGAGCAGGGCATGTCTGGAAGCTCTTCAGTTGAAATCACTCTGAGAGCAGCATAAGAGCCACACAAAGAAATCAGTTTTGTTACTTTATAGTCACGCCTTCTTTTTTTAAATCCAAACTCCTGGCTGTTTCAAAAAACTCAAGTCCACCTTGATGGAAAAAGATGTGTCAACCCTGAGATTATGCAAAAGATTATGTGTCTGTAGTAGATTCTGAAAGCAGTTCCAAAATATGTAATTCCACTAGTAATGGCAATGCCACTAATTATTTAACTCAGAATGTTAACTTTAGAAAGCCTATACTCATTTGGCTGCAAAAGTTCTGGTATGTGTGAAAATTATTCACATCAAGTTTTAGTCATCCCTGAGACAGCACAGAGCAAATCTCTTTACCAGTGTTCTTGCATGTAGTAGTCATTCATATTGACTGATGAGCTCTTCTTGGCTTTCTCAGCCTTTTGGCTGAGATTAAGCGTATTGAGTAATGAATACACCTGCAATTATACTCATTTGCATATCTTCTTGCATTAATTATTTAAATTTCTTTCAAACATGTATTTATACTCCCTTTTCTCTTAAACTGGGACATTCCCCAAGGGCAGGAATTGTGTACCTTCCTTCTGGGTCCCCACCCAAAAACCCAGCACAGGGCTTTGTGCCCAGTAAGTACCAACTAATATAACAGGCAACATTTATTGAGTGCTGTATATCAAATATTAAATGTACTCTATTTCATCCTTATGACACTTCTGTGAAGAAAGTATTTTTATCCCCATTGTATGGAATTTGCATATGAAAAATAAAAAGGTTAAGTAATAATGTAACTGTGCATCTGTATACACACACACACACACGCACACGCACGCACACACACACACACACATACACACACTCCCCATTACCAAGCCTGACTCAAAACCAGGAAAGGTGGGTAGTCTGGAAAACCCAAAAGACTCCCAAGCAACAGCAAAACAAGCTTCTCATTTTCAAATTTTCTGAAATTTAGGTTGAACTAATTATGACGAGGTGCTAAGAGTCAGTCAAGGGAGGAGAGGGGAAAAATAAGAAGAAAAAGGCAAGAAAGCAGCCTTGAGGATAAACACAGAAGAGGTGCCTCAAAACGTCCAGATAGCCACAGATTAGGATGCAGATAGATAGAAAGATGAGACAAGACAGGTGACCTGGGGGCCACTGTCCTTAGTATGTGTATGCAGGGCAAAGAGATGAGGGGTAAATTAGAAAGTTAACTCATCTCTCAGAACTCTTCAAGTGAGAGCACAGATTTTGTTGGAGTGCAGCTGTTCAAATAAGAGTATTTTTAGACACCTCTATCCAGTCCTAAGGGAGGAAAGACTGAAGGGACTACACTAAGAAAAGAATTCTGCCATAAACTCAAGTACAGAAAGGCCCTAGCCCTACTTCAGAGAAAGAGTTACTGAGCTTGGCATCTGAGAGGGAAACAAAGTTAGAGGGGAAGGCACTGAGGGCCGGCAGAGGGAAGAGTGAAATAGAGAGGGCTGAGCCTACCTGCTCGCTCAGGTTTCGCTGCTCAGCACAGATCTCCAGGACGCAATTGCTGGTCTGCTTGGCCAACTCTTCCAGGAAGGAGTTGCAGTGGTGAAGACCATGGTTCTTCAGGTGGGGGTACTATGGGAAAGAGGGACCAAAGAAGAGACTGTCATCACCAGCACGGCCACTTCTTCCTCACAATACTGCTGTCATCCCTTGCCTGAATCTTACAGAAGATTCCTACCCATTCCTACGGAAGAAGAAACAGGCCCAGAGACAGGATACATTCTACATCAAGCTGAGATGTTTAGGGAGTCATATCATACCTCTATGTTTATACCCTTTCTGGGACCAAAATCAATCCTTGGAATTGTGTTTTTGGTGATAAGGATGAGATGTGACTAGAAAGATGACAGGGTCTGGAGATCAGGATACCTACCTCCTCTGGGCACATCTCATGAGTGCAGTGGACAAAGTGCGCACAAATCAGGGGGAAAGCAATGGCATAACGCAACATGGTAGGTTCCTCCAAGGTCATGGCAAACATCTTCTCAAAGATACGGAGATGAAAGCTGCAGAGAAATGGGAAGACTTTAAATCAGGATTTAGATCTTGTTAGTAAAGTGGTGAGTGAAAAATAAAGGAAAAGAAAAATAGAGTTTAAGAGCTAGTCCCTTTGGGGCGGAGTGAATATTCATTCTTTCAAAAAACATTTACCGATATTTACTACTCCCTCCATAATTTCCCTAACCCTTAAGATAGAAGGGAACCCAAGAAACTTTATCCTTCCAGACTTCTATAAAGGACGCCAGGCAAGTGTAATGATAATCTTCTTCCCTTTCCTTGCACAAAATTTGCTATTCTTCCCTTAGAACCTTGGCATGATTTGGGCCATTCCCCCTAATTTAGAAGTCCTTCAGTGGTGTTAATTCACATTCCTCTCAAAATTTAACACTCAGGCTCCAGAAAATCTTCTCAAATTAATCCCATGAGACTGATCTTTCCTCAGCCCATGTCCTCTCAACTTCATGTACTCTTTTACACTTTCTTACATTTGCAAGTATTATGTTGATGTCCTTTTCACCTATAGGTATTATATCTCCCCAACTACATTGCTTACAGAAGGCACAGACAGCATATTGTATTTTGTTGAATGAATGAGTAAGCTACATACTCCTTGTTTGATCCTTCAGAGGGTGGAATTATGTACAACAGTGGTCACCTAGAAACGTCCAGTGCTATCTAAGGAAGACAAAATCATTCAGCTCATTCTCCAAAGTCCCTATTCTCTAGGCCTCTCACTTATTTTCACTCCTGTCCACTAAAACTCAAAGTTTTTCCTGTTTCTTTTAAATCACAATGTTCCTAGAGTAAAAAAAAAAAAAACAAAAAAAAAACTGAAGAAGTTTCCAAAGAGAGGAGATTGAAACTAGACATATGGGCTAACTACCCCAGAGAAGGGAAGACTATGTAAAATTCAAATGGCTTTCCACAGAAGAACAAAAGGGAATACGGAACAAAAGGGAATAAACTTCAAATTCCTATCACTTAAGATTATTGGTAAAAAGCTGACACAAGTGAGCTGTGGAGTTTAGGCACCTTAGGGAGATCTCAAAAAAAGTAACACTTCCCAATTGTCTAGGGGAATGACAGTTCTCCACAGAGGCCAGGCAAGAGAGCAAATGAATTGATAAAGAGCTCTAGTTCAGAGCTTGGTGGCTCTTGCCTGTAATCCCAGCTACTCAGGAGGCTGAGGTAGGAGGACTGCTTGAGGCCAGGAGTTCAAGACCAGCCTGGGCAACATAGTGAGACCTGTCTCTCTGAAAAAAAAAAAAAAAAAAAACTTAAAAAAATTCCTTGAAGTAAGTGGCATAATGGAGAAAAAAATGAAAAAAGGAAACAATAAAACTTTTTAAAGAGAGCTCTGAACCAACACATACCAGAAAGTAGACAGATCAGAAGTTTCCACCAGCAGTTTTTCTACTGAGTCCAGCATTCGCGAGTGGAAGACAATGAGGTTCATCACCTTGGCTAGGTCAGGGTTCTCATGCAGGTGCAGAGGGGCCTTAGCCACACTAGTGTACGCCTGCAGTTGGAGTTGGGAAAGGTGGAGAAAAATAAGATGAATGAAAAGGGCCCCCAGCCTTGGAATTACAGTTTGGCCTGAGTCTGTCTTGTCCAATTGGCAGTTTTCAAAGTTGACTCACTCCATAAAGCAAATTTAGGAGATAAAAAGAGAAGGGATTGTGGGGGAGGAAGAATCTGAGGCTGGGAACCTTTAATAGGAACAGATCATTACCTGTAGGCGGAACCAGTCCAGCCTCAATCCTGAGAATTCAAATTTCTCTCCATTATCAACTGCAAGAAAAACAGAAGTATAAAAGGAAACAATAAACAGCACACCAATATCCAACTGCATAGAATGGTAGATCCTCTTCAAAAATATCTTGTCCTACTTCCTGGCTCAAAGATCAATATTTCCAGATAAAAGATGTTCATCCTCACATATGTCCTGCCTCCCCCACCTCCCTCCAGTTACCTTGTTTGAGATTCAGAGAGGAGAGGGTACTGACGAATGAGGACATGATGATGGACTCCTCCTCTGGACACACAGACAAGTTCTAAAAGAGGAGCTGCAGTTACTGTCAAGTGGGCATAGGTTCCCCAGGACAGAAACTAGGACCATGAGGCTCAGTCAGCATGTGAAGGTAGAAAGAATTGCTAAGTGCCAAAAACAGAGAGAAAATGCCAAGCAAGAGATGGAGGAAACTTCCTGGGTTCCCTGCCTTCTAACATCCAATTTCTCTTTATTTTTCTACCCTATTTCTATGTAATTTCACTTAGTGGGGAAAAAAAGACTGCTGAGATTATTAGTCCTTTCTTTTTCTTTTAACAAATATGAAGGGGCAGATTGGACCTTTTTTTGTTTGTTTGTTTGTTTTGGTTTTTTCTTTTGAGATGGAGTCTCACTCTGTCGCCCAGGCTGGAGTGCAGTGGCGCGATCTTGGCTCACTGCAAGCTCTGCCTCTTGGGTTCACTCCATTCTCCTGCCTCAGCCTCCTGAGTATCTGGGACTACAGGTGCCTGCCATCATGCCCAGCTAATTTTTTTTGCATTTTTAGTAGAGACGGGGTTTCACCGTGTTAGCCAGGATGGTCTCGATCTCCTGACCTCGTGATCCGCCCGCCTCGGCCTCCCAAAGTGCTGGGATTACAGGCATGAGCCACCGCGCCTGGCCTAGATTGGACCTTTTGACACCCAATTTACAGAGCATGAGATTCAGCCAGAGTGGTTTCAATAGGAAAATCACTAGGGATCATCCTGAAATTTCCAAAGTATAATCAATTAAACATCATACCTGAATGATGTCACTGAGCACAAGAGCATCAAATCTTGCCAAGTACTGAAGGTGGTATTGCTGTATCACTTTGATGTGTCTTCGGACCAGAGACCTAATCCCCTCCAACAAGAAAAGTAGCTCTGCAATGCTCCTATAAAGTTTAGGATGAGAACAGAGATGAATAAGACTAGAAATATGAACTGAGACAAACACAGTGATAACAGGGCAGAAACTGAGACCTCCTGAGGTCATCTGATGCCTCCCTGTCCCCAGTCCATCTAAGGACAAGGTTCTTAGCCATGTCGAGTACTAACGAGTCAGCATAGTCCTCGGGTGTCTTTGTCCTGGTGACATTCTCTGTGTGGCGAACCAGCCAGGTGACTTCATCACGAATGAAGGACAGGGCCATGAAAGCAAAAAGAGCCTATGGAGAGGGTAGAGACTATTAGAATTTTCAACTTTAAAAATGGACTTCAAAGCACAGAGAAAACTACCCTGATAATATAGGTATGGATGTAATTGTGTAGCCACAACAGTGTCAATAATAAACATTCAGACTCACCAAAAAACCTCAACTATATAACACACGATCAGACAGGTACACAAATTGACACTGGCTCACAATTAGTACCCTTCTCTCCCTATCAAATTAAGTTTTAGAAATATTTACTGGGCATTTATGTGGTTTGAAACAAAAAAACAAGCTCTGTCTCCAATTAGTTCACACTCAAATAGAGGATAAGACAAGTATAAAAGTAGCTATAATACACGACATACTATGTATAGTGCCAAAAAAAGAGATACAAAAGGTTTTGGGGTACTCCAAGAATGTTCAAGGGAACCAGCATATATACATACAAATGAATCAAAAAAGACTCAGAAAGGCAAAATCTCATGAATGCCATGTAGCTACACAGTCTCTTATCACTGGCCATCATCCCCCTCCCAACATTTCTTCCTCTTGCCTTGGGACCCAGTAGTCCTGGTTCATCAGCCAACACAGTCTCCAGCTCCTTCACTGCCATCCGCAGAAATTGCCGCCGTTGACAATGAAACTGGCCACTAAGGAAGTAAAGGGGAACATGACTGTCACCTCACCCACCCTTAAAAATCCTCCACAGGCAGCAGAGAAGAAAGCTATATTTAGGAAGGGATGTCAGGCAGAAGGAAGGTTCAATGCTCAAGTTAGACTTGTTTTAAAAAACAAAAAAGGGCCAGGAGTGGTGGCTCTTGCCTATAATTCCAGCACTTTGGGAGGCCGAGGTGGGCAGATCACCTGAGGTCAGGAGTTGGAGACCAGCATGGCCAACATGGCGAAACCCTGTCTCTACTAAAAATACAAAAATTAGCTGGGCGTGGTGGCGGGTGCCTGTAATCCCAGCTACTCGGAAGGCTGAGGCAGGAGAATCACTTGAACCCAGGAGGTGGAGGTTGCAGTGAGCCGAGATCATGCCATTGCACCCAGCGTGGGCAACAGAGCGAGACTCCGTCTCAAAAAAAAAAAGAAAAAAGAATTTATGGGGCAGCAGCAAGTTCTTGGGTTGAGGCAATAAAGCTATACAGAAACTAAGCATGGCTTAGGTGAGAACAAAAGTGAGAAGAAATTCCTATTCCATCCCCTCTGAGAGAGTGCATTCACCACCCTTTACCTGTTTGCAATTACGTGTTCCTTGCTCTCCTTTATGTCTGCCACTCGCTTGCCGTACCTGAGGATTGACACAAGCACAGTGGGGTTGACCATACTACCCATTAGGGCCCTTGCCTCACCTTCCCTGTCCTCAGAGAGTCCAGCCTATACCCTGGTGGGAGCATGGGCAGCCCTCACGGGCAGCATCTTTCCAAACCCTACTTCTCACTCTAGCCTATTAATAAAAGACTCACAGCTTAGAGATCATTCAACTCCACCTCATAATTTTACAGATACAGAAAATAATACCTAGGGAAGGGAAATGACTTGTCAAGGTCACATAGGGCTTTAATGGCAAAGCTGGGGCTAGACTTCTCTTCCTGTGCTCCTGCCTTGACTCCTTCAAATCAAGGCACTCTTCCAGGTTTGAGGGGGATAAAGGGAGCAGTGTATAAATATAACACAGGCCCTGCTCTCAAGTAAAAGTAGTTACTCAATCTCTACCTTGGGTCCCATTCCCACCAACTTCCTTTTAGAATTTCTCTTTATCAGTTGTCTTTTTCAATACTTTAATCTCTCCTTCTCCACTGGCTTATTCTCTTCTCCCAACAAATAATTTCAAAGCCTCCCTTATTCTAAGAAGACCCTTGCCTGACCCTGACAATCCACCGAATTCTGCTTATCTTCCCACACCACCAAACTTCTCCAAAGAGACACCTATACTCTCTCTACTTCCTCACCTCTCACTGACCTTTGAATCCCACAAAGCCTTCAGCACTAAGCAGCTGCTCTCTCTAAAGTCAATGTGAACTTTTGAATCACCAAATTAGAAGGCCTTTTCATTGTTTTTAATTTTCTGCAATATTTGACTCTCCTAACCACATCTCTTTTTTTCTACTAGTGACCCATGCTCAGAATCCCAGCATTGTCTTAGACTCTTTCCTCTCTATGTTCCTTATATTTGTTTTCTCTTGTCCTATATCACTATTGCCACCACATTATTGGGACTTCATCACTTCTCATTTCCCTTCTCCAAACCACTAGTTTATTGAACTAGCACAAAATCAAAGAAGTCTGGAGTTGGAAAGTATCTTAATTAAATCAAGATTCAACTTCACAGCAATCCTGTTGGATAATTATTTTAATCTCTGCATAGCACAATGGAAAGAGAAAAGATTAAGAGTCCAGAAGCCTGGAATTGTGTCCTAATTTCACCTCTTATTGAGTGACACTGAGACTGAGCCTCTATTTTCTCATTTATAAAAAAAGATATTAATACTTATTCTTGAATTTTCATGAAGATAAATTAGATCATTTATGTCAAGAACTCCCTAAACTATAAATCATACAAGTTAGTTGCTGCTCTTAGTGATGGAGAACTGAACACCCTTCGAACATCTCTTCCATTCCTTAGAAGCAGTACTCAATGCCCAAATCCACCTCCTGTAATTTCTAATTATTAATCTCAGATTTACTCTTTCTAACTCTGGCAATGGTTTTTAATGATAATACTTTGTTGTTGAGCGTGTGAGAAATCAGTATTCCTATAGGCTCTTGATAATAACTGGTTAGAGCGCAATTTGGTAAGAGCTATTAAAATTTGAAATGTACATACCCTTTACTTCAGCAATTCCACTTCTAAGAATTTAGCCTATAGAAATATTCACAGATTCAAGGCCAGGCGTGGTGGCTCACGCCTGTAATCCCAGCACTTTGGGAGGCCGAGGTGGGTGGATCACCTGAGATCAGGAGTTCGCGACCAGCCTGGCCAACATGGTAAAACCCCGTCTCTACTAAAAATACAAAAAATTAGCCAGGGGTGGTGGTACATGCCTGTAATCCCAGCTACTCGGAAGGCTGAAACAGGAGAAGCGCTCGAACCCGGGAGGTGGAGGTTACAGTGAACCAAGATGGCACCATTGCACTCCAGCCTGGGCAACAAGGGCAAAACTCAAGTCTCAAAAAAAAAAAAAAAAGAAAGAAAAGAAAAAAATATTCACAGATTCACAAAGATATATGTCTAAGAATGTTCATTATAGCATTGTTTATAATGATTTTTTAAAATGGAACCAGTTTAAATATCCATCAATAGAGGATTTTGTAAATAAATTATGTTACAACCACATAATGTAATATTATTCAACTGTTAAAAATAATAAGTCTCTATAGACTGATACTCAAAGATATCCAAAACATAGTACGTTTTTTAAGCAAACCATAGAACATAATATAGAGTGTGGATCCATTGCTTTTTAAAAATTCCTTTCATAAGGTTGAAAATACACGCCACCTTTATGTGTTTATACACACACACACACACACACACACACACACACCTGGAGGATGCACATCAAAATGTTCTGGGAGGTGATAGTGTAGTCAACTTCCACTTTGCACTTTTTACATTTCTGGATGTTTTATTTGCAACCAGAAAAAAAAAAATTGGTATTTTGACCCTTTCCTTAAACCCACTCCTCCTTCTCATTTTACCTCTCTCTATTCTTCCCTTTACAGTCAAACTTTGAAAGAGTTGTTTATTAAATTCCACATCTCTCACTTGCTCCTAAACTCACTGCAGCCCAGCTTTCAACTTTACCACTCAGGTTGTTCACAAGAAGGGCACTAAAACCATCTTTAGAGCCAAATCCAATGAACATTTTTTCAATTCTTATTTTATTTGATCTCTCAACATCATCTAACAGATCACTGGTCCTTCCTTCTAGGAATGCTTTCTTTGTTGGCTTCTCTTTTCCCTCTTCTTTTCAATATCTCCCACTGATTTCTCTGGCCCTCAAATACCAACATATACAGAGGTTTATCCCATTCTGTTCTCACTCCGCATGTGCTCCTGAGTAATCTCAAGTACTCTCCTGGCTTTAATTACCGACTCAGCAATCTTTATCTGAATCCAGACCTCACTCCCAAGTTTCAGAACCATAAAATAGAAGGCCTAACACATCTATCTTCAGTGTCCCACAGACATTTCAAAGTCAACCTGTTTAAAACTAACCACACAATCTTTCCCCCACAAACTTGCTTTTATCACATGCTCTCTTATCTCAAGGAATGCCAGATATCCACGCCAGAAACCTCCACATCATCCTCAATTCGTCCTAATTTACTTAATTCATCTCTGCCTCTAGTTTTGCCCATCTAATTTCTTTTCTTCCATGCAGCCAGAATGATCTTTTCTAAAATGCAAATATGATCATGTCACTCCCCTGTCTGAAATCACTCAATAGTTCCCCATCCTCTTTGGGATGGATTCAAACTCCATAGCAAACCATAAAACATCCTAATTTACCTCTCCAAATTCATCTCTCAACATCTTCATTTCTATAACCCAGCTGCCCATGCACTGAACTACATGAACTTCTCAGAACTTGCCATTCTCTTTGTTGCCTCAAAAATCTTGATAGTTTCTCTGCCTAGAATATCTTTCTTTGCCTCAAGCAACTCCCCTACCTTTCTACCCAACGCACAGGCACACACACACACAATTACTCACACACACACACACACACACACATACACACACTCTTCAACTGTTTAGCCTTTCAGATCTACCTGTCTCCAGGTTTTTCCAGATCCTGAGAGGCCAGTTTAAGTGTCCTTCTAAATGCTTCCACAGTACTTTGTGTTTACACATTATAATCTCTTACTCTATCAAACAATTTGTTTATTTTCTACCAATTCATAGACTCCTCGAGAGCAAAAACTGTCTTTTTTTTTTCTTTAACAAGTACATGGCACTTACAATGTACCAGGAACTTTTCTACCTGCTTTACAAATAATAACCCTTTTATTCTTCACAACAACCCTATGAGGTAGGCCATAGGGAGGTACTACTATTATCCACATTTTATAGATGAGGAAATTGAGGTAATGGCATGGGAAATTTGAGCAACTTGCCCAAGGCCACACGACTAGTGGTAGAGCCTGAATTCAAACCCAAGCAATCTGGTTTCAGAGTCTATGCTCTTAACCTCCATGTTATCTTATTCATTATTGTATCCCTAAAACCCAGTGAAGCACTTAGCTATTAGTAGGTATTTAATGTATACTTCTTCAATAGTTAGAATTAATCGTTACCACCTGTATCTGAGAACACTTGTGGAGACTGAAAAAGGATGTTGGGAGGGGCTAAAAACTATTCAAGGAAGATCAGTTTGGCTCTCGTGTTTCTCACCCTTTCAAACTGCTAAACAGGTCCTCGGTGACTTTGTGCACCTGCAGCACATCCTCACGGATAAGGGTGATGTACAGGGAGCCCTGCAGACACAGCTTCCACAGCTTCTGGCACTGGCTATTGGAGTTGAGGCACCCATGACAAAGAAGAAACCCAACTGTAGGTGGGAAAACAGTGCCGAGAAGACTTTTAGAACTTGTTCTTCATGTAACATGCTGCTTCATCCACTCCCATGTAATCCCACTAAACTTACTGATAATCCAGCGCTCCATTACTTCCACAGACAGATACTCACAGGCCATCTGTGAGAAGAGAAGAAAAGATGATCAGTTATTTAACTTGGCCTTCCTCTAAAGGAGAAAGGACAAGCTAGAATCTGAGTATCAAAACTAACTTTTGGCCAGGAGTGGTGGCTAACGCTTTTAATCCCAACACTTTGGGAGGCAGGGGCAGGAGGATAGCTTGAGGCCAGGAGTTCAAGACCAGCCTGGGCAACACAGTGTGACCTTGTCTCTACAAAAAATTTAAAAATTAGCCAGACATGGCGGTGTGCACCTGTAGTCCTAGGTACTCAGGAGGAGGAGATAGGAGGATCTCTTGGACCCAGGAGGTCAAGGCTGCAGTGAGCTGTGATTGTATCACTGCACTCCAGCCTAGGCAACAGAGCAAAACCCTGTCTCTTAATTTTTTTAAAAAACTAACTTTTATTTTACCAGACTAGTTTAGGGCACATTGATAAACCAACAGCAGGGAAGCCTGCCAATAATGGAGGTGATGAGGCACGGGAAGTGGAGTGAGGGAAAAACAATACAGTTGAGAAAAGAAAGAGGAACTTGGGCTGGAAGTCAGAACAACCAAAAGGTTTAACATAACTTCTCTTCAACAGTTCAGATATTTTTAATAACAATGAAATGAGGAGAGCAAGACTCAAAAACCTTCTCATGATTTCTCCCTGTGATGGTTAACCTTTGGGTTCTTTCACTGCTTAAAGTGTAAATCACTAGTTTGGCACTTATCACTAATCATGTACCATCCGTTGTATTTTTATGACTACATGGCATATATTCCCTACCAGACTATAAGTTCTTTGAGGGAAGGACTTTGAGCCCACAGTCATCAAACAAAAACATTAATTAATTAATTAATTAATTAATTGATTCCTGGCCAGGCACAGTGGCTCACACATATAATCCAGCACTTTGGGAGGCCAAGGCAGGAGGATCACTTGAGCCCAGGAGTTCAAGACCAGCCTGGGCAACATAGTGATACCTCGTCTCTACAAAAAAATAAACAGGCTGGGCACGGTGGCTCATGCCTGTAATCCCAGCACTTTGGGAGGCCAAGACACACAGATCACTTGAGGTCAGGAGTTCAAGACCAGCCTGGCCAACATGGTGAAACCCTGTCTCTACTAAAGATAAAAAAAAAAAAAATTACCCAGGTGTGGCAGCACGTGCCTGTAGTCCCAGCTACTTGGGAGGCTGAGACAGAAGAATTGCTTGAACCAGGATGGGGAGGTTGCAGTGAGCCAAGATCACGCCACTGCACTCCAGCCTGGGTGACAGAGTGAGACGCTGTCTCAAAAATAAAAATTAAAATTAAATAAAATAAAATTAGCCAACCATGGTGGCACACACACCTGTAGTCCCAGCTACTCAGGAGGCTGAAGTGGGAGGATCACTTGAGCCCAGGAGGTGGAGGCTGCAGTAAGCAGTGATCATGCCAGTGTACTCCAGCCTGGGTGACAGAGTAACACAGTGTCTCAAAAAAATAAAAATAAGTTAATTGATTCCTAAAATCAAGTTGCTGCTAGGCTTAATAGGTGCCTAATGACTCTGTTTCATCCATTCATTCATTCTATGAATATTTACTAAATTCCTTCTATGGACAGGCTAACTGCTTATAGATCACTTTTGTTAAACCACTAACCCTGATCCAAACAAAAGCCCCAAACCAACCACGATTTTTTAGCTACAAGAAGTGCTCAACTTAGAGGCATACCCTAGAAGAAGACTAAAGCATTCTTTAGTACTGATATTTCCTGAAAGAAGCACCCTCTACAGAGATGATGGCCTTGGCAAAGAGAATGCTTCCACTAAAAAAAGGAAAAGCCTTTCTTTCTTTTTCCTTCTTTCTTTCTTTCTTTCTTTTCTTTCTTTTTTCTGTTGAGACGGTCTCCCTCTGTTGCTCAGGCTGGAGTGCAGCGGCATAATCTCGGCTCACTGCAACCTCCCTGCCTCGGGCTCCCGTGATTCTCCTGCCTCGGCCTGCCGAATACCTGGGATTGCAGGCGCACACCACCACGCCTGGATGGTTTTTGTATTTTTGGTGGAGACGGGGTTTCACCGTGTTGGCCAGGCTGGTCTCCAACTCCTGACCTCGAGTGATCTGCCCGCCTCGGTCTCCTGAAGTGCTGGGATTACAGACGGAGTCTCGCTCACTCAGTGCTCAATGTTGCCCAGGCTGGAGTGCAGTGGCGTGATCTCGGCTCGCTACAACCTCCACCTCCCAGCCGCCTGCCTTGGCCTCCCAAAGTGCTAAGATTACAGCCTCTGTCCGGCCGCCACTCCGTCTAGGAAGTGAGGAGCGTCTCTGCCTGGCCGCCCCGTCTGGGAAATGAGGAGCACCTCTGCCCGGCCGCCCATCGTCTGGGAAGTGAGGAGCGCCTCTGCCCGGTCGCCTATCGTCTGGGAAGTGAGGAGCGCCTCTGCCCGGTCGCCTATCGTCTGGGAAGTGAGGAGCGCCTCTGCCAGGCCGCTGTGCAACCTTCCAAGTGTGAAGTGACAGCCTTCGTTGTAGAATGAATGAAGACACTGGCATTGATTATATAACACCTTGGCAGCTATCTCAAGTCCTTGATGGTGGAGGTATTGGAATTATAGAAGAAAGCAAACACAGAAATTTGACTAAAGGTGATTTTGTGAATTCTTTCTATTGGCCCTGGCAAACCAAGGTTATTCTGGATGGAAATAGCCTTGAAAAGGTGATATATATATGAACGTATCTGATTTTTTTCCCCGTATAATTCTTACTTTGTGCATTTGATATTCAGTTGTGTTTGTAATCACAGAAAAATAAAAGCATATATATAAAAAAAATAAAAAAGGAAAAGGGCACTCACTGTATCTGAATTAGCAGGGTTAATCATGGCTGGGGGGTTGCTGATGAGGCTTAGAAGTTGGGCACTGCGCCACTGCTCAGCCCCCTGGTTCCTTCGGACAAAGAGGAAATGCAAAGAGAGGAGGGCTCCACTCACAGCCTGTGGGGAAAAGCAAATGAAACCTTAGCGGCAATCATGAGGACAATATACTTCTGCCTGAGGAATTCTCCACTGTCAGGGAACCTGCCTTTGTGTGAGGCCCAAACTCTTCTGTCAGCTTCTTCAGAGGGTGGTCATACTCCAAGACCATCTGACCCAGACGGGCAAAACTGGGGTCACTAGAAGAAAGCAGAGGAGGGGGGTTACAGCCCTCCCTTACCCATGACTTGAACTCTTATGTTTGCATACAGGATAAAGATATGTGCATAGGCTGGCACTCCCCACCACCTCCAAAGATATATATACTACACTGTAAATTACATATAAAGATACCCCACTCCAGGCTCAGGTTACTAAGCTATGGCTAAATAGAACCATTTCATTTTGGGCAGGTCCTTGAAATTTTTTTCCTTATAAGCACCAAAAATAGGGTTGGACACATGATAGGTACTCTATAAATCTGTTAATTAGTTCAAAATCAAGTAATATGCCTAGATCCAAATCGTTATACAACCCAAAAGGATATATAAATATTCAAAGCTAATGGGTAAGGCATGTGTCTAGGTATCCACGTAGGCACATGGGAATACACATCATCATAGAACGATGTGCCACAACCCACTCTGATCCCTCCAGTCTTCATTTTTTCAGCCCTTAAATACTTACATTTGCACTAATGGAGGGGGACAGAACTGCAGACAATTCAAAATCCATTTATATTTGGCTTCAAATGTATTATCATGCATTAGTTACCTCTAATGGATTTATCTTACTAATATTATTCCTACCAACACTAAAAAGAATTTTCTTTGCCTTTTGTAATAACCTGAAAATCAGAGTAGAAGTCAGCCCAGGATTAAAAATTGTTCAGAGATGATGCAAATTGAATAATCCACTAGCAGATATTCAAGAGTTAGCCACAGTTGTCTCTCATTATAGCAGGGGGATTGGTTCCAAGACTCCCACGTATGCCAATATCCCGTGCATACTGAAGTCCCGCAGTCAGTCCTGCGGAACCCACACCATTTAAAAAGCTAGTCCTCTGTATAGGTGGATTTCACATCCCATGAACACTACATTTTCAATCCATGTTTGGTTGAAAAAAATCCATGTATAAAGTAGACCCGCGTAGTTCAAACCCGTGTTGTTTCAGAGTCAACTGAATATGTAAAAGTGTACCTTATTTTGCCTGGGTCAATGTAGATTATAGGTTCTCATATAAGAAATCATGGCATCAATTTCCTTTGCATGAGGGACTCTCTACATCATAGCACCACGTATGAGACTCTTCACATAATACTCTCGCCTTAACTCACCCATGCCCATGCAGCATCTCATGGGCACAATTGTACATGCCAATCAGTATCCGTCGATCTTCAATCCGTGACAGAAGTAAAATGACGGAGGTGTAAGTCACAATCAAGTCCAGGTAACTCCGAGTGAAATCAAAGTTGAGATTCTACAAGAAAAATACATAGGAACCCAAGGACAGCATGGCCAATTAACCTGGATCTCCTTCTTTCCCCAACCACTCTGGGCAGTGCTCAATAGATTCCGAGTGAATCTATTTAGAAGTAGGAACTGACAGGATTGAAAAGACGAATAAGAAAATTGGAACAAAAGTCAGGGGCTAAAAGTGAGCTCAAGATACAAGGAGGCCAGGAAATAAGGTAGCTTTTAGGAGATGGAAAAGGTGAAGAAGATTTTTATGTAATTTTTTAATTAATTAAATCACATTGCCAATCTGCTTAACATGTAAATATATTTTCACTTCAGCACTTTTTACAAAACAATTATAGTAGTCCTGAGAAGGAATAAATGAAATAGCCATCCTTCCAGTCCCTTCCCACCCCATCCTGTGACTAGACCTAGACCTGCCAACCTAGACCTCCCAACCTAGACCTGGCCTTTTCTTTGACTCTACGATAGAAGAGAATTGCAAAGGATCTTACGATATCAAAATGGCACTGGCAGGCATCAATGGTGTTGAGAAGTTCATATACATGATCCTGGGGGTGGAAGTGAAGACAAGAATTAATAAAAAAACAAAGAGAAGGTGACGTACTACCAGAACTTGAGGGAAAGGGACCTCTCCCTTAGAGGTCTTAGCAAGCCACCAAGTAACAGAGAAAAGTCACTGTCAAAAAGAGGGAGGAAATTCCTCCTCAGTAAGCCACCAGTGGGCCCCTATCAGCTACACTGCCAAATGCCTACATTTCCACAGGCACAAGTCTCTATTATATCACACACACTTTTCCTGAGCTTATCATCCCTGTGCGCAATCTTCCAAATTAAAAAAGGTTGTAAAATGTAGATTATCTAATAGGTAGCTTCAAAAATGCCAAAAATCAAACCATTTGTATTGACAAACCACAAAGTAAGTCTGTTCCTGGATTCTATCTCCTTTTCTCAGGAGTTAATCATTAACAAATCGGAATACTATCCAATTTTCCATGAGTTTCTATTTACTGACAGTTCACTGTGTGTGAGGTACTTACCAAGTAATTTGCATATACTTCATTTAACTCTCATTCTAGTGTGATAGGGATTCTTTTCCTTTTCACACATAGTTTTACCTAAATTAATATGCACTTTTATTGCAGACATTTCTTTCCCCCAACATCAGCACCCACCCTCCATCCTGAAGAACGCCCAGGTAAACCACTTTAACACCTGATATTATTTTATTTTTCTTACAATATTTTCTTATTTTTCTCCCTATTTATATAATACTATTAGATTATAAAAGGAAAAGGGAGAGAGAGAAACAGGTTTTTTGGTCACTATTTGTGTTATAAAATTGAGATAATATTATTCCCTGCTTGTAATTTTGCTTTGCTCATTCACTCCTACTTGCCAAAAGTCCTCAGAGTCATCTCCTAGAGCATGAATGCATTCTTTTTCATAGCTGCATAATAGCCCATGGTATACCACAATTCATTCAGCCTTTCTTCCACTGATTCATTTTGTTCCTAGTTCCTAGCCTTATCCACTGAATATTGGTACTTTCATTTCTAAAAAAGTAAAATTGATAAAGAAAATATATATATATATACATTTTTTAATATGTTGCCAAAAGATTTGAACAGGAACTTAATACCATAAAAAAAATATGATGCCAAGCATGGTGGTTCACACCTGTAATCCCAGCATTTTGGAAGGCTGAGGTGGGAGGATCACTTGAGGCCAGGAGTTCAAGAGAGCCTGGCCAACATGACAAAACCCTGTCTCTACTAAAAATAAAAATAAAAAAAAAAATTAGCTGAGTGTGGCGGTACATGCCTGTAATCACAGCCACTCAAGAGGCTGAGGCACGAGAATTGTTTGAGCCTGGGAGGCAGAGGTTGCAGTAAGCTGAGAGGCGGAGGTTGCAGTGGGCTGAGATCATGCCACTGCACTCCAGCCTGGGTGACAGAGCAAGACTCTGTCTAAAAAAAAAAAAAAAAGTATATACATATATATATATATATATATATATATATAATAAGCACATGAAAAGATGCTCAATGATATTAGCCATCAGGGAAATGCAAATTTAAACCACAATAAGATACCATGACAAACCCACTGGAATAACTAAAATGTAAGTCTAATAATAGCAAGTGCTGATGAGAATATAGAGAAACTGAAGCTCTCATATATTACTGGTGGGAGGATAAAATGGAACAACTCTGAAAAAAGGTTTGGCGGTTTCTTATAAAATTAAATATACTCTTACCGTACGATTCAGCAATTCAACTTCTAGATTTAACCAAGTGAAATGAAAAATATGTCCCCACAAAGATTTGTACTTGAAAGTTTGTAGCAACTTACGCATAATGGCCTAAAACTAGAAACAACTCAAATGTCTATCAACAGGTAAATGGATAAATAAATTGTACCCATACAATGGAATAGTTCTCAGCAAAAAGGGGGACTGAGGCCGGGCGCCGTGGCTCCCGCCTGTAATCCCAGCACTTTGGGAGGGCAGATCACCTGAGGTCGGGAGTTCAAGACCAGCCTGACCAACATGGAGAAACCCCGTCTCTACTAAAAATACAAAATTAGCCAGGTGTGGTGGCGCATTCCTGTAATCCCAGCTACTCAGGAGGCTGAGGCAGGAGAATTGCTTGAACCCCAGGGGCGGAGGTTGCAGTGAGCCAAGATCGCACCATTGCACTCCAGCCTGGGCAACAAGAGTGAAACTCCATCTAAAAAAAAAAAAAAAAAGGGAGGACGGGGGCACTGAATCACTGATACATGCAACAACGTAGATCAATCTCAGAAACATGATGCTGAGTGAGAGGAGCCAGACACAAAAGAATACATGCTGTATAGATTCCATTTATTTGAACTGCTAGAAAAGAAAAATCTGTTCTAGAAAGTAGATCAGTGGTTGCCTGGGGCCAGGAGTGAAGGGTAGGGATTGGCTGAAGGAAAAAAAAAAAAAAGGCACAAGGAACCCTTGGGGTGATGGAAATATTCAATACTTTGTAGTGGTGGTTACACAGGCATATACACTTGTCAAAATTTATTAAAATGTGTAGGAAAAGTGCTTCTTACTTATCTTCCAAAAAAAGGCTGTGTCTAAATTAACAGATAAGGAAACCAAGGCCAAGAGCAGTTAAGAAACTTGCCTAACACACCGACAGGGTAGCTGTCCCCCAAAATGTGCCCTGTGCAGGCAGTGCCCCGTCTCTACACTTGTTTCCCCAGTGTGGCAGGGAGTCAGATGACATCATAAATACTTGCTGAATTAATGCAGAAAAAAAAAAAAAAAGAAACTTGCCTAAGATCATAGAGCTAGTAAGGAATGGTACTAGAACTTGAACCCAGAGCTTTTGATTTTCCCTGTATGCTACATGACCTCTGTCTAGGTCTATACTTCCTCATTTGCTAGGAATGCCTTTCTACAACTCCAGCCTACATCCAAATTCCAGTGGAATATAGCTGAAATTCACTTTCAGCCACTCACGCAACCAATGCCACTACGCAGGTCTTATTCTCTACAGACAAGAATCAGAAGGGAATGGAAATAACATGTGTTGGTCTATTGCCTTACTATATGCTAAACACCAAGCTAGATGTTGTTCATGCATTATCTCATTTAATTCTCACAGACGCCTCACATAGTAAATCTAATTTCTCCATTTTATAGATAAGGAAACTGGAATTTAAAGAGTTTCTTATCTAAAGTCATACAGTTTGTAAGTGGTAAAGCTCAGATTTGAAACCAAGTCTGTCTAATTCAGGGCCTACTTAACAATACATCATACTTCAATGTTCCTATTTCCCCTCCTTTCCTAAGCAAGCCATACCAAACACCTTGGGCTCAGAACTTTATTTACCACTGCAGCAACCAGAAAGTGTTCTAAAATCTCCTTTGCCCTTCAACTTTTCTCAGTAAGAGACTTTTTTTATGTGCTTCCAGCATTCTTCCCCCACCAGCGCCTACCCTCTTGCTAACCACTACTCTCAATTCCACAATGAGTACTCTCCGACCTGACCCTCGTTCATACATTACAGTCCTTCTTGTCCTCACTTCTCTCTTCACTATGTGATCTACTGAATATCCTGGATTTGCTTCCTAGGGTAGGCAAAGAACACATTATTCTTGTATCATCTGAAAAAATACTATAACACCACCGCAAGCTTGGGTTGCTCAGAGGGCTAAAATTTGCATTATTTCTTGAATACATAAATAATGCGTTTATTGTAGAAAAAACTAGAAAATACCAACAAGTTTAATTTTAACTAGTTTTTTTAAACTGTAATCCCACCGATCAGAAATTCCAATCTTCTTTATATGTATATTTACCTATGTAAATATACATTTTAGGGACATCTTACATCTTACATCTGTCTTAAACTGTCTTACTGCAATGTGCTTTTACATTAAACAACATACGATGAACATTTTCTATACCAATTAATATAAAAAATATATTACTGGCTGGGTGCAGTGTCTCATGCCTGTAATCCCAGCACTTTGGGAGGCTGAGGCAGGTGGATCATTTGAGGTCAGGAGTTCAAGGCCAGCTTGGCCAACATGGTGAGACCCCCATCTCTACTAAAAATACAAAAATTAACCAGGAGTGGTGGCATGTGCCTGTAATCCCAGCTACTCAGGAGGCTGAGGCAGGAGACTAGCTTCAACCCGAAGGCGGAGGCGGCCGTGAGCCAAGATCACGCCACTGTACTCCAGCCTGGGCAACGCAGTGAGACTCCGCCTCAAAAAAAAAAGAAAAAAGAAAAGAAAAAATATATATGTATAAATATATATATGTATACTTTAACAGCTACAGAATATTCATTTGTGGGCACATACTCTGAACTTTTAACCAAACCTTTATTTATTGGATATATCAATTATCACATTATAACTATCATAAATAATGCAATGGAGTATATTCTTATACATATGTCTTTGCATTTGTTTCCTTTTTTTATTTCCCCATGAAAAAATTCTGTTTCCCTATGACAAATTTCTAAAGGTAAAATTACTACATTAATTTTTAAAATTTTAATAATACCTTATCAATTTTTCTTTCAAAAACATCATATTAAATAATTTTTATTTTTTGTTTATAAAAATAATACATGCTCATTGTTTAAAATTCAAATAAAATATCATCCATGTAGTATTGCTCCCAAAAACTATGAACAATAAGACAAATTCAGATTGAAGGATATTCTCAAAAATAACTAGCCTGGACTCTTCAAAAAGGTCAGTGTCATACAAGACAAAGGCTGGAAATCATTCTAGATTAAAGACGAAGGAGACATAACTAAATCCAATGTATTATCCTTGAGACAACTGGAGAAATGTGAATATGGGCTGTATATTAGTTTGGGTGGGTTTTTTTTTTTTTTTTTTTGGAGACAAAGTCTCACTGTGTCACCCAGGCTGGAGTACAGTGGCCATTGGCACAATCATGGCTAACTACAGCCTTGACTTCCCAGGTTCAAGTGATCCTCCTGCCTCAGCCTCCTAAGCAGCTGGGACTACAGGCACTCACTACCACGCCCAGCTAATTTTTTTTTTCTTTTTTTTTTGGTGTAGATTAGGTTTCATGATGTTGCCCAGGCTGGTCTCAAACTCCTGGGCTCAAGCGATTCATCCCTCTCAGCCTCCCAAAGTGTTGGGATTACAGGCGTGAGCCACAGCACCCAGCCATAATGTTATATTTCCTGAGTATGATAATT
The DNA here is from genome assembly GCF_009828535.3 of Hylobates moloch. Classification (NCBI taxonomy): domain Eukaryota; kingdom Metazoa; phylum Chordata; class Mammalia; order Primates; family Hylobatidae; genus Hylobates; species Hylobates moloch. The sequence continues at coordinate 50,162,084 of NW_026652288.1, forward strand.
ATATTAGGGTTGGGCAAGAAAATATTCTTGCTCTTAGCAAATGTATGCTTAAGTATTTGGGAAAGGAAATGTCATGATGTATGAGGCTAACTCAAATAGTTCATTAAAAAATAGAGAAGGATAAGAAAATGTGGCAAAATACTAACAATTAGGAGATCCAGGAGAAGAGTATAACAATACTCATTGTACTATACTAGAAATTTTACAGTAGGTTTGTAATAAAATATTGTGGAAAAATACTTGAAATTTTTAAAGCTCAAATAATGCAGAGATATATAGCTTATACAGGTTGAGCTTCCCTAACCCAAAAATCCAAAATGCTCTAAAATCTGAAACCTGTTGAGCACCAACATGACACTCAAAGGAAACGCTCATTGAAACATTTCAAATTTCAGACTTTCAGATTAGGGATGCTCAACTGCCTAATGCAAATATTCTGAAATCTGAAAACATATGAAATTCAAAACACTTCTGGTCTCAAGAATTTTCCATAAGGAATACTCAACCTGTATAGAGAACTCCTAAGTCTCAACACACACACAAAATCCAATTCAAAAATGGTCAAAGAATGAAACAGACATTTCTTCAAAGAAGATATATAAATGGCCAATAAGCCCACGAAAAATGCTCATTATCACTAATCATTAGCAAAAATGCAAATAAAAACTTAGATGAGATAATACCTCACACCCATTAGGATGGCTGTTCTCAAAAAAGTGAAATAACAGTTGTTGGCGAGGATGTGGAGGAATTACAGCCCTTATGCACTGTTGGTGAGAATGTAAAACAGTACAGCCACTGTGGAAAACAGTATAGCAGTTCCTCAAAAAGTTAAAAATAGGCCGGCACAGTCCAGCCTTTGGGAGGCCGAGGTGGGTGGATAGCTTGAGCCCAGGAGTTTGAGACCACCCTGGCCAACATGGGGATACCCCATCTCTACAAAAAGTACAAAAAATTAGCCAGGTGTGGTGGCATGTGCCTTTAGCCCTAGCTACTCAAGAGGCTGAGGTGGGAGGATCACCTGAGCCCAGGAGGTCGAGGCAGCAGTGAGCTGTGATTGCACCACTACACTCCAGCCTGGGCAACAGAGTGAGACCCTATCTCAAAAAATAATAATAATAGAATTATCATATGATCCAGCATTTCCACTTCCATGTTTATAATCAAAAGAATTGAAAGTAGGGTTTTGAAGATATATTTGTACACCCACGTTCATAGCAGCATCATTTACAATAACTAAAACTTGGAAGCAACCTAAATGTCCATCAGCATACAATCAGATAAGCAAAATATAGTGTAATCATACAATGGAATATTATTTAGCTTAAAAAGGAAATTCTACAATATGCTACAACAGGGATGAACCTTAAGGACACTAGGCTGATGAAATAAGCCAGTCACAAAAAGACAAATGCTTTATGATTCTACTTACATAAGGTACTTAGAATAGTCAAAATCACAGAAACAAAGTAGAATTGAGATGGCAAGGGGCCGAGGAGAAAGGGAAATGGGGAATTATTGCATAAAGGGCAGAGAGTTTCAGGTTTACAAGATGAAAAGATGGTTGCATTATTAATATACTTAGTACCACTGAACTGTATACTTAAAAATGGTTAAGATGGTAAATTTTATGTTACGTGTATTTTACCACAATTTTTAAAATAGAAAAAATATGCATAGCGTAGTAAATTGAAGCCAGTCATAATCAGTCCCCAAAGGTAGTTATTTTTAACAGTTTAATGTAAAGTATTCTAGATCTTTCCTAGGTATTTACTAAATACATATACATATATACTCTTTTAAAACAGAAATGTGATGTATCATATACTATTTTGAAATTTGCTTTCATTTAACAATACAACTTAGATATCTTTCCATATTAGTACATCTCTCTCATTTTTTCAAGAACTTGTTTTAAGCAAATACATGAACATCTAAAGAAAGAATAGCCTCTGAAAGAGCTTGCCTATGTTGGAAAGGGCTCAAGAGAGCTCACCCGAAATTCCATGACATCCACAAATGACTGGTAGTAGTTGGTGAGGAATCTAATTATCTCGGCTTTTTCACGATGTACTGGTCCTAAATGTTGCTGAGGGAAACACAGAACAAAACAATATAAAAAGTGCAAAATAAGACAATTGATCCAAATAACTCAAGAAGAACAGTGGTTATACCCAAAACATTCTTAAAGAGGGTTGAGGCTGGGCGCAGTGGCTCACGCCTGTAATCCCAGCACTTTGGGAGGCCAAGGCAGGTGGATCACCTGAGGTCAGGGGTTCAAGACCACCCTGGCCAACATGGTGAAACCCCGTCTCTATTAAAAATACAAAAATTAGCTGGGTGTGGTGGCAGGCGCCTGTAATCCCAGCTACTCGAGAGGCTGAGTCAGAAGAATCACTTGAACCTGGGAAGCAGAGGTTGCAGTGAGCCAAGATTGTGCTACTGCACTCCAGCCTGGGTGACAGAGCGAGACTCCATCTCAAAAAATAAAATAAAATAAAAAGAAAGAGGGTTGAAATATACTGACAAAGGAAGTTAGAAACGCTTCAGTGCTCTGAAGGTCTTTAAACAAAGGAGATTGCCTATCTAGGTAGAATGGCTGCATGTGATCCTGACTAGAGGACCCTTTCAGATGAACAGATATACTATTTATATCAAAGTCAAAAGAAACAGAATACAAAGATGCTACAAAGATGGGTGAAAAATCTAGGGTTAACATTTAATAAGGGAAAAGTAGAGATATCCCATTAGATGCATAAATCTAAGACAAACAGCAAGGAAACAATGAGTGGGAAACAGAAACAATAAAATGCATGTACCCTGCTGAGTTGATAGAGCTGTCTGGTACAAAAACAATGTTTTCCCATGAATCTTGCAATGGAAAAGGGGTGATGATTCACTCCAGCTTACGCTGGAAGAATCCCATCTTATCTCAAAATGCTCAAGACTTAAAGCTCTACAACAACCTGAAGCCCTGTGGTTGAGCCTTGGAAAACTATTAATAAAAAAGACTACTCCATCCCCTGCCAAGTTTGAAGACAGGCATCAAAAGAGGAGAATTTCAGCCTTTCAAGCAGAGAATTATTCAGAGAAAGGAGAGAAGGACCAAGTTCTCACCGTGCTGTTTCGGACATCTATGATGGGAAATTTCTTGTTGATATACTTGAGAGATGGTTCCATGGACTTTTCCAGTAAGAAAGGTGGCTTAGATTTGGGGTCTGAACAAGTCTGCAGAGAGAAACCATATATATTTCAACCCTTTCTCCTCCTCTTCAGAAGCATACCTCTTCTTGCAACATTCATTCTCATAATCTGTCTTAGGAAAAGGCAACCTGGGAATTAATTTAAAAAGCATGAGAGGCCGGGTGCAGCGGCTCACACCTGTAATCCCAGCACTTCGGGAGGCTGAGGCAGGCGGATCACAACGTCAGGAGTTCGAGACCAGCCTGGCCAACGTGGTGAAACCCCGTCTCTACTAAAAATACAAAAATTAGCTGGGCATGGTGGTGCACACCTGTAGTCCCAGGTACTTGAGAGGCTGAGGCAGGAGAATCGCTTGAACCCAGGAGGCGGAGGTTGCAGTGAGCCTGGGCGACAGAGCAAGACTCCAAAAATAAATAAATAAATAAATAAATAAATATAAATAAAAATAAAAAGCATGAGAGTAGGTCAAGAAAAAATTCCAAGACATTAAGCCAAGTATCTAAGAGCAAATTAACAACCTAGGCATTTTGTCTTGATGGGTAGAGTTTAATGCCTGCTTGGCCCCAGCACAAAGAGGAAGCTGTTTCCCCACCCCTCAACTGAAGCCGGAAGGAACAAGAAAAGCAGCTGCTCAGGAGTTAGACTTTGTACAAGATTCAGTGTCACAGTTTTGTTCACTATGTGAGTATCTCATCCCAAAGGGCATTTACAGGATTCATGGTGACAGAGAAACCATGTTCCTGGTGATTTGTTTTATTACAAAAGACACAAAAGCTCCCTCCGCAAAGTCCCCTATTTTCTATGCCAGGAACTCCCCATAAACACCCCTGTCTTTATCTCTCTACTTCCTACGGTTTGCCCAGCCCCTAGCCCACCTCTTGTCACCAGCTTCTTTCAATTCCTCAGTTCCTATTCTAAACACACACACACACACACACACACACACACACACACAACCACCACAGCATGAACTACCCCAGGAGCAGCTCAGAAGACACCTACCCTTTTTAATCTAAATAGCTAATTATCTAATTTTTTTTCCTTTTAGGGAAGCACTTCCACAGAGAAGTTTTTGCCAGAGACCCAGCTTCAGATCTCTTCAGAGTGTAGAGGATCAACAATAAATAATAAAACCCAGAAGGTTGGACCCCAGACCTTTATCCAAGTCGCTCGGAATACAACTGCTGTTTCCCCATCCCCACCCTCACCCCCATCCCCAGAGGAAAGCAGATGCCGTCATTTGGGCAAGAATCGTATCTAGAAAGGGGAAGCCTTGAAAAGAAGCCTCCACTTCTGCCTTCCTGAACTGGCTGGCCTATATAATCTGAGTGATTATGTAGATTATAGTCAGTGGAAAAGCAGTGGAAAAAAGATGGGAGTCTAACTGCTGCACCTGCCGCCTCAGGGTTCCCTGTCCTATAATTGTTGGAAGAATCAGTACTAGTCCCATTGTTCATGCTTACCTTCTTGATGTTATACATACGGATGAGAACCCCCTGACCGCGATCGTTCAGGATAGTGAGCTTCTCTGCTAATTTATGCTGGTAAGCAGATGTCAAAGACATGATGGCCACTGAGAGAGGAGCACCAGACAGCAATGTCTGACCTCCCCAGACACTTTCAGCTTAGATGGTGACACCCTCTGGCGGAGGGACCCAGCCTGGTTGGTACGCTGGTCTTCCGTTGCCTCTGCAATTGGCTCACGGGTGAAATCAGTCATTATGGCTCACAGGCCCTCAGAGCCTTCTTGTGCTTCCTCTTACACACTCAGCAGGGGAGACTTCCTCTTTCTGGCTGTGCAGCACTTTTGGTAAGGCTATGAAGTGGGTGGAGCTGAGGAGAAGGACAGACTTTCAAGGCTCTTCACAGACTGCACCAACCTTTTTGGTCTTATGCCCCCATAAGTGTCCTAGACGAAGCTCTATACCAGGCTGGGTGTGGTGGCTCACACCTGTAATCCCAGCACTTTGGAAGGACAAGGTGGGAGGATCCATTGAGCTCAGGAGTTCCAGACCAGCCTGGGCAACATAGCAAGACCCCATCTCTATAAAAAATAAAAATAAAAAGCCCTAAGCTAGATAAACAAGTAACTACCACCCCACCCCTGTACACCTCTATATTTTCCTTTTTTTATATCCAAGAATGCCTATGAACCTTCGGCCTCATCATCTTTTAGTACCCAGATCAAATCCCATCTTCTCCTAAAGACCCCATCAATGTCAAATATTATATTGTATTATATTTTATATTGTCAAATACATATATTCCTTGTTATATGTTTATAGTGTACGTTGTATCTCCCCCAACTACAGCATAAGCTCCTTAGTGACAGGAATTGTATCCAATACTTTTTTTTCTTTTTCTTTTTTTTTTTTTTTTGAAACAGAGTTCCACTCTTGTTGCCCAGGCTGGAGTGCAATGGCATGATCTCTGCTCACTACAACCTCCACCTCCCAGGCTCAAGCAATTCTCCAGCCTCGGCCTCTAGAGTAGCTGCGGTTACAGGCGCCCACCACCACGCCTCGCTAATTTTTGTATTTTTAGTAGAGACGGAGTTTCACCGTGTTGGCCAGGCTGCTCTCGAACTCCTGACCTCAGGTGACTCGCCCGCCACAGCTTCCCAAAGTACTGGAATTACAGGCATGAGCCACCATGCCCGGCCTCTAATACTTTTTTATATTTCTCACAATGCTCTACTACTGTGCATAGTACTTCTACAGTACATAATATTCTCAAAGTAATTCTCAAGAAGTACATAGTAATTCTCAAAATGTGATCCAGCATCACCCGGAAACTTGTTAGAGATGCAAATTCTTAGGACCCACCCCAGACCACTGAATCCAAAATTCTGGGGTGGGTCCAGGCACTCTGTGTTTTAACAATCCCTCCAGGTGATTCCAATGCACACTCAAGTTTGAGAACCAGTGCTCTAGTACCATGGCATTTATGGATGCTTGAGAAACAGATCAATCCCTGTCCTCTGAGATTAGCATTGGTAGGTAGGCGAGTCTGTTGTGGGGCCTAGAAGTCTGTACTTATATAAGCACTGTTGTAGGAGGTTTTGGTACAAATATTCCATGCTGAAAAACACTGATCTAGAACAATACCTCTTGGACACAATAGTCACTCAACAAATATGCTGGTTTATTTGTTGAATTATTAAGACTAAATTAGGAAATAGGCCCCATGAAGAAGAACCAAATTAATCAAGATTAAAAAGAGGAAATTAGTAATCACCCTTAAATCTTAAGAGACTTGAATGAATTTCAGCATTAAAATATTCTTGCCATTCCAATGAGCCTTAACTCCATAATTCAAGAAAATTTTCAACTCTATTTCAACTTTCTTTCAAGACACAAAGCGAAAGATCCTAGGAAAAATTATAAATCCAAAAGAGTTCTCTTCATTTCCACCACCTTGCCAATTCCTTTTCTCGGGTTTTCAATCATTCCCATTTTCCATATCCAGAGTTCCCATTGTCCCAGTAAATTCTAGGGAGTGGGAGAAGAGAGACATGGCTGATCAGCATTATTACTTAAGAAGCTGGGGCCAAGTGAAGTGGCTCATGCTTAGAATCCCAGCACTTTGGGAGGCAAAGGTAGAAGGATTGCTTGAAGCCAGGAGTTCAAGACCAGCCTGGGCAACATTGTGAGACCTTCCCCCACCCCTCTACAGATAAAATAAAACAAATTAGCCTGGTGTGGTGGTACATGGCTGTAGTCCCAGCTCCTCAGGAGGCCGAGGTGGGAGGGTCGCTTGAGCCCAGGAGTTCAACACCGCACTCCAGCCTGGTCAATAGAGCAAGACTCTGTCTCTAAATAAATAAAGGCAAGAAAGAAAAAGAAACTTGAGTACTATGTTCGCTACTTGGGCATGGGTGATGGGTTCATTAGAAGCCCAAATCTCAGCATCACACAATATACCCATGTAACAAACCTGCACGTGTATCACCTGAATCTAAATGTTTTTTAATTTTAAAAAGAAACTTAACATCCATGCTCCAAAGAGAATGTATTTTTAAAAGAAGCAGCAAGATGGCAACACTTAACGCATGAAATTTCAAATACCTCTAAGGTAGAATTTGCATTTTAGGAATATAGAATCTGCCTTCCATTCTATTTGCTAGACTGGGTCCCTAGAAAGCTATGGGCTCGAGGTAATGTGAGCTTGGTCATGAAGATTTGAATCACCTGCTGTTATCAAAGAAACCCAGGTTTTACTAAAGCAATTTGTAGGATTTCTACTGGTCTTTTACCTTTACCAAGGAGAATATGGAGCAGGCAGTAAGAGGCCAACATCCAGGAAGCTTAGCAGCAGCATAGCACCGGTCTTCGTGGGGTTAGTATAATTCTATCGGCTCTTTCTCACTTGCATTCTTTTTTTTTTTTTTTTTTTTTTTTTTTCTGAGACAAGCTCTCGCTCTGTTGCCCAGGCTTGAGTGCAGTAGCGCTATCATGGCTCACTGCAGCCTTGACCTCCCAGGCTCAAGAGATCCTCTCACTTCAGCCTCCTGAGTAGTTGGGACTTCAGGTGCAGGCCACCACGTCTGGCTAATTTTTGTATTTTTTGTGAGCCACCTCACTTGAATTTCTTGTCTTTATCCTGAAAGTGTGGCTGAAGACTCTGCATCCCAGGCCAATCTCATTTTCTGCTCCTTAATAGATACTCCCCAACATGGTGGGGACCATCTTCTCAGCCTGCTGTGAATGTGCTATGTTCATGTCTGCCTCTCTGACTTCACTTACGCATGCTTTCCTTCTTGCTTACCCAAATCCTAGTCAATCTTCAGGATCTAGCTCAACATTGCCAAGTCTAGGTTTTGCCAAACTCCCACAACACTTGGTCTATACTACATACTTTACATCTAAATCAGGTTCTGTCCTTAACTGCCCATTTCATATAATACTGCCCAGCCAGCTGAACCAAAAGATTGTTGAAACCTGGAAACACTTATTCCCCTGCACTTGGTATATGGGAAAAGCCTACACTTTGTTATCAGACAGAATTTGACTCAAGTGTAGTTGAGTACAGTGGGCTGAGCCTTATGATTTAATGACCAAGAACCAGATATCTTGAGTTCACACCCTATTTATCCTGTCTGTAAAATAAAGATGATATCGATAATACTTCCTATGTCACGGAGCTATTGTGCATATTTTAAAAGTTATAGCCTAGTTACTTACTCTGTACATGCAAAGCATTTGAAGTACTATAAGCACTCAAGCTAACATGTATTACCTCGATTAATATTAATAATGCTAAACACTTACTAGCTTTGTAACTTTAGCTATCTATCACCACTGAGTTGTTTCCTAATCTATAAAACGGTGGTAATCCCTCATACAACTGTGGAACTGATGAAATAATATGGCATATGTAAAGGTTCGGTTCAAGACCTGCTACATTGGATTAGGAATGTCAACAGTAAAGTTGGGACAGGGTTTTGCTTTGTCTTTTGATCTTTGAGTGTGTAGTGAGCTTGTTTTGTCACTTTCTGTGGATTCTATTTGACACTTACAAAGAAAAACTCTAGGTTTAAAAATGGAACTAGGCCGGGCGCAGTGGCTCACACCTATAACCCCAGCACTTTGGGAGGCTGAGGCAGGCAGATGGCTTGAGCCCAGGAGTTCAAGACCAACCTGGGAAACATAGTGAATCTCCATCCCTACAAAAAATACATAAATTAGCCAGGCATGGTGGCACACACCTGTAGTCCCAGCTACTCGGGAGGCTGTGGCAGGAGGATTGCTTGAGCCCAGGAGGTTGAGGCTACAGTGAGCTGTGATTGCACCATTGCACTCCAGCCTGAGAGACAAAGCAAAACCCTGTCCCAAAAAAAATTTGGCTCACACCTGTAATCCCAGCACTTTGGGAGGCCGAGGTGGGTGGATTACGTGAGGTCAGGAGTTCAAGACCAGCTGGCTAACATGGAGAAACCTCATTTCTACTAAAAATACAAAAAAATAGCCAGGCATGGTGGCGCATGCCTGTAATCCCAGCTACTCAGGAGGCTGAGGCAGGAGAATCGCTTGAACCTGGAAGGCAAAGGTTGCAGTGAGCCGAGACCATGCCATTGCACCCCAGCTTGGACAACAAGAGCAAAACTCCATCTCAAAAAACAAAATTTAATGTAACTATGCCAACTGGTAGTTTTTAGAGAAACTTATTGAAAAGATCATTCAGCAGTTTCTCCCATAAACTGGAGGAACCCTTCTAAAAGTACTTAATTATTCCCAAAGTACAGCCTGGTAGCCCTAGCTGCAAATTAGAATCCCCTGTAGAGCTCTTTCTTTTTTTTTTTTTTTTTGAGACGGAGTCTCACTCTGTCACCCAGGCTGGAGTGCAGTGGCACGATCTCGGCTCACTACAAGCTCTGCCTCCCAGGTTCACGCCATTCTCCTGCCTCAGTCTCCCCAGCAGCTGGGACTACAGGCACCCGCCACCACGCACAGCTAATTTTTTTGTATTTTTATTAGAGATGAGGTTTCACCATGTTAGCCAGGATGGTCTCGATCTCCTGACCTCATGATCCGCCCGCCTCGGCCTCCCAAAGTGCTGGGATTACAGGCGTGAGCCACTGCGCCCAGCCTTTTTTTTTTTTTTTAAATAGAGACAGAGTCTTGCTCTGATGCTCAGGATGGAGTGCAATTGTGTCATGATAGCTCACTGCAGCTTTGAACTCCTGGGCTCAAGTGATCCTCCTGCCTCAGCCTCCCGTGTAGCTGGGACTACAGGCACACGCTACCACACCAAGATAATTTTTTAAATGTTTTTGTAGAGATGGGGGTCTCACTACGTTACCTAGGCTGGTCTCAAAATTCTGGCCTCAAGCAATCTGTCTACCTCGGCCTCCCAAAGTGCTAGAATTATAAGTGTGAGTCACTGTGCCAGACCTGTGGCACTCTTAAAGCCACAGTTAGCCAGAGCCCATTCTTGAAGATTCTGATCCAGTAGTTTTGGAGTGGGACCAAAGGACCTGCCACTTTAAAACTACTCAGTGATTCTCATGAACAATCAGGATTGAGAGCCATTTCTCTAAGACTTAACTATGACATCAAAAATTTCCGAACCTCTGAGAAATCATAGAACGTATGGTGGGAAGAGAGGAATTGAGTAGCTTGAATGGAAAGTTGATTCACATCACCTGACTAAAAGGTACTGTGCTTTCCCTCTCCTCAAACTTCAGCTATTTGTCTTATTTTTGTCTTACCAAAGGATCATCTTTGCCTTCAAGTCACACTTGCCTTCAGATTCTTGACAGACACTGCTTCAAGAATAAGGTAGGTCTCGAGATCCTTTAGGCTAGGTTTAAGTGTCAAGGTGGCACCAAGGTTGGGAATACTTTGGCCATGTCTAACATATATCAAACGAAATGGTCTTAGCTTCCATTCAGCTATCCATAATCAGGTGAATAACCCAGCGTCACCAATTCTCACCACCTATTCTAAAGCAGTCTTCATTTATTAAGACCAGCCTTATCAGTCTGGTCAAACTTCATACTTTTCTAGGCTGCTGGCCAAAATGAGAGTTTGGGGTTGTCTGAAGACTACATTTGGGTTATTGAAGATATTTTTCCATTATCTTTAAAAATCTAAAGATAGCTGTATACAACATTGAATTATACTGCAGCCTTTATTTTCCAGAGAGCCAATTCACTTTATAATAAGGGTTCATGGCTCTAATATAATCATTAATATGCAGTGAAAGCTTTAAACAACTACCCTGGCTTGTATTCCTGAAAGGTATCTGAGTCTAAATCCCTGGATTTAGTCACCAAAATGCCCTCAGGAAAATCTGACATTTAATAGTCTAGCTCTGTGCCCTTTATCTATGCCCTAGGCATGATGCAAAGCAGAATTGAAATGGACTATTCTAAAGCACTTTTCTATCCCTACTGCTTATTCCAGTCTGCCTTGATCTTATTTTTCCCCCATCAAACTATACTGTCCATGCTTTGCGGAAATCTTGGTGTAGCTGTTGCCTGGAAACTTGAGAGTCCTTAATATGAAAGTCTGCTAGGATAGCTAAAGACAGCTAGCCATGGAAGAAAGTAGGCCTTATATTGGCAGTAAAATGCAGCAGATTTGAGATGGTATATTCTTGGATGACTTCTAGGAGTCTTCATATGTTAATACCTACAACTTTAGAAATTTGAGACTGACATTCTCAGGTAACTATAAAGTAGCCCAAGATGGGCATGTTGGCATGTACCTGTAGTCCCAGCCACTCAGGAGGCTGAGGAAGGAGGATTGCTTGAGCCCAGGAGTTTGAGGCTGTCATGTGCTATGATCACACCTGTGAATAGCCACTGCACTCCAGCCTGGCCCCATCTCTAAAAAATAATTATTATAATTATAAAGTAGCCTGAACTTAAGCATTGTACTGTTCGTACTTCAGATTCCTTTTTATCGAAAGTGGCTATGCTGACCTATCTGACAATTAGCATCTTTCCCTGGCAAAGAGCTTAATTTAGGTAAGTTGGAGAAGGGATGGAGGGACCAATGCTGAATAGTAAAGCAACCAGCTGTCCCAGCCTTTCTTTCTCCAGCACTCAAGCTTACAGTATTAAATTTCATCGGCTTGGCGCGGTGGCTCATGCCTGTAATCCCAACACTTTGGGAGGCCAAGGCAGGCAGATCACCTGAGGTCGGGAGTTCAAGACCAGCGTGACTAGTATGGAGAAACTCCGTCTCTAATGAAAATTTAAAATTAGCCAGGCGTGGCGCATGCCTGTAATCCCAGCTACTCGGGAGGCTGAGGTAGGAGAATTGCTTCAACCCGGGAGGCAGAGGTTGTGGTGAGCCGAGATCATGCCATTGCACTCCAGCCTGGCCAACAAGAGCGAAACAGTCTTAAAAAAAAAAAAAAAAAAAAAATTCCTCTTACTCCAGACTATGAGTTTTCCAAGGATCTTTGCCTGTTTAATACTTTATTTGAGAGACAAGCACTCTATCTAACACAACTTATAAGACTAAAGATATATTCAAATGTTAATTTTTTGCCTTCCAAAGCATGGAAGCAGTGAATTTCCCCTACTATCTAACTGGCTAGGCTATTGCTTTGGTTACTCGAAACTTTCATAGGTAAGACTTGAGATACTCCTATCTTTCATACTACTTTTGTTTTGATAATAGAAAATAGGTCTATGCCAAGACTACCTGATCTTAAATGTCAGTCTTTTTCTTTGACAACCTGTGGTTCCTGCCATTTAGTCCTCATGGAGCCAGAAGCCTTAGAAATATGTCCTTATGACCCAAACCGCAGGAGGCTAGCCAGCAGATTACAGTACCACCTGTCAGGCAGAAGAGTAAGTTTTCCTGATAAGAACTGTAAGCCACTAGAGGGAGAAAATAACCTCAGAAATAAAAAGTTAATGTTTAAAAAAAAAAAAAAAATCAGGCTGCGTGCAGTGGGTCACACCTGTAATCCTAGCATCTTGGAAGGCCGAGGTGGGAGGATTGCTTGAGGCCAGGAGTTTAAGACCAGCCTGGACAACATGGCAAGACCTCATCTCTAAAAATAAAAAATAAAAATAGGCCAGGCACTGTGTCTCACGCCTGTAATCCCAGCACTTTGGGAGGCCGAGGTGGGCGGATCACCAGGTCAGGAGATCGAGACCATCCTAGCTAACATGGTGAAACCCTGTCTCTACTAAAAAAAAAATACAAAAAATTACCCGGGCATGGTGGCGGGCGCCTGGAGTCCCAGCAACTTGGGAGGCTGAGGCAGGAGAATGGCGTGAACCCGGGAGGTGGAACTTGCAGTGAGCCGAGATTGCGCCACTGCACTCCAGCCTGGGTGACAGGGCAAGACTCCATCTCAAATGAATAAATAAATAAAAATAAACAAGCTTCTGACCATATGTAGCACCTGGCAGTTCTTAATGTTGGAACATGGTATCTCTTCAGCATTTCCAGAAAGGGGTGGAGGATGAAATACAGGGAAAAACCTAGAACTTTTTCCTTCTAGAAAAATCCAAAGAGGCCGGGCGCGGTGGCTCACGCTTGTAATCCCAGCACTTTGGGAGGCCGAGGCGGGCGGATCACGAGGTCAGGAGATCGAGACCACGGTGAAACCCCGTCTCTACTAAAAATACAAAAAAATTAGCCGGGCATGGTGGCGGGCGCCTGTAGTCCCAGCTACTCGGAGAGGCTGAGGCAGGAGAATTGCTTGAACCCGGGAGGCGGAGCTTGCAGTGAGCCGAGATTGCGCCACTGCACTCCAGCCTGGGCCACACAGAGCGAGACTCTGTCTCAAAAAAAAAAAAAAAGAAAAAAAAGAAAAATCCAAAGATAGTTAAAAATGATGGCTAACTGAAAAAATAATGCTAGCCATGTGGTCCCAATAAAATGGCTCAAGGAGGCTGGGCGCGATGGCTCACGCCTGTAATCCCAGCACTTTGGGAGGCCGAGACTGCCGGATCACGAGGTCAGGAGATAGAGACCATCCTGGCTAACACGGTGAAACCCCATCTCTACTAAAAAATACAAAAAATTAGCCAGGCGTGGTGGCGGGCGCCTGTAGTCCCAGCTACTTGGGAGGCTGAGGCAGGAGAATGTCCTGAACCCGGGAGGCAGAGCTTGCAGTAAGCCGAGATCGTGCCACTGCACTCCAGCCTGGGCGACAGAGCAAGACTCCGTGTCAAAAAAAAAAAAAAAAAAAAAGGCTCAAGGAACATGAGGCTGTGTCAACAGAACTGCTGTAGATGATGGTAAGTTTTTCATTTTGGGAGCAGATTAGTGGCATAAAATTCTATCGCTTCCTTTCCCACTCCAATATCGCATAGCTATGGAAGCCTTACAAACAAGAGGAAGAAAAAACAAAAATAAGTTCCTACTCTACTTCTATAACTTGTGGTCTGCTTTATTTCAGAGCCGTTTAATCTTCCAAAGGTTATTTCTCCAAGTTTAGGACTAAATGAAAAGCTTTCTAATGCTGACAGATTCCTGACCCTGATGTCTGGAATATAGGTGAACAAAGGTGAAACAGTGAATATACTCATGAATTAAGGCCTGGACCCTAAGCCCTTCATAGTAATAAGTACTAAAGCCCTGAAGACTTAAGTCTTAATATTCTTCCCACAAAATCCTTCACAAGAACAATCAAAATAGTAAATCTAAGAATATCACCTGTCTCTAGAGAGGCAACCCAGTAAAAAGGAATCTAACTAAAATCTAAAATCATTTAGAACACTTAAAAGATTCTTCTTATCATACCAATATCTGGTCACTTTCCTATCCATAAAAAAAAATACTGGTATAAACTGAAACTTGTAATCCGAAAGGGTGGGATTTGTCTTATCTCCAGTGATCTCTTTCTCTAAGATGCAGCATGTTATAATGGAGACCTCATTAGCCTTCAGTCAGATCTAGGTTTGACTATCTGCTCTGACCTTAACGGAAGTTACTTCCCTTTTTTTTTCCTTTTGACTTTTATTTAAGGTTCAGTGTCTAGGTTTAGGTTCACTGTACAGGTTTGTTACATGGGTGAATTTTGTGTCACTGGTGTTTGGTGTACGAATGATCCCCTCACTCAGGAAATGAGCACAGTACCCAATAGTTTTCTAACCCTCACCTCCCTTCCAACCGACCCCCTATATTAGTTCCCAGTGTCTATTTTTCTCATCTTTGTGTCCATGTGTACTCAATGTTTAGCTCCCACTTAAACATGAGAACATGTGGTATTTGGTTTTCTGTTCCTGTGCTAATTCCCTTTGAATGATGGCCTCTAGCTGCATACATGTTGCTGCAAAGTACATAATTTCATTCTTTTTATGGCTGCATAGTAGGGAAGTTACTTCTTAAGCACATATTCTTCATCTGTACAAGGCTGCCTCACAATCACCCTCACAAGGGTGACTAATATTAAATACAGATACACGTGTAGGTTAGAGCAATGCTAGCTTCTATATATGAATTCCAAATTGTGTTAATATCATGGCTTAAAACAAGAGAAGTTTTCTTGTATAAATCCCAACACAAGTATTCAGTGGGTGGTGGTGACTTGAGGACACAGGCTCTTTCCATCTTGTGAGTGTCACCTTCCACACTTGGCTTCCAAAGCTGCCACAAAGGGAATGGAGAAGGTGCAACTGCCTTTCAACCACCTCAGCCTGGAAAAGAATACTTTCATTCATGTTCCATTGGCAAAACTAGTCATGTGACGATAACTAAATGTAAGGGAGGTGGCAAAGCACCCACTCCTCAGCAACAACTATGGAAGGAAGACTCAAATCTCTGCTACCATCTAACCTTCTCTACAAACATATAAAAATACTAAGTACTTGTGTTACTTCTTCCTTCTTTCTAGGTAATATGCATCATACGCCATTTTTTTCTTAAGACTTTTGCTCCAAAAATGCTGGTTTATGAAAGGTAAGGTAAGCCATCTTTTCATTGTTGGAAGAGAGAGCAGAATACCTTTAAACCTGGATTTTTTTTTTTTTTTTTTTTTTAGACAGAGAGAGTGCAATGGCGTGATCTCGGCTCACTGTAACCTCCACCTCCTGGGTTCAAGCGATTCTCCTGCCTCAGCCTCCCAAGTAGCTGGGATTACAGGCACCAGCCACCATGCCCAGTTAATTTTTGTATTTTTAGTAGAGACAGGGTTTCACCATGTTGGCCGGGCTGGTCTTGAACTCCTGACCTTAGGTTATCTGCCCACCTCGGCCTCCCAAAGTGCTGGGATTACAGGCATGAGCTACTGCACCTGGCCTAAACCTGGGTTCTTAAAGTGAGACAGCCATCAGGTCCTAGGCATAGCAGATGCCTAAGCTTCGATTACGAATGTAAAAGATCTGTATTGGTGAGCCCTGAGTACTTCCATTCCTTCTCAAGGGCTCCGCTTCAGACTGTATCCCATCAAGGACTTGCATACACAACATTCTTGATTCTGTGTAAGATTTTCAAAGAATGAAAGACCAATTTCCAAAACTGTGAAGGGAAAAGAATAAGCATATTGTACATGAAGGAAGTGAGGATTGCCAACTAAACAAGCTTGAAGGGCACATCCAAGAGTTATAGGAGTCATTCATGGAGTTACCTGCCACAATCACAGGAAGATGGGAAAGTGCAAAATAATTATACAAAACAGAAGTAAGCAAAAAAAAAAAAAAATCAATGATTTCTACTCTGACATTTAGTAATATCAATTACATTTGATAGAGTAACTTTAATCTCCTATAATTGATTATCTAGATTAATTCTCCAGTACTGGATTCCAACTAATTTTCCTCTTATAGTCATCACCTACAACGACTCAAGAGACCTAAGGAAAAAAAGAGGCCATGGGTGATAAACGTCCTAAAAACAAGTCCTGGAGAAAAGATAAAATAATTTTTTTTAAAAAACTGATGTCATAGTTTTAACTAATATCACTAATGTATCCTAAGCCTTTAAAGATTCTTAGACAAACTTTTCATCTTAAAAAAATTAAACCATATTTTCTATTTCAGTTTCCTATTTCACCTACAACAGAATGCAGGGAAAGTCCTGATGGCTTTAAATTAGTCTTAGGAGAAAGGGCTGTCTAGGGATCTATTTGAAATGCTACTAACCAACACACATCAAGCTTAGATCTTCCACAAAAACACTTGCAGCTGGGCATAGTGGCTCAGGCCTGTAATCCCAGCACTTTGGGAGGCTGAGGCAGGAGGACTGCATGAGCCCAAGAGTTCAAAATCAGCCTGGGCAACAACGTGAGACCTCTGTCTCCACAAAAAAATCAAAAAATCAGCCAGACAGGGTAATAGCCAGGCCTGTGGTCCCACAAGAGGCTGAGGCAGGAGGATCGCTTGAGCCCAGGAGGTTGAGGCTGCAGTGAACTGTGTTCATGCCACTGTACTCCAGCCTAGGTGACAGAGTGAAACCTCATTTCAGAAAAATACACACAAAAAAAACACTTGCCATCAAAATGACACTACCTCAGTCTTCTCTTTCCCCCCGCAAATCAGAAAAAGTGATGTAGAAGTTGTAGATTAAATAGCCAGCAGACAAAATATTTATTTTTGAGGTTTTTTTTAAACTTCAGGGAAATCTTAACTAGCATGTTTTAGGTAACAACTCTTGGTACTGTTGGCATCTTAACACGATTTTATTTATTTAAATAAAGAATATTTTTCCTGGCCAGGTGCCGTGGCTCATGCCTGTAATCCCAACACCTTGGGACGCCAAAGTGGGAGGATCACTTGAGGGCAGGAGTTCAAGACCAGCCTGGCCAACATAGCAAGACTCTGTCTCTACAAAAATAAAAATAATTTAAAAATCAGCCAGGCAAGGTGGCACACACCTGTAGTCCCAGCTACTCCAGAGGCTGAGGTGGGAGAATCACTTTAGTCTAGGAGTTCAAGGCTGCAGTAACACTGTACTCCAATCTGGGCAATAGACAGAGACCCTGCCTCTAAAAAATGTTTAAAATTTTTAAAAAATTTTAATTTCTATGACAAGCTTCATTTGATTTTTTAAATTCTTCCTTGTTTTTATATTTTCATTTGCCAACCAAAAGTCTGGAAGGCTTATTTGCCTATTTCTGTTATTAGTAGGGGAAATCTTGTCATGTGGGCTATAATGCTATTCCATAATGAGGTTCTTCATCTTTCAATTGCTTTTTCTTCAAGTCACTTACTATATGACTGTCAGATTATTCTTCAATCAGTTCTCTACACAAAACTTTCCACGCTTAAAGGATAGCGTTTTATAGAAAGCTGAGTCTGGAACATGGCTCTAAATGTACCTTCCTAACTCTGTAACAGGCAACTTACACCCATCTTAAATATGCCTTATTCTTTGTCACTGCTCATTTTTAAATGTCACCCCATGCCCTTCAATCGTTTAAATTCCTGTTCTAGCTTTTTTTTTTTTTAATCCAGCTCTTATTCCTCACCTCATTTAAACCTTCCCTATCTTCTTTAGTGATTTCTATCATGGCAGTTAAATATAGACAATTTTCTCCAACCTCAACCATACCACAAACCCTCACGAGGGAAGTCAGAATCGTGTGTTGCTTTGTACTTGTTACATCACTAGTCTGCTGCTGTGCATCTAGTAGATATTGAAATACTTGATGCTTAAACTTAATGCTTAAAAGACCCAATTTATGACAGGCCAAAATCTCTGAAGCCATAATTGTTTTTTTATTGGAGCTAGCTAAGCCTTTTAAAATAATGATACGGTTTTTTTGCTTAGTTTAGTGATTGTTTCAGGTGTATTTAGATTTACAATTAAAGGAAGTTATAGTCAGCTGAATATTTTATGCCCTTAGGAGGCTATTTCTAGAATAATCTTCTTACTTTATAATTTTTTCTTTTTTTTTTAGTCAGGTCTTTACCTGTCACCTAGGCAAAAGTGCAATGGGGCAATCTCAGCTCACTTCAACTTCACCTCCTGGGCTCAAGTAATTCTTCCACTTCAGCCTCCTGAGTAGCTGGAACTACAGGCACACCCCACCACACCAGGCTAATTTTTTGTAGAGACAGGGTGCTGGGATTACAGGCACGAGCCACTGTACCTGGCCTACTTTCATCTCCTGACTAAGGCCTTACACATATTTTCAGTTTTTAAAATTATCCTTTGGTATATCGACACCACATTATAAAAACAAAAAAAAAGTTCCCTAAGAATAACGACCCAATATCATCAAATGTCTTTCTTTTTTTTTTTTTTTTGAGATGGAGTGTCACTCTGTTGCCGAAGCTGGAGTACAATGGCGCAATCTCGGCTCACTGCAACCTCCACCTCCCGGGTTGAAGCGATTCTCGTGCCTCAGCCTCCAAAGTAGCTGGGATCACAAGCACGCGTCACCATGCCTGGCTAATTTTTGTATTTTTAGTAGAGACTGGGTTTTACCATGTTAGTCAGGCTGGTCTCGAACTCCTGACCTCGTGATCTGCCCACCTCAGCCTCCCAAAGGGCTGGGATTACAGGCGTGAGCCACCGCACCTGGCCCATCAAATGTCTTTCTTTATCATATTTTACGTATAGAGAATCTTCCCTTAAAAGGCCATACAGTCTTATTTGACGTGACCACAATGATGTTGTTTTTCCAAACGAGGATACTTTTGAGTATGAAAGGGCTCACTATCAATAATTATCCTGCCTGTAATCCCAGTACTTTGGGAGGCCAAGGAGGGTGGATCACCTGCGATCAGGAGTTCGAGACCAGCCTGGCCAACACGGCAAAACCCTGTCTCTACAAAAAATTAAGAAATTAGCCAGGTGTGGTGGTGTGTGCCTATAATCCCAGCTACTCTGGAGGCTGAGGCAGGAGAACTGCTTGAACCTAGGAGGCAGAGGTTGCAGTGAGCCAAGATCACACTACTGCACTCCAGCCTGGGTGACAGAGCAAGACTCCATCTCAAAAAAAATAAAAATAATGATACTGGGACAACCAGACTAATCAGGTTGGCCACCCTAGTCTTAAGAGAAAAAAACATCATTTATTAGGCAACTGTGTCATTCAAAATACGGGTGCCAGAACTACTCAAATCTTTAAGAAATTCTGAGGCCTTCGGAAGAAAGCATAATAGAAGTTAAAACATCACTTTGTGGCTTCTAACATAACATTTGGTCAAAGCTTCAAGAAAGACCAAATAAACTTATGGAAAAAAAATAAAAGCACATGCATTTTTTTTTAGTAGAGTTTAAAAGTAATTACCTCAAAGCCTTCCTAGAATTCCCAAAGCCTAAACTATTCCCCCATGTTCCCATAACAGGAGGCTCATGTCTCCAAATAACCTTTCATTCCACTTTATTATTGTTAAGCTATAGGACACTTTAAGATAGGTATGATCTTGACTATGTAGTCATCCTGTACCTACAAGCAAGATTGCTGAATGTGGAGAATCTATATTTTCTCAATGGGATAAAAAAAGACTCAGTAGTCCGAGCTAAATATTTCTCTCTTTTCTGTCTTTTTTTCTTTACTTCTTGTGGAGAATACTGCAAGGTCTTGCTATGTTGTCCAGGCAGGTTTCAAACTCCTGGGCACAAGCTATCCTCCCACCTGTGCTTCCCTAAGTGTTGGAATTACAGGGGTGAGCCACTGCCACCCAACCTGGGCTAAATATTTCTATCAGAATAAATCAACCTTTCAAAAACTTTGGTAACCAGTTTCTCTTCTCTAAAAAAGTTCTATTAGCTCAGCATGGTAGCATGTACCTATGGCCCCACCTACTCAGGAGGCTGAGGAAGGAGGATCACTTGAACCCAGGAGGTCAAGGCTGCAGTGAACTGTGTTAACGCCACTGCACTCCAGCAGCCTCAAGGACAGAGCAAGACCCTGTCTCAAAATAAAATAAAATAATAAGTTCTATTAAGGTAATTTAAGGCCAGGCACGGTGGCTCATGCCCGTAATCGCAGCACTTTGGGAGGCCAAGGCATGAGTGTTCCTTGAGCCCAGGAGTTCAAGACCAGCCTAGGCAACATGGCAAGACTCCATCTCTAACAAAAAAATTTAAAATTAGCCAGGTATGGTGGCGAGTGCCTGTGGTCCCAGCTACTCAAGAGACTGAGGTGGGAGGATCGATGGAGCTCAGAAAGTTGAGGCTGCAGTGAGCTGAGATTGGCCACTGCTGGGCAACACAGTGTGACCCTGTCTCAAAAAAAATGGCAATTTAAGTTATATTTCTGGAATAGTAAAGAATTTCCGGCTTTAAAGTTTATCCCCTAAAATTAGGTTTTAAGATTTAAACCCTTACACTCATAGTATGAACTACAAGGGAAAAAATTGCTAAGGCCCATTACTCATGTCCCAGATATGCACCAAAATATGCACCAAAACATATCCCACTGGTTCCACATCTTTATCTATCCTGTGGTTGGTCCATACTTTATAGGCCTTTTTGCTCTGTCTTTCCAAGTAGCTGCAGTACAAAACAGGCTCAAAAAAACCTAATTATTTTAGTCTCTTTTTCCCCTATGCTCTTCACAAGATAGATGATGTCATATAGTTGCTGCAGCACCTGAAAAAATATACCTGTTCTCAAGTCAAATAATCAAGTATCTACTATGTTACTACTTAAGAACTGTAGTGTATTGGGGGAAATACGGAGATAGATGTTGGTGAAAAGGTACAAATATTCAGTTTAAGATGAATAAGTTCTAAAGACCTAATGTACTGCATGGTAACTATAGTTAATAATAATGTATTACATACTTGAAATTTCCTAAGGGAATAGATCTTAAGCATTCTCACCACACACACAAAAAAAGATAACTGTGTCAGACAATAGATTTGTTAATTAGTTCAATTGTGGAAATCATTACAAAAGGTATACTTGGATCAAAACACCATGTTGTACACCTTAAATATATGTAATTTATCTGCCAATCACCTCAATTAAAAAAAAAAACTGTAGTGGCCATGGTCCATTATTGGGGAACAATGTTGACAACTATAGTATAGGGTAATAGTTCTCAAACTTTATTGGATATTAAAATTATTTGTAGGGCTTATTAAAACAGACTGTAGGGCACCTCAGCCCCCAGAGTTTCTGATTCAGTTGGTCTGTAATGGGGCCCAAAATGTGCATTTCCTCAAATCCCAGGTGATGCCGATGCTGCTGGTCTACGCACCACACTTTAAGAGCTACTGGTGTCAGGGACAGTTTCAGTGCTGGGAGGATAGGAGGGTGGAGGAAGATTACAAGAAAATATAAGGATTTGGGGCTGGGCACGGTGGCTTCTGCCTTTAATGTCAGCACTTCGGGGGGCCAAGGCAGGGGAATGCCTTGAGCTCAAGAGTTCGGGACCAGCCTGGGCAACATGGCAAAACCCTGTGGAGACAAGAAAAAAAGAAAGGGAAAGGGAAGGGAAAGGGGAGAAAGGAAGGAAGGAAGGAAGGAAGGAAGGAAGGAAGGAGAGGGAGGGAGGGAGGGGAAA
>NW_026652288.1:50184173-50221707 GCF_009828535.3 Hylobates moloch
GAAGGAGAGGGAGGGAGGGAGGGGAAAGGAAGGAAAAAGAAAAGAAATAGGAAGGAAGGAAGGAAGGAAGGAGGGAAAAATGTAAGGACTAATCCCAATAAAGGTTAAAAGAAGGCTTCACAGAGAAAATAAACCTTGGATTTAAACATTTTATATGCCTTAAAATAATAGATCCACAAAACAGCAGTGTTAGAATTTTAGAATTGTTCTATGGAAGACCAGTCCTTTACAGAACTTTTAGTAAGGTTTTTTTAGTATAATTCTGCCCTTCTACCATCTTTCTTTTTTTTTCAATATAATCCATAGGTTCACACCTCCTACTATCTTTTCAACAGTCTTTTAAGAAGTTACCAAAGTGATGCTTATGAACTTTGGCTTACAATTTACATCTTAGGTGCCAGCACTAGAAAGAGAGTAAGGAGATGTTTGTTGCTGAGTCCTGGGGAAAGAACTATATATGTAAAGGAAAAACATAAAGAATAGATTTCTCAGGTATACTGGTAACTATTACAGGCAATGTGGATTACAGAAATATGTAACATTTACATGTTAGAACATAGAATGACTCTAGGACAAACAAAATATCACTACCAGTTTTTTTTCACTCATCCTGTATTTTGCTTTAGCTTTCTAGAACTGAATGTTGCCTCTTCTTGGCAAGTCCTCATTAGCAACTCTTTTTTAAACATAAATTTATTTTCATTGGCTCTCACTACCTCTCCCTGCTACTTTTCCTGAACAATTGTAACCAACCCCATATTTTAACCCTCCCCTAAAGCAATATTTCCTAATCTATTCTCACTTATTCTCACCAAGAGGAATATCTATTACGTTACCCCATAGAGCCTCTCTTCTTTTTTTTTTTTTTTTTTTTTTTGAGACAGCGTCTTGCTGTGTCACCCAGGCTGGAGTGCAGTGGCGCGATCTCGGCTCACTGCAAGCTCCACCTCCCAGGTTCACGCCATTCTCCTGCCTCAGCCTCTCCAAGTAGCTGGGACTACAGGCGCCCGCCACCACGCCCGGCTAATTTTTTTTGTATTTTTAGTAGAGACGGGGTTTCACTGTGGTCTCGATCTCCTGACCTTGTGATCCGCCCGCCTCGGCCTCCCAAAGTGCTGGGATTACAAGTGTGAGCCACCGCGCCCAGGCTTTTTTTTTCTTTTTTTTTGTATTTTTAGCAGGGATGGGGTTTCACTATGTTGACCAGACTGGTCTCAAACTCCCGATCTCAGGTGATCTGCCCATCTTGGTCTCCTAAAGTGCTAGGATTACAGGCGTGAGCCACCATGCCCAGCCGAACCCTCATTTTGAAAGAATTTGCAACTGAATTTATTGAATAATTTTTCCATTTTTAATTATACACTCGACTGCCAAACAGAAATCATAATTAGTTGAGAGAAAAATTAATTAATAACTAGCTGAAAGAACCAGGACTTGATTAATAAAACCGAAGCCAGAAACAAAAAAATACATTTTGGTCTTTTGACGGGCAAAAGTTTAAGTTTTATTAGGGTTGTCTGAAAACTGAAAGTTTCTAAAGAACCTCGAGGAGTACTGGAATGCCTTCAATCCTAAAATCTGAGAAAACTATTTTCCTAACAAAGGGTTTTTTCCAATAACTAAGAATAGATCTATTTATTCATTAGTTCAGATATTTTATTTTTACTATTATTAATTCTTTCGTTTTAAATTTTTCTTCTTTGAGACAGAGTCTTACTCTGTCGCCCAGTCTGGAGTACAGTGCTGCACTCCACAATGAACTGCAAACTCAGCTCACTGCAGTCTTGACCTCCTGGGCTCAAGGAATCCTCCCACCTCAGCTTCCCGAGTAGCTGTGACTACAGGCACCCACCATCAGGCTTACCTAATTTTTGTATTTAGAGAAACAGAGTCTCATCATCTTGCCAAGGCTGGTCTCAAACTACTGAGCTCAATCAATCCACCCGCCTCAGCCTCCCAAAGTGCTGAGATTACAGGCATGTGCCATTGCACCCAGCCAACTATTATTAATTCTAAGAATATAATCTATAGGAGGCTGGGGGTGGTGGCTCACACCTGTAATCTCAGCAACTCTGGAGGCTGAGGTAGCAGAATCACTTGAGGCCAGCAGTTCGATACCAGCCTGGACAATATAGCGAGATCCCCACCCCCAATCTCTACAAAAAATGTATATATATATACACATACACACACACACACACACACACACACACACACACAACATTTAGAGGTAAATGCTAGTATATAAACGGATAGAACCAGCATGGATCAGATTCAGTTTAGGGTATTAATTCCCAATAGCTCCTAGAATGACCCTTGTATAAAATGCCTTGTCTCATTGTTTTCTTTTTTTTTTCCTTTTCAAATATGATCAACCTGGCTGGAAAACCAGTCTAAAAGAAAGCTAAGCAGGGACCTCAGACAAAGCAGAAAATTTATGGTTAGAAAGGAATGAACAAAGCACTGAAGAATAGAAAGAATAGATGTGTGGTGCATTTTTATTTCAAAATCACCATTGAAAAACAGGTTTGATTTTTGCTTGTTTGAAAGTTGGTTGGCTTGTTCACAGGTGCTAAATGAAACAGCATTATCAGTGAAGGATCTTGTCAAGGCATTACTAATGAATGCACTGAAGCCTGACTTTGGATTCTGGTTTGGTACCCATTCCCCTATCCTCTCAAGCCCTTAGCTCTTTCTTCCTCAGAAATTTCAATCTGCGGGTATCTGAATAAAAAGTATTTATGGGTCACAGTAGCACTGTCAACAATTTCACCAGATTACTGCAATGTAAAGCCTGAAAAAATATTTCATTTCAAATCACACTGGCCCCACCAATCTGCATTAACGATACTGTGATAAAATCAGAGGTTTAGGATTTCATGAAAATTGTTTAAAAATATTTCCTAACAATCTAAAACTGATTTGCCAAAACAACTTTTTCTAAAATGATTAGTGCTAAGCTTGCAATGAAGCTTTCCCTCTTAGCAATTATCTTTCACAAAGCACTTTAACAGTTTGCTCCTCCTTCAAATGAATCATCCAGGCCATCCGGGTGAAAGAATGGCTTTTTAAATTTCAAAACAATGCCTAAGTCAGTTGTTCTCAGCCCTGGCCACACATTAAAATCATTTGGGTAGATTTTTTTAAAATAATTATGCCTGGCTCTTTCACATTAATTGGTGTGGGATGGGAAGTTGGCATGGTATGTCTTAAAAGCTCCCCTGATGATTCTAAGGTGCAGACAAGATTAAGAACCACTAGCCTACAAGAATGGCTTGAGCCTGGCTTCCATCAACACTTGGTTCTTTTTAGTGTCTTAATCTGAACTGATAGCCATCTCTCTTCTAGTAGGAAAAAAAGGTCGGGGGAGGGGGTGCGGAGGGAGTAACAACAATAGACGCTCACAAATTAATCATGTAAAACGAAAACGTCCCTTGCCTGGCGCAGTGGATCACACCTGTAATCTCAGCACTTTGGGAGGCCAAAGCAGGCGGATCACCTGAGGTCAGGAGTTTGAGACCAGCCTGGCCAACATGGTGAAACCCCCGTCTCTACTTAAAAAAAAAAAAAAAAAAAAAAGCCGGGTATGGTAGTGCCTGCCTGTAGTTCCAGCTTCTCAGGAGGCTGAGGCAGGAGAATCACTTGAACCCAGGAGGCGGATGTTGCAGTGAGCCGAGATCACGCCACTGCTCTCCAGCATGGGCGACAGAGCGAGACTCCATCTCAAAAAAAAAAGAAAGAAAAGAAAAAGAAAAAGAAAATGCCCCACTGATCCTTTTTTACTAAAGCTACATTCAGTTTTTGTCAGGATAGTCCTCTCAAGTCTTATTTGGGCTCTACACCACTGAAATGCTGTAGAAATCCCAATATTTCACTGCCCAGACTAATCTCGCAGACTGCCTCCTACACCTTGAACAGCACAGAAGGTTTTGTCACATCTTTTACTTCTTGGTTTTGAAAAGTATTACCACCAGATCTACTTGTAGTGTCAACATCTTCCTTTTTTTGTCTAACCTTCAAAGGCTACAAGTCCCTTTTCTCTATAATGCCTTCCCAGGTCATTTCAGGCCCCATTAATTTTTTTCTTACAGGAATTTACAGTCTCTACCACTTTTTTTGGCATTTTTTGTACTGCTATTAAACCTTTCATCCACTTTGGGAGTCGTTTTTCTAAGCACTTTGGGGACAAGAACTGCAGCTTACACTTTTTTTCTCCCAGAACAAAGCCTCACACTACGTTTGGTTTTCCCTTATCAAGTTGTAACCTTCCGGCCTTCTTGTCCTCTCCAACTCTTCACTGAGCTCTCTCCCCAACTCTAAAACTCGCTTTTATCAGACAGCAACAACCATCACCCTACCAAGCATTCTCAGATAGTTAGTGCCTTCTGAATTTTGGGATTTTACAACACATTCTAAACAAAAACAGCCAGACACAAAATTCCTGTCCTTGGTGATTGTTTTGTGACTGTACTGCCTATCTCCTTTATAATTCTTCTCTTCCCTCAAAATCTAAATTACCTTCCTATCTAGACAACTTCCACAAACAAGGCTTCTTTCTGGGCAGCTCCCCACCTCTAACCAGTCCCATCAGTCCCATTTCCTCAGGTGCCCTTTTTTTTTTCTGAGACGGAGTCTCACTCTGTCGCCCAGGCTGGAGTGCAGTGGCGCAATCTCGGCTCACTGCAACCTCCGCCTCCCGGGTTCAAGCAATTCTCCTGCCTCAGCCTTCCGAGTAGCTGGGATTACAGGTGCCTGCCCCCACGCCCAGCCAATTTTTGTATTTTTAGTAGAGACGAGGTTTCACCATGTTGGCCAGGCTGGTCTTGAACTCCTGAGGTAATCCCAGGTGCCCATTTCTAAGTGCTCATCTGCCTTTTCTAAGACGGCCGCCACAAAACCCGGGGAAAGAAATGCGAGTTCCACCCTCTCAAGGCCACTGTTGTTCTGGGGGCCAGGGGAGGATGGGCCCAAAGACAGGGTGCCCAAGGAGGAGACCCTCGTGGGAAAGGGTCATGAGGGAGCTGACCCTAGGGGCTCACAGGTGAGCTCCACAGCTGAGCCACCCTGCCCTACATTCGGCCAGAGCCGAGACTGCTAGTCACAGGAAGTGCCGGCCCCTCGCCCCACCTCCCAACGTTAGGCGCCGGAAGTAGCCGTTGCTGGGGCATGCGTGGGAGGAAGGTGACTGTGAGGAAGGTGTGTGTCCACCGAGGTAAAGAAAGGCATCCCAGGGCGCCCCTAAGCAATTCCTCTTTTGCGTACCGGGATACCTTCACCTTCTAATATCCTCTTTTCGCTTTTCTGCCGGTAGCCTTCAGCCTTGTGGGCTCTCAATGCAGCTGTTATTGGCTACCAACCAGTTTCGCTGCATTGCCCACTCGAGGGCCTCCTTGACGCCTTTTCTACGTTCTTTTTAAGTTAACCACCTCCCCCACTTTCTCTTATTTAGTTTCATTGATTAAGTCTGCTGTGATTTTGTTGTTTTGTGGTTGTTGTTGCTGTTTAAAGGAAGAAAAATGATTCTTTTACTAAGGCCCGGAATTCTGTTAAGCGTTTAACCAATAGCCGCTGACTACATCCATCCCCTAAACTTGATTGCTTCCGCGTAGCTTGTCTATTTCACCGTGATCCAGTAGTAGCGAAAAGGTAAAGAATCCCGTTAACAGTTTGATGCAGAATATACTTAAAACGGACACGGCCAAATGACGGTACTGTGAATTACAGTGCCCCTAGTGTACTGCAATTCGTCCTTTTGTCCGGGAAGAATAGGTTGGCTTCCTACAAGCTGCTGAATCTGGTGCTCATCACTTAACATCAAGAAACATACTTGGTTCTTCCTTCCAAAACTCTTATTTTTAATGAAAAAGTATGAAGTAACTATGTATGAGTGAAATATGTCCAAAAAGACGGTGGGGATTTCTTGATCCAAACATAAACATGAAAAATATTTTTAAGACAAATTCACTAATGATTGTCATTAACAAATGGGCTCTGCAGCAAAAAAACTAGAGTTCTAGCTGATCACTTGTATTTCCTAACATAGATTCCAACGCTGCTTATGTCATAGAATGGGGGGAGGGGTGGTGAGGAGTGCAGAATTGTGTGAGGGGCCAAAGGAGAGCGTGCTCTAGAGACAGACAATTTTCAGAAGTTTCGTATGGGGATGGTTTTATATAAATTTAGGTTTTTCCCACAATAATAAATTTATTTTGTCTCGGTGCTCAATAGAAGAGATTTCTAATAGAAGAGGATTCCAACTATGAAAGCATTTCTCTTTTAATGTTTCACATTCCTGTTACAGATTTGTTCTCTTGTGACTCTGTTATCCATAATATGGACAGTTCTTGAATCCTAACATTCAGAGGTTTTCCCTCAGTACATAGAAGGAATGAGTATTAATTGGAGAAGCTTAAGGTATTGCCACTTTAGCACTGAAGACTGGGACGAGAGGAGGTGAAACCCCACTAGAAAAAGGGACAATGTTAGTGTGGCCCTTCCTGATCATGTTTAAGAAAAGTAATGAAAATGGTGAACTAGTGTTTCCAAGCATATTGGAAGGGTTAAGAGTATACTATCTGTCAAAGACTTCCAGCATTTCCAGGTCCTAGAGAGGAACAAGACTGGTAACCTGCCTATCTGTATTTTTAAGAACCCGAGAGGAAAGCTTTATAATAGAACATTATTTCTGTGTTTATGTATAAGGGGTCGTTTTTTTAAAGACAGGATATCACTCCATTGTCCAGGCCAGAGTGCAATGGCACGAACCTCATAGCTCCTGGGCTCAAGTGATCTTCCTGCCTTTGCCTCCTGAGTAGCTGGGACTACGGGCACGTGCCCCCATGCCTGGCTAAGTTTGTTTTTTTGTTTGTTTGTTTGAGGGAGGCATTATTTTGTTTTTTGTAGAGATGTAGTCTTGCTTTGTTGCCAGGCTAGTCTCAAACTCCTGGCTTCAAGTGATCCTCTTGCCTCAGCCTCCCAAAGTGCTAGGATTACACGTGTGAGCAACCACGCCCGGCCCTTATGCATAAGTTTAAATGACAGTATTCTTGTGGTCTTGACTTGCCCCCTCTAATGTTAAATATTATATTAATATTTATATTATAATCACTATTAATAGTGTCAAACCCTAATAGATGCTAAACAGTGACAGGCACTTAAGTAATAGCACTTAAGGTAGACATCTTGTCACCCAAATACAGCTTAAATTTGAACTATAGGAGTCATATTTGGTTTTTCTTAACTATTTGGTAGGCCCTAGAATTTATTCCAAGAATGTGAATTAGGCCATGATGTTAAAATGATTCCAAGAAGAATGCTTTAAAGAGAAGAAAATACTGGGGGGAGTGGGGAGAGTAAGGGTTTCTTATACTGAACTTGGGTAGTTTCAAATCCAGAAGTGACTCCACTTCTTAGGGTTGCCTTTTGGTACATTTTATTTCTGATTTCCTGAATCATACTTTTGTTTTTTCCAGCACTTGGATTCAGCTCCTTCATTTCCAACATGGAAGAAACTTACAGTATGTACTCCTTGTTGCTTTTAGAAAATAAGTTAAATCATTTACATATAGTTTTATATCCGACAAGACTTTTAGTGTGCTGGGAAAAAGTCAGACTTCTCAACTGCTGAGGAGGAAAAGTCTATATGGTATTGCCCAAATTTGAAATAAGATACTTGAAAATTAAGAAAAGAGGTATGAGAAGTCATAAAGCTTTGAAAAGGCCACAGTTAGGACACCTTTGTTAAACTATTAAATGAGTCAGGACTTCACCTTCTTGTATGTATGACACAGGGATAGTAACGTCTCCTTTCTATTTTGAGGAGTAATATACTTATATAATAATGTTGATGTACATTAGTTTTTAGGATAAGAAATCTAGGAAGGATTCTTATTTCTCAGGTGATCCAGGAACCTTAGGTGGCCCAAGAAATCAAAGCAGAGCCAGCACCTAGAATCATACAAGCGTAGAACCAAAAGGGACTTGAAAAATCATTTATTACAACAGAGACAACAGAACCTAAATTAATTAATTTGCCCAAGTTTACATAGTTAGGGACAGAGTCAGAACCAGAGTCTTCTATATTGTTTATAACTAGTACCCTACATGACACCACAGGCTCTGATTTCTAGGCTCTGACTAAATTTGAGGAATATCTGAGTGTATGCCTGTGGATAAAACTTGTCAACAGTACCTACTTTTTCTTCCTACTTTGCTGTCTTGTTCAGAATCTCATTATAATTAAAAGTTCCAACTAAAGGATATTTCAGTCCCATTCTACCCTCTAGGAAGAGTCCAGTGGAGAGCTAGATCTCCAAAATACAGAAACTACATGGAAATAATCTTTATTAAATATCTAGAACACAGTAGTTCTCAAACTTGTTAACATGCAGCAGAATCACCTGGAAAGCTTGTTGAACCAGATTGCTGGGTCCCACCTGCAGAATTTCTGATTCAAAAGGTCTGGTATTTGAGAATTTGCATTTCTAACAAGTTACCAGGTGATGTTGATCTGAGGACAACACTTTTGAGAAAAGGGATCCCCTGCCCCTTAATTTTTCTTAAAGTTTTTTTTTTCTTTTTTTTGAAACAGTGTCTTGCTCTGTCACCCAGGCTGGAGTGCAGTGGCGCGATCTCGGCTCATTGCAACCTCCACCTCCCGGGTTCAAGCGATTCTTCTGCCTCAGCCTCCTGAGTAGCTGGGGTTATAGGCGCATGCCACCACGCCCAGCTAATTTTTGTATTTTAGTAGAGATGGGGTTTCACCATGTTGGCCAGGCTGGTCTTGAACTCCTGACCTCGTGATCCACCTGCCTTGGCCTCCCAAAGTGCTGGAATTACAGGCGTGAGCCACCGCATCCAGCCTTCTTAAAGTGTTTTCACTTAAGATGTGAAATTCCTGAGCCAGGTGCGGTGGCTCATGCATGTATTCCCAGCTACTCAGGCAGCTGAGGCAGGAGGATCACTTGAGCCTAGGAGTTAGACATTACAGTGAGCTATGATCACACCACTGTACCCCAGGCTGGGTGACAGAGCAAGACCCTGTCTTTTTTTTTGTTTTCTTTTTTTTTTTTTTTTTTTGAGAAGGAGTCTCGCTCTGTCACCCAGGATGGAGTGCAACGGTACGATCTCAGCTCACTCCAACCTCTGCCTCCTGGGTTCAAGCGATTCTCCTGCCTCAGCTTCCCGAGTAGCTGGTACTACAGGTGCATGCCACAATGCCTGGCTAATTTTTATATTTTTAGTAGAGATGGGGTTTCGCCATGTTGGCCAGGCTGGTCTTGAATTCCTGGCCTCAAGTGATCCACCCACCTCAGCCTCTCAAAAGTGCTGGGATTACAGGCATGAGCCACTACGCCCGGCCGACCATGTCTCTTAAAAAGAAAAAAAAAAGGCTGGGCGCGGTGGCTCATGCCTGTAATCCCAGCACTTTGGGAGGCCAAGGCAGGTGGATCACAAGGTCAAAAGATCAAGACCATCCTGCCCAACATAGTGAAACCCCATCTCTACTAAAAATACAAAAATTAGCTGGGCCTGGTGGCACTCACCTGTAGTCCCAGCTACTCGGGAGGCTGAGGCAGGAGAATTGCTTGGACCCAGGAGGTGGAGGTT
Source organism: Hylobates moloch (assembly GCF_009828535.3). Lineage (NCBI taxonomy): Eukaryota > Metazoa > Chordata > Mammalia > Primates > Hylobatidae > Hylobates > Hylobates moloch. Next base: position 50,193,783 of record NW_026652288.1, read on the forward strand.
GCAGTGAACCAAGATCACGCCACTGCACTCCAGCCTGGCAACAGACCAAGACTCCGTCTCAAAAAAAGAAAAAAGAAGAATGTGAAGTCCCTGTATGGTATACATACACTTATTCTTGGAAGCGTACTACTCTCTATTAAATTAGAAAACAGCGTCTCCTCTTTCTGTCTCTTAGTTCTTCGTTACTTTCTTCAGCCACATTTTTTTTTCTTAAATATCACGTGGGAGTGTGTTGGAAATGGACAATCTCAGGCCTCATCCCAGACCTACTGAATCAGAATCAGCACTTTAACACAGTCCCTAAGTGATGTAACACCTGGAGAGTAAGTTAAAGTTTAAGAAACACTGCCTTAGACTATATTTTCCCAAATTGACCTGGATTTCCAGCTTAATCTTACAGATTCCTGAACATCTCTGTCTTCTCTCTTTGGACTGTACCTCTTAGCTGATGATACTTTTGTCAGGCCTAGTTCCTTATTTCCATGAAGTTTCCTCCATTTCTCACCATGGGTTCTGGTCCCTACCCAAATCTGAGTAACAGCTGAGTCTGTGCTTTTAGAGGAAGCTTGTCAAATAGACCTACTTTGTTTTCCAAAGTAAGTTATATTCCCAGGAAGCCAGACAAAAATTTGTAGAGCAGTTTGATAGTATTTACTACAACTTTTAATGCACAGACGCTTCAGTGCAATACTCTTAGGTGTTTATCCAAGGGAAATACTCATACATTGGCCGGGCACAGTGGCTCATGCCTGTAATCCCACCACATTGGGTGGCCGAGGTGGGTAGATCACAGGAGGCTAGGAGTTCGAGACCAGCCTAACCAACATGGCAAAACCCTGTCTCTACTAAAAATACAAAAAATTAGACAGGTGTGCCTGTAATCCCAACTACTTGGGGGGTGGAGGCACAAGAATCACTTGTACCCAGGAAAGCAGAGGTTGCAATGAGCCAAGATCACACCACTGCACTGTCCAGCCTGGGCAACAGAGCAAGACCCTGTCTCAGAAAAGAAATACTCATACATGCAAAAAGAAGAATACACCAGATTGTTAGTCACAGCATTGTATATAATAGTAAAAACTGGGCCAGGCGCGGTGGCTCACACCTGTAATCCTAGCACTTTGGGAGGCTGAGGCAGGTGGATCACCTGAGGTTGGGAGTTCGAGACCAGCCTGGCCAGTCCGTACTAAAAATACAAAAAAATTAGCCAAGCATGGTGGCGGGCACCTGTAATCCCAGCTACTTGGGAGGCTGAGGCAGGAGAATCGCTTGAAACTGGGAGGCGGAGGTTGCAGTGAGCCGAGATTGTGCCATTGCACTCCAGCCTGAGCAACAAGAATGAAACTCCGTCTCAAAAAAAAAAAAAAAACCTGGAAACAGTCTAAATGTCCATTAATAAGAAAATCAATTAAAAATTTGATACATCCATATGCAGCAATGAAATATTTCTTATATGTACTGACTTGGAAGGAACTCCAAGATACATTAAGTGAAAAGAAAAAAAGCAAATTCCAAGATAGAAGATAAAGGAAATGGCCGAGTGTGGTGGCTCACACCTGTAATCCCAGCACTTGGGGAGGCCGAGGTGGGCGGATCACCTGAGGTCAGGAGTTCAAGACCAACCTGACCAACATGATGAAACCCCGTCTCTACTAAAAATACAAAAATTAGCTGAGCGTGGTGGCGGACACCTGTAATCCCAGCTACTCAAGAGGCTGAGGCAGGACAGCTGCATGAACTCAGGCGGTGGAGGTTGCAGTGAGCCAAGATCGTGCCACTGCACTCCAGCCTGGGTGACAGAGTGAGACTCTTGTCTCAAAAAAAAAACAAATACAGGAAATTCTGTCACATGCTATAACATGGATAAACCTTGAGGACCTTAGGCTAAGTGAAATAGGCTAGTCACAAAAAGCAAAAGACTACGATTTCACATATATGATGTATCTAGTCAAACTCTCCAAAACAAAAAGTAGAATGGTGGTTGCCAGGAGCTGGGGGCAGTGGGGAATGGAGAGCTGATGGTTAATGGGTATAGAGTTTCAGTTTAGTAAAACCAACTTTTGGAGACTAGTTGCACAACAACGGGAATATATTAATACTTAACACTATTGAACTGTATGCTTAAAATTCATTAGCATGGTAAATTTTATTGTGTTTTTAATCACAGTTAAAGATTTTTGTCCCAGCTACTCCGGGGACTGAGGCACAAGAATCGCTCAAACCCGGGAGGCGAAGGTTGCAGTGAGCCGAGATCACGCCAGTTCATTCCAGCCTGGGCAACAGAATAAGACTCTGTCTAAAAAAAAAAAAAAAAAAAAAGATTTTTAAATCAAAAAAAAATTTTTAATCTAGAAAGCCAGGCTAAAGTTGACCTAAAATGCTGGAGACCAGGAAGTAAAGCATTACAATGAGAAGCTCTCATCAACTCTGACGTATGCTACTATATGGGCAGCATAATATATATGAATCGTAAGGTACCATCCAGTCTGTCAGCTGCTGACATGGCCTAACATTTGCTAGTGATGGGAATGGATTAAATGAGGGGAAACTAACAAGAATTTAATCTGTAAATTCTCCCTGGTTGTCCTGAAGCTTCAGAAATATGAAAACATTGCTGGTCAAGAAGAGCCTCGTTGGCATAATAAGCCTGCCTGTCCTTTAAGACTTTTCCTTCCTATTCATTCTGTCCTTCAAGTCACCTTTCTGGCTCATTTGCATCACGATCATGGTTGGCAATTTATTCCATGTTTACCACTCTTCCAGTGAAACTGTCTGTTTCAATTCCCCACTGGCTTCTGATTTTCATAGCAGTCTCCTGGTTTATAAGCTTCTTATCAAATGTGAATTGTTTATCTTATTCCACTTTTATCATTGCCTTCAGGGGTGGCAAGAGCAATTTATTAGGTTGCCTCTTGTCTTCATAATATACCAGAATGTGCTTAACCATTTAATTTCCCTTCCTTAACCAGGCTTGTTAAAATTTGGGGCTCAGCCTAGGCATCTTGTATAGCCTAAGGGTTGTTTTAAATAGCATTTTATAGGTTAGGGGCTTTCTTTCACACAGCAGTTCCATATGTCTGCAGTTCTGTTTTTGCACATTGTTCTATTTTTTTAGCTGGCTAATGTAGTAGTCACTAGATTAAAGAATTCTCTATTTTGTTCTCACCTGTGTTCCAAAATATGAAAAGTAAAAACTACCTGTCTGATAACAGTATTGTTTTCATTTGAGAGGTAATTAGAGTAACCAAGATTGGGAACTACTTATAGGAGTAAGTTAAAGGAGACAGATGAAAAAGAAATCTATCCACTAATATTTTTCAAGCTTCCATAAAACATATAACTGATATAGGGCAGTGCTTACCAACTTTTTTCATGTCACAGGACACTAGTAATAGATGAAGATGCTAGTGAAGGGGATTAACTACCCCCAACTTGCCTGTGGAAATGGGGGGTAGGGGATGACTTGAACTAGCCGTGGGCCCCCAAATCAGTGTATTAGCACACTAGCTCTCCATTTCAACTTCAGCATACTGGTTGGGAGGCTCTGGGTAGACTAGCTAGAGAATAGGAATAACCCTGAATTAGCACTTTTAGAAAAGGAAAAGAGGATGACATTTTATTTAACTTTTTGTTTTATAATAAGGGTAACCAGCAACGAAAACAATATGTTCAATTCAATATGAAACTGAGACTTCACCCTGAGATTTCTGGTTCGCTGAACTTACTAAGATTCAGAAATATTTTAAATGTGTAGTCACCCTTTTTTTTAATCCAAGTTTTCTTTAGACTATATTGTTCTATTATTACAGAGGCTCTTGAAAAAATCCAGTGTGCCTGGAATGCTGTAGTTTTACAAGGGCCTGTTATCGTTTTACCTACTGAAATACTTCTGTCTTTCAGCCGACTCCCTGGACCCTGAGAAGCTATTGCAATGCCCCTATGACAAAAACCATCAAATCAGGGCTTGCAGGTTTCCTTATCATCTTATCAAGTGCAGAAAGGTAGGGTCATAATTTGCCCTTTAACACCCTCCTGAGTTCTTTTAAAAGGCCGTATTTTATAAATATCAAATAATTGTATCATATTTTAATTGATTGCCAGAATTGATTTGGGAATCTACCTCTCTTAAATACCAACATTTATAGAAAGGCATTTTGTTCATTCCTTAGGATAAATTTTTTCCTGTTTTGGTTTTCTTCCCATTAACTAGTGACAAAGAACCCTTTATAAACAGCATCTCTAGAGTCTTCTCACCCTTTGTAAAACAGACTCATTTTGGCTAACAATGAGAAATCCCGCCTGTCTTGTAAATTTGGTGTGTTAATCGGCCTAACAACGATTGAGTGCTATAATTCACTTTTTCTGATGATTTTGTTTAGAAATTTTAGAGCTTGAACAGCTAGAAGTTAGCCCAAGAAAAATTATTCCTAAAAATAACTGTATCTCCAAGTTTCAACAACAAACATGTTTTAAAAAATAATAAAGATTTTCTTTCTGGTCACTCTTGTATAGACTTAGCTGATATAAACTACTTTCATGCTACCTTAATTGAGACATTTTGACAATGTTGTTAAGAATTCTGATACAGAAGCCAAAATTCTGCTAGAACTTATTCTTGGAAAACAATTGAGGTATTTAATTCAAACTGCATACAGTTCAGCTTTAACATCCTTTAAAAAGTGCTTGTAATCCTGGAAACATCATGTATCTTTGTTATTTCTCCAGCTCCTTTTAATCTCGAGAGCAAGGATCCCTTAACATTAAACCTGGACAGTATGGATCAGCAGATACCACTACAACATTGTCCCCTCTAGGCTCTCAAACATTTCCTAAATGGAGCCAAGTGGTAAAAAAGACACTATCATAACTCCCCTCTTCTAATGTTCTTGATCTTTGGCCGCAAAACCTTTGTATTGAATGCCTGATACCACTTATGAAAATGACAGCGATGCCTGCAAGTTTCTCACGCCTATGTATTTTTCCAGCCTTCTCCCTACTTCATATTATTTTTACTTTTCCGAGTTTCATTTATGACATATCTCTTTTTTCCTAATAAATTTCTTAATTGCTGGTATATTTGCCATAGGATATAGGTGATACTAAACCCTTTGTTTTGTTTTAAAATAAGGAACTTGGTCAGCAAAGTAGACTCTCTCATTTGGATTTTTCCTTAGTGAAGTAGCTGAAATAAAGGTCAAATTGTTCAGAGATTCATTTCAGGCATCATTACTTTAAGTAAGCGTCACTGTGTTCATCTGAAAAATTATTGGTTTGCTTCTTCTGCGGCTCCCTTCCAACAGCTATTTTCCAGCACTATTGTGTTGCAATAGCAGGGACACTACTGCAATGCAGACTAAGAGTGTATTTTAGTGTTACTATTCATCCTGAATATCAGCTTTCAAAGACATTCAGAGAGCTCTCTCATTACGGGCTGTGCTGCCTGAATCATGTGACTCTGAGAAATAAACGAGGGAAAGATGTCGTTCAAATACCCAACCCTAAATTCATTGTTTAGCTAACAATATCTGTGTTGTCAGTCTCTGCAGTCATAACAAAAAGATTTATGTTTTGATGATTTTGAAGTAATTGTCTATAAAAACAATAAATAATTCCCTCTTAGTTTTTTTACTAGGAGTCTACTTGTTATAGTTAAGCCAGAAGTTTACTGAGGAATTTTAGGGGAGGCATTTGTAGAATAAGGCTTAGCTACTCCCTGTTGACTTCAAGAGATCCAAAGAACTGACAGATCCCTTAATTTTGTTTCCACAGAATCATCCTGATGTTGCAAGCAAATTGGCTACTTGTCCCTTCAATGCTCGCCACCAGGTTCCTCGAGCTGAAATTAGTCATCATATCTCAAGCTGTGATGACAGAAGTTGTATTGAGCAAGATATTGGTAAGACTCACTATCTAAACTATTTCAGTACTGGAGGGTAGCTCCTTCAGATTTGTATTATGCTAGATTGTCAGCTTGATTTTTGGCTTTCAGTGTTTCAGAAGAACAATACTTTTCCACCTTTGAGATTTGTATCATGGCAGCAATAGGTTGTCAGATTGTACATGTCATACTGTTTTCTCTCCTGAACAGCCTGGTTCATTTTACTAATAATTCATCTAAAAATAAATCTTTTATTGCCATAAATATGGTAAACATTTTTGTTTCTGCTTTTCTTTCTTCTGTCAGCAAAGAGATAAGATCCCTCTTTTAGCTTTTATACTATGAATTTTTCAGAAATAAAGACCCAACAGGCTGCCCTTGCAACCTTTTAAGCTACTAGCCCCTTTGAACACAATAACTTGGCAATATCCCCCCTTATGTCCAATCTTTATTGTCTTGCAGTCAACCAAACCAGGAGCCTTAGACAAGAGACTCTGGCTGAGAGCACTTGGCAGTGCCCTCCTTGCGATGAAGACTGGGATAAAGGTGAGCCGCCTCTACATTTTTTTCTTCACAATATCTAAATCTCAAGTCATTTGCTTAAGACGGAAGATTTTCGTTTTTTATGAACGTACCATGTTGTTCAGAATGCCTTATTATTTTTATTGGGCCCCAAAACGAGCACATTTGTATCGCTGTGCAGACACGTGGAACAGCCAATCCCTCTTGATTGGAAAAAGCACTTCTTTACATCTGTTTTTTTCGATAAATTGTGTTGTACCATCTGTGTTTGATTGTTACTAGGCACGTTTATTATTATTTATGTTGCTTGTGTTTATATTCTTCAATTAAATTCTCACTACCGTGTCACTTAGGCAGCATACTTGATCAATTTTTACTTGCTTCTGCAAAACTTAGGTGTATTATTTCCCATCTTATAAATTCAGCCAACATGAACTGCTGGTGTCTTATCTAGTAGTACCATCAACTATGGTTTGCTTCCTTTGACAGATTTGTGGGAGCAGACCAGCACCCCATTTGTCTGGGGCACAACTCACTACTCTGACAACAACAGGTAAATGAAATAGTCTCATCCCAGCATTGCCTCCCAAAACCAGAGTGTTCTGTTACCAAGAAAAGCCACCAGAGCATGAATTGACCACTTTCTTTAATGATGTTCCTTGGTGGTAGTTTAGTGTAGATATTGTTTTAGCATTTTTTCATATTTATTCCTTGATTCACGAAGGTCATGTGCTTTGTGCCAATCATTAGGGATACAAAAATACATTATCGTTTAGCAAGGGAAACAGTGGCCCCAGATTTTCATGTGTCTTAGTTATGTTTTTTGCTAGGTTTACATTATTTTAATGCTTTGAAAAAATTCTCCCACTATACCACTTGGATCATTTTTACTTTAGGTAACTAATGTGTACGGAAAAAGTAGTCTTAAAAATTCTTTATTTGAGATTGGAAAATCCAGAGTACCTATTAGGAAAGAATATGCATCTCTTCTTCCCACTGATTTTGTATCTAGTTTATTTTTTTAGAGACAGGGACTCTGTCGACCAGGCTGGAGTGTAATGGCATGATCATGGCTCACTGCAGGCTCTGCCTCCTGGGTTCAAGCGATCCCCCTGGACCTCTCAAACAGCAAGAACTACAGGGATCCACCACCACACCTAGCTAATTCTTTATTTTTAGTAGAGACAAGGTCTCAGTATGTTGCCCAGGCTGGTCGCAAACTCCTGGCCTGAAGTGATCCTCCCCCCTCTGCCTCCCAAAGTGTTGGGATTACAAGCCTGAGCCATCATGCTCAGCTAATTGAAAACTAGAAGATTTCTGGCCAGGCACAGAGTAGCTCATACCTGGAGGCCAAGGTGGGAGGATCACTGAGGCCAGGAGTTCAAGATCAACATGAGCAACACAGTTAGATCCTGTCTCTTAAAAAAAATTTTTTAAAACAAAATAAGCTGGACATGGTGGTGGATGCTTAATAGTCTCAGCTACTTGGGAGGCTGAGACCAGAAGATCACTTAAGCCCAGGAGGTCGAGGCTGCAGTGAGCCATGATCATGCCACTGCACTCCAGCCTGGGTGACAGAAAGAGTCCTTGTCCAAAATAAAATCAAAATGAATGAAACTGTTTCTCATTAACACCAATACTCAAACCTTGGAAGATCAAGTTTCAAACCCAAATGAGAATATTTCTGGTTTAGGAAATGAAGGAATAAGATGCTAGACCACTTTTTTCCCCAAACAGAATACTTATCAAATTTTTACTTTTTAACTACTGAGGTCAGTAAATAATTTTAAGTGTATACTATTTTATGTGCACTAAGATAGAAAAACTTAAAATGAATTCCATTGGCTACAACTTTTAATTTTACCTCAGTTGAAGATTTGCTGCTTTTGTTTTGGTTGCCTTAGCACTTTATTTTATCTCTTATGTTTATCGAGTGAGTTGATGAGCCTGTCATACAGCTGAACAGTAGATGGCATTGCTGTTTATCTCAATTTCTAGAAAATGAAAATGGTTAGACCCATCTTAATGCCTGTACAGAACAGGGAGCATTCCAGAGAAGTAAGTGGTAATCATTCTAATTGCCGGAACGTTTTGATGGAAATGTGTTTACATTTCAGATGAATGTAGGTTGTTGTTTTTCCCCAAATTACAAAAAACACATTTTGATTATCTTACGTGTGCCTGCTTGAATGATACTGATCTGTCGACGTAGCCAAATTCATCTTTTTGCAGCCCTGCAAGCAACATAGTTACGGAACATAAGAATAACCTGGCTTCAGGCATGCGAGTTCCCAAATCTCTGCCGTATGTTCTGCCATGGAAAAACAGTAAGTGAAGTAGAGGCAAAATAGTTTTACTCTTTTCATTGTGCTAAATACAGTTGATCTTGATTATTCAGATGTGTTCAGTCTGAACACCTTGCACTTCATGACCCTTAAAGTGAGTGCCTCCTTAAATGTTATGCCCTAAGCACCTTACTCAGTTCACCCTACTGACTCTGGTTAGGAGCAAGAAATTATGAACAGGAAAGTATAAGATCACAGAAGCCAAAAGAATATTTTCAAAATGGGGTGACCACTGACATCAAATACCACGAGAAAGTTTGGGAGCCAATATAAAGGTTGATGATTCGGGCTAGGAGGAAGTCATCCCTGATTTCTTTCAAGGCATAATATCAGTAGGGAATTGGGATCAGAAATTGGATTGTGAGGGCCTAAAAGGAAATGAGTAGAGAGAAAATGAAAGTCATAAGTCATAAGAACCAGCATAAAGAATGGTATTCAGATGTCCTCCCCAGACTTCAGAGGTCATGCTGGGTAAACAAGTACTAAATTTGTATCATATTACCATCATAATGAAATTTCCACATAGGGAACACCCAAGATACTGTCATTTTTACTTAATACAAACTTTCTTTTCTAATGTTGCCCCTAGATTCAGATTCTCTTGATTTCAGTCTGTGCTACTGTTTGAGCTAATTTTTAGGTGGCTAGAGGATTCACTTTAAAACATTTCTCCCTGGATACTTGCATTTCCCAAAAAATGAAGTCACCAAATTATATGTCAAAAGGCTTGATAGGTAAAGGTCTATTTTCTTTTCCTATTCTCTTGAATGAAATCTGATTACTAATATTAAATTCTTCTACTTTTATATTATAATTCAGTATACGCAGGAATAAGTCATTTGTATTTAGTAAGAATAGGGGATGAAGTGAATTTCAATTGACATGGTGTATTTATTTTGAAATATTTCTACTTGTAGATGGAAATGCACAGTAACTGAATACCTATCTCATCAAGTAAGTGTTTCAGTTTTATTTCACTGTCTTTCCAGATGGTAGCAAGATTTAACTGGACATAAAGCAATTTGGGTCCAATTTTCTTTCAGATTATGATACCAAATTAAAGCTTTGTGTGTGCATGTGTTTTTTAAGTATATAGCCTCTGTTATGGCTTTACACTCTAATGAATAGGCATTTACTGGTTAAATTAGAATTCTGTTAACATGCCAAGTTGTTTTCTCTAACATTAGTACACATTGCCTTTTTTTTTTTAATCAAAGTTGCATTCTAGATCTATCATGCCTCTTTTAATGGACTGAGATTAATCAGACAGCTGTGCCTCACTGCTCTGCAATTCATTCCCTGTGCAGTACAGTTTAATACTCATCAAAAAATTCATACTCTTTTTAATGAGCACTTAAAAGTTTTGGGTTTCTGGCCAGGTGCAGTGGCTCATGCCTGTAATCTCAGCACGGGGAGACCAAGGCGGGCAGACCACTTGAGGTCAGGAGTTTGAGACCAGCCTGGCCAACATGGTGAAACCCTGTCTCTACTAAAAATACAAAAATTAGCTGGGCGTGGTGGTGCACACCTGTAATCCCAGCAACTCAGGAGGCTGAGGCAGGAGAGTCGCCTGAACTGGGAGGCAGAGGTTGCAGTGAGCCGAGATCATGCCACTGCACTCCAGTCTGGGCCACAGAGTAAGATTATGTCTCAAAAATAAAATAAAATAGCCAGGCGCGGTGGCTCACGCTTGTAATCCCAGCACTTTGGGAGACCGAGGCAGGCGGATCACGAGGTCAGCAGATCGAGACCACGGTGAAACCCCGTCTCTACTAAAAATACAAACAAAAATTAGCCGGGCGTGGTGGCGGGCGCCTGTAGTCCCAGCTACTCGGAGAGGCTGAGGCAGGAGAATGGCGGGAACCCAGGAGGCGGAGCTTGCAGTGAGCCGAGATCGCACCACTGCACTCCAGCCTGGGAGACAGAGCAAGACTCTGTCTCAAAAAAATAAATAAAAATAAAAATAAATAAAATAAAATTTAAAAAATAAAAGTTTTGGGTTTCTAAGAGTTTTACACTGTCGATCTTATCTGAGTATTTGATTTAGCAGAACCTCACAAAATCTGTGTGAAGAGACCAAAATCTCTCTCACTTTTCACAGATGAAGCCTTTCCTTTAGGTTACCCTATGTGCCTGTGGCAGAGCCAAGTTTGATCCTTCAAATGTCGTCTTGGCTGAGGTTGCCCAGACACATTGTTTCTGGCAAAGGGAATGTTATAAAGGCTGAGAATGGGATTATATCCCAACTGTTTTGCAGTTAGTAGGCCCACAGTGAATATTTATTGAATTAATGAATAATTGGCCTCTTGCATTCCAGTCTGTTCACTCTCTCTGAACAGTGAAGCAGATAAATCTGTGAGTTAGTTTCATTTTGTAGTAAAACTGATGTTTCTTCTGGTAAGAAGCAGAAAAGAGATGCTAAAAGTTAACATCTCTTAGCTATAGACAATAATACTTATCAGTTGCTTCTAGGTACCAGCCATTTTTCCTAGTAGATTCTGACATCAAATTGTTAAATACATTTGAAAGCCAGAAAATGGGATTTGGTCCCAGAAGGAAAAGAGATACACCAGCACTGGGGTACATCAGGAAAGCATACATTGAGTATGGTAGTATGCACCTATCATCCCAGCTACTTGAGAGGCTGAGACAGGAGGATCACTTGAGCCCAGGAGATCAAGGATATAGTTAGTGTACCATGACTGTGCCTGTGAATAGCCACTGTACTCTAGCCTCAGCAACATAGTGAGACCTTGTGTCTTAAACAAAAGCGGGGAGGGCTGGGCACAGTGGCTCGCACCTGTAATCCCAACACTTTGGGAGACCAAGGCAGGGGGATTGCTTGAGCCCAGGAGTTTAAGACCAGCCTAGGCAACATAGTGAGACCTGTCTCTAAAAAAAGGGGTTGAAAGAGAAGCATATGTTGAACAGACCTGGATAAATGGTGAATTTTGAGTTCCTATCTGATATGCTATACAAGGTGTCTGGCAATCAAACAATATGAATAGCTGTCTAGTAAAAATGGCTACTCTAAGATGAAAATCTAGGAGAAATTTCTGTGTCTATAACTTAAGACCAGACCTTTCTCTCCTTTGGGATTTAACTCTTTGTGGTTAAACTCCTTACACACTAAAAATTTATTTTTCTGTGTAACTCCTGAGGAATCAGAAAAATAATTAGGTTAGATAAGAATCCTTAAGCAGCCACAGACAGTATCCTCTTAATAAAAATGAAGTTTTTGGGTTTTTGTTTGTTTGTTTGTTTTTGTTTCTGAGATGGAGTCTGGCTCCTGTCACACAGGCTGGAGTGCAGTGGCGCAATTTCGGCTCACTGCAACCTCCACCTCCCGGGTTCAAGCGATTCTCCTTCCTCAGCCTCTCAAATAGCTGGGATTACAGGCGTGTGCCACCACGCCCAGCTAATTTTTGTATTTTTAGTAGAGATGGTGTTTCACCATGTTGGCCAGGCCAGTCTTGAACTCCTGACTTCAGGTGTTCCACCCACCTTGGCCTCCAAATAGCTAGGATTACAGGCAGGAGCCACCGTGCCCGGCCATTAAGTATTATTTTCAATGCCTGTTGTTGCAGAATTCTCTAGTTTCTTTGAAAGGATACAAAAGAAATAAAAGATATGACTATGCCCTTAAGGAACTTAAGTGTGGGTGAAATGTTTTTGAATATACATACATGACAAGGGTTTGTTCACTTAGCATTTAATGTGTTTTATCCTATTTATGTTTTTATCAACAACTCCACTTTTTACTAGACAAGTACCTCAGAAGCAGGTAGTATCGTACCAACTCTTGTCCCCTAATGTACATTGTAAAAGCTCAAAAACTATTTTTGAACTAATGAGTAAATACAGTATGTGAGAAAAAGATCAAGATAATTGGAGTTAATCCAGAATTGTCTGAATGAATCAATTTCCTGATATTCTCCTCACTTATAAAACTCTTGACACAGGAGTGTACATTGATTTCTGTATAGAATGTTTTTAATTCAATTAACAAGTTTCTCCGTGCTCAATGGTAGTAAAGAGTTAAAGATCAGAAGGTACTTGGTGTTTTGCCATCAACAACAGCAGATTCCTCCAGCAGAACAAGATAATTTAATTGGGTTATAGTTGTGTGGCCCATTGTCAAATGTAGTTGGTGCTTTTTTCATTGAAAAAAACTAAGAACTTTTTTTTCTCCATTTACTTGCAGATGCCAGACCCTAGAAGACTCTTGCTTCTTCCTTCTACCAGTGGGTTCTCATTTTCCTCCTAATCTAATTATAGAATGATAAACTCTTTGTGACTTTCCAAACTGACAAGCACACTTTTTTCCTCCCTCCTTGAATCCTCATTTGATGCAAGAACCCTCATACTCAGAAGCTTCCAAATAAACCTTTGATATAGATTGCTTAATAGTTTGGTCAAGTACCTGCAGCCCCAAGATCAGAGATCATGTCCAATTCCACATTAATGAACCATAATGATTTAAAGTTTTCTTAAAGGATCTAACTGAAATAGACAGGTAACTTAGGTTAGAAAAGGTAACTGTGTATTTGTGTTCTCTGACACACGTGGACCAAATTCCTTTTAGTGTTTGTAGCAATGGACTTTTTCTGATCAGTGCATCTGTTTATCCATTCTCTAAGATATAACATTTATATAGCAAAATACTCCATTCATATTTATAGTCTTTAGGACATCTTACTGCCTATTTCCAACCTAGGGTAGTTTTATTTATCTCTCCACATTCCAGCTAGAAATTGTGCTAGCGGTCAATCTAAGTGTGGATTATGTAGGAATTAAGATTGGAATGGAGGGGAGGAAGTTTACCTGTGGAGAAGAGATGGGCTTTCCACCTGTGTGTGAAATTTGATTAAGCGTCAGAGTTTAAATGTGTAAAGGCCCTGCTGACTGCCCTGGGATACGTGTGTAACGACTTAGATTTCTCAAACACCCGAAGCTCTGGCTATCCTAGCATCTTGTGGATCCTTATAAGGAGACTTTATAATCTCCCCAGACCAGTTTTTTGTTTGTTTGGATTATTTTTGGGTTTCGTTTTGTTTTTGTTTTTGAGATGGAGTTTCACTCTTGTTCCTAAGGCTGGAGTGCAATGGCGCGATCTTGGCCCACTGCAACCTCTGCCTCCCAGGTTCAAGAGGTTCTCCTACCTCAGCCTCCTGAGTAGCTGAGATTACAGGCATGCGACACCACGCCCGGCTGATTTTGTATTTTTAGTAGAGGCGGGGTTTCTGCATGTTGGTCAGGCTGGTCTTGAACTCCCGAACTCAGGTGATCCTCCTACCTTGGCCTCCCAAAGTTCTGGGATTACAGGCATGAGCCACTGTGCCCGGCTTGTTTGGTTTTTATCAGGTTAGGTTTGGTTTTAAAAGTGTCTAGCTTGGTGGGGAGGCATTTGGGATCTGGTATAGATAGGGACTTGGATGAAGAATACTGACAAACATTTCCAAAAAAGATCTCTCTAGTATGGTTTGAAGATGACAGATAGAAAGGGGGAGTGGACTCCTGTGGAATACCTCCTTCCAAGAGTTTTTCACCAAACAGGATTCTCCCCCTAATGAAGCAGAGCTGTTCATTAGCTCCAGTCTTTAAAAACAGGTTCAAAATAAGACCCAGCACAATAGTATTTCTGCTTCCAGCTATGTGATCTTAATAAGTAGGCTATTTCTCCTGGAAAAGGTAGTATATTAAGGAGGAAAAAATACACCTATATGTCCCCTAATTCCGGTCATCATTTATGTTTGTATATCAGTACCTCACAACAACTTTATTTGAAAGAAGCCATATTACGGAAAAATACAAAACACTTTTTGATTTTATTTATTTTCGTGATGACAAAACAAAACTGTCTATACTACACTTAGAAACTAGAACTACCTAGTTTAGGAAAAACAAGTAATGTGAGTTTCATTGCAAAGAGCTACTCAAATACAAGTCAACAAAGGAATTAAACAAATTAATTTATTCATGGGGCTCAGTGTCTTACGCCTGTAATCCCAGCACTTTGGGAGGCCGAGGCGGGCGGATCACTTGAGGCCAGGAGTTTGAGACCAGCCTGGCAACATAATGAAACCCGATCTCTACTAAAAATGGCAAAAAGTTAGCCAGCCATGAGGGTGCATGCCTGTGGTCCCAGCTACTTAGGAGGCTGAGGCACGAGCATCGCTTGAACCCAGGAGCTGGAGGTTGCAGTGAACCAAGATCGCATCGCTGCACTCCAGCCTGGGCAACAGAGCGAGATTCTGTCTCAAAAAAGGAGGCCGGGCGCGGTGGCTCACGCTTGTAATCCCAGCACTTTGGGAGGCCGAGGTGGGTGGATCACGAGGTCAGGAGATCGAGACCACAGTGAAACCCCGTCTCTACTAAAAATACAAAAAATTAGCCGGGCGTGGTGGCGGGCGCCTGTAGTCCCAGCTACTCGGAGAGGCTGAGGCAGGAGAATGGCGTGAACCCAGGAGGCGGAGCTTGCAGTGAGCCGAGATCGCGCCACTGCACTCCAGCCTGGGCGACAGAGCGAGACTCCGTCTCAAAAAAAAAAAGGAAAAAAAAATTAGTTACTTTGTGCTTCTTAAATATTTAAAGGGTCAAGGTAAGCTAACATCTATCATTCATGAAAAATATTTTGTTATTTTAGGAGGACATCTCTTTGCTCATGACTACTAGGACATAATCACAAAACATCTGACCTTTTGGAGTGTGAGTGGCACTCACTACAGGAGAATGCCTGCCTGTGTTGATTTTGTTAGCTCACAAAATAGTTCTGTTTCTTTTTTTTTTTTCTTTTTGAGACGGAGTCTTGCTCTGTCTCCAGGCTGGAGCGCGATCTCGGCTCACTGCAACCTCCAACTCCCTGGTTCAAGCGATTCTCCTGCCTCAGCCTCCTGAGTAGCTGGGACTACAGGCACACGCTACCATACTTGGCTAATTTTTGTATTTTTAGTAGAGACAGGATTTCACCATGTTGGCCAGGATGGTCTCGATCTCCTAACCTCATGATCAACCCACCTCGGCCTCCCAAAGTGCTGAGATTACAGGATTGAGCCACCGCGCCCAGCCAGTTCTGTTTCTTTAGTAAACTAATGATTAAAGCCACCAAATTGGTCACAAGCTTTTAAGGCCTAGGATTCACTAGTCTAGATTTAGTTGGCTGGAAATTTTTGGAGATTCCCAAAAACTAGTAAAAAGAAACAGTTCTTAGGCCAGACGCAGTGGCTCATACCTGTAATCCCAGCACTTTGGGAGGCCAAGGCGGGTGGATCACTTGAGGTCAGGAGTTCGAGACCAGCCTGGCCAACATGGCAAAACCCCGTCTATACTAAAACTACAAAACAATTAGCCGAGTGTGGTGGCGGGCACCTGTAATCCCAGCTACTTGGGAGGCTGAGAAAGTAGAATCGCTTGAACCCAGGAGGCAGAGATTGCAATGAGCCTAGATTATGCCACTGCACTCCAGCCTGGGCGACAGAGTGAGACTCCCATCTAAAAAAAAAAAGAAAAAAAAAAGAAATGGTTCTTGGGAGGGGAAGCTTGCTCATCTTTGGGACCTTCCTTTTCAGAGGATACCCTTCCTTTGGAATGTGAACAATGGAAGGTAAACAGTTGAATATTCTGCCTCAGTTTCAGCTAAAGTCAAGTGTTATGGTTAAAGGTTAAATGCAGAGGTATTTCAAAATCTTAGCCCAGAGAGATCTAAGCTTTGAGTCCTGCATTTTAGTCTCCTCCAGGGTTTCCACACTCTACCCAAGGAGAAGATTTGCTTTTTGGAAGATTGCCTTTCTCCATAGGGGTTCTACAAGTGCCATTGTGATTTGCAAATGCTCTCACCAGGAAAAAACAAATGTAGGTGATAAATGATCCTTAGCTCTCCTGGTAGTTGTACCTGAGCTAAACAAGGAGAGTATTTGGACTTAATTTCAAATAATGCCCTTTCATTGGTGAGACAGAACAGTAGCTGCTTGTGTTTGTCTCTCAGACAAAATGTACAGTATATACTATACTGGCATTCTTGTATTCCTTTAGTTGTACTTTTCACAATTCATATTAAACTCCAAAATCGGCAAAAACTGAGGAGATAACATTATACTTATTTTTACCATTTTTAAAGAAGCAAGTTGTAAAAATTAAAGCAATTTATATACTGTATTTTAAATGATTAAAACTGGACTGGCCTTAGAAAGAAGAGACATCTAAGAAAATACACATTTTCATGTGCCAGTTCAATGGTAGAATAAGGAAAAACTACCGAAATTTCATGCAAAAATACTGTAACAACTGCTTATTCTTTTGACCACTGTCTTCCTGATACTGTTAAGGTTCAGAACATATTTACATCCTACTTTACAGTGTTGGCCTCTTCAGAGATCACTGAAAACACCCTAACCCGTTACCTCATACTACCCCTCAGCTGACTTTCCATTCCAGCCACACTAAGGTCTGATAAATGCAAACCTGTGTATGAACAGGGCATTTGCCTTTTACACAGCAATTCACTGCCTGATCCAACTCATTTAACTCATAAACTTGTTAACAGGTCAGACAAAAATGAAATACAGGATTGTTTGTAGCTAGGAAGAACAGCATCCTAAACAGTAACCCAAAGAACAGCTATTTGGTCAACAGATTTGCATTTGTATTTACCTTAAAGACTGATTTATATGAAACTAAAATAGTGTAAGAGACTTTGAGGAAACCTGTAGAAGACAAGTTTAGTTTTTTTATATATGTAAGGAGGAAATCAGGTTTATTGAAAACCACTGCTTATGAACCCAACCATGCCTCTTAATTTTTATTAAAATACTTGTCACTGAAATAAAGTTAAGTTTTTTCAAGTTTGTCTGTTTCAGTTCTATTGCCTCAGACCAGCATCCTGAATCCCCTTGACCCCCGTCCCTATTGTTCCACTGCCTCTGCTTTACCAATTCCCAAGTTAAGTGAAGCCCACCATGTTTTACTCTATTCCTTCTAGGTTATCAAGCATAGTTACAGAAAATCGTATGTTTTCATTGGACAGGGTCCGGGGCTTAGATTTAGCTCCTTGTGTTGGTTTTCTCTAGAGTAGATCTTTATAGTAGAGATGCAAATTGAAAGGAATTGAAAGTCTTGTTCTTCAAATTAAAAGCTCCACTGAGATAACCTTTTGTTGAACTGCAGATTTCGACAAAGGAGTCTGTTTTAGCTTTATAAAACCCTGCAAAAATAAGCATTCACATGGCTCCCACTAGGTATGTAAATTTGATATCCACCTATTGTATCCCATATAGAGCTGAAAGGGGCTGGGCATGGTGGCTCATGCCTGTAATCCCAGCACTTTGGGAGTCTGAGGCAGGTGGATCACTTGAGGTTAGGAGTTTGAGACCAGCTTGGCCCACATGGCGAAACCCTGTCTCTACTAAAAATACAAAAATTAGCCGTGGTGGTGCACGCCTGTAATCCCAGCTACTCGGAAGGCTGAGGCAGGAGAATTGCTGAAACCCAGGAGTTGAAGATTACAGTGAGCTGAGATCGCACCACTGCACTCCAGCCTGGGCAACACAGCAAGACTCTGTCTTTAAAAAATGCAGTGGCTCACACCTGTAATCCCAGCACTTTGGGAGGCCGAGGCGGGCGGATCACAAGATCAGGAGATCGAGACCATCCTGGCTAACATGGTGAAACCCTGTCTCTACTAAAAATACAAAAAATTAGCTGGGCGTGGTGGCAGGCACCTGTAGTCCCAGCTACTCGGGAGACTGAGGCAGGATAATGGTGTGAACCCAGGAGGCAGAGCTTGCAGTGAGCCGAGATCGCACCACTGCACTCCAGCCTGGGCGACAGAGCCAGACTCCGTCTCAAACCGAAAGGGAGCTTAGAGAGTACCTGATCCAAAGCTTCATCTTACACATGAAGAAACAGGCCCTATACAAGTGTGAAACATAACAGTTTTTTAAAAGGAAATAGAACGATAAACACAAAGTTCAATATAGTGGTAATCCCTAGGGAAGAGGCCAGGATGAGGGGACCAGGAAGAAACACAGGGTATTAGTAGTAGTCTGTTGGTAAGTTGGATGGTGAGTTTCTTGGTGTTTATTCTTCGCAAGTGTGTATTAAATACTATGTAATTTTAAAACACTTAAGAATAATTGTTAAAAGAGTTGCAAAGTTCTTACTGTAGGCAAGTTACTGTTCTTAGCATTTTATGTATTTTAACTCAGGAGGGAAAAAAAAAAAAAACAGGCCCTGAAAATTTGATCCATGCACAGCTTGTTAGTAGTCAGCTGTGACCATAACCTGGGACTTCTGATTTCTAATTTACTGCTTTTGTACCATTCTTCCCTAAATATTGATTCTACACTCAACTTCTCATTCTCTCAGGCTATGAGTTTCCTCCTGAACTCATTTGCACGTCTGCCAGTTTAGACTCCATGATCTATTACTTCAGTAGCCTAAACCAGCATCCTTAACCCCTGCTATTGTTCTGCCTCTGCTTTACCAATTCCCAAGTTGAGTGAAGCCCACCATCTTTTACTCTATTCCTGCTAGGTTATCAAGCATACTTACAGAAAATCATATAACTATGCCACCTAACTCCACTGCAGATACAGATGTCTAAACTCGGGCACTCATTCCTGTTTGACTTTCAGATTTACCTGGTGACTGTTGCAGCCCTTTTACTATTCTCAACTTCGTAGTCCCTACTTTCCATCCTCCACTATCAGCAGATGACACTGACTTTACCTCCAACTTTTTTGAATTCCTGGGCTCAAGCCGTCCTCCCAAGTAGCTAGAGCTACAGGTGTGTGCCACCACATTCAGCTACTTTTTAAAAAGAATTTTTAGAGATGTGGTCTTACTATATTGCCCAGGCTGGTCTCAAACTCCTGACCTCAAATGATTCTCAAACTCAGCCTCCCAAAGGACTGGGATTACAGGCATGAGCCACCACACCTAGTCTTGATTTCCTTGAGAAGGTACTGGTCATTGACCTTAACTTACTCTTTAACTCTTACAGCACCTCTTTTTCCTTTATCTCAGAAGTATACTTCTGGCTGGGCACGGTTGCTCACGCCTGTAATTCTAGCACTTTGGGAGGCCAAGGCAGGCGGATCACTTGAGGTCAGCAGTTCGAGACCAGCCTGGCCAACATAGTGAGACCCCATCTCTACTAAAAATACAAAAAAATAGCCAGGCATGGTGGTGCATGCCTGTAATCCCAGCTATTTGGGATGTTGAGGCAGGAGAATCACTTGAACCTGGGAGGCAGAGGTTGCAGTGAGCCAAGATGGCGCCACTGCACTCCAGCCTGGGCAACAGAGCAAGACTCTGTCTCAAAAAATAAAAAAATAAAAAGTATACTTCCTCTACAAGGCTAACTTTGTCTGTGTACTTTGTACTACATCACATTGTATTATCTATTGCTACATAACCAATTTCCACAAAACATAGTGTATTAAAACAATAATAAACATTACTCTCATAATGTCTGTGGATAAGGAATTTGGGAGTTACTTAGCTGAGTAATCCTGGTTTGGGGTCTTTCATGTAGATGCAGTCAAGAGTCAGCCAGGGCTGGGCACAGTGGCTCACACCTGTAATCGCGCATCCCAGCACTTTGGGAGGCCAAAGCGGGCAGATCACTTGAGGTCAGGAGTTTGAGACTAGCCTGGCCAACATGGCGAGACCCCGTCTCTACTAAAAATACAAAAACTGGCCAGGGATAGTGGCATGCACCTGTAATCCCAGCCACTTGGGATGCTGAGGCAGAAGAATTGCTTGAACCCAGGAGGTGGAGGTTGCAGTGAACTGAGATCATACCACTGCACTCCAGCCTGGGCGACAGAGCGAGACTACCTAAAAAAAACAGAAAGAGTCATCAAGGGCTGCCATTTCTGAAGACTTGACTGAGGTGGGATGATTTGCTTCTTAAATGGCTCACTTACATGCCTGGCAATTCAAGGCCTCAGTTGCTCCCCACGTGGGACTCTACAAAGCCTGCGAGTATCCTTACAACATGTCAACAGACTTCCCCCATGGTGGGCAATTTAAGAGCAAGGTGGAAGCTGTAAATTCTTTTATGACCTAACTTCAGAAGTCACACTACATCATTTCCACAAAATGCTTTTGGTTACACTGGTGAGCCCTTTTCATTGTGGGAGGGGACTTTACAGGAACATGAATACCAGGAGGCAAGAATCAATGGGGGGCTGTCTTAAAGGCAGTCTACTACACTGAGCTTCTCCTATCCTCCAATGTCTTCCGTAAGCCAATTCCTCTCTCCTCTTTATCTTTTTTTTCTTTGAAATAGGGCCACACTCTGTCACCCAGGCTGGAGTGTAGGGGTGCTATCATACTTCACTGCAACCTCAAACTCCTGGGCTCAAGCAATTTTCCCACCTTACCTTCCATGACTGGTCTTTCTTTCTTTTTTTTTTTTTTTTTTTGTTTGTTTTTTTTTGGTAGAGATGGGATCTCATTATGTTGCCCAGGCTGGTCTCAAACTCCTGGCCTCATGTGATCCTCCCATCTCAGCCTCCCAGAGTGTTGGGATCACAGGCGTGAGCCACCATACCCAGCCCTCTTCTCTTTAAATTAACTCTACTCTTTCCTTAACTCTTTCAGCTATGAAAATGTTTATGTTAATTTTTTAAAATATATACTCTGTTCTCCATATTAATCAGGGTTTGGTTGCAGAGAACAGAATCCATTCTAGCTAGATTAAGCAGTAAAGGACTTATTACTAGGGCATTAAATGGATGGATCACAGAATTCTGGGGAAGGCTGAAGAAACAAACTCTAGACTGGACTTCCAGAAATTATTCCTAAAGACTGCTAAGGGAGGCCAGTCGTGGTGGCTCACACCTGTAATACCAGCACTTTGGGAGGCCAAGGTGGGCAAATTGCTTGAGCCCAGGAGTTGGAGACCAGCCTGGGCAACATAGTGAAACTCTGTCTCCACTAAAAATACAAAAATTAGCTGAGGTATGGTGGCACGCACCTGCAGTCCCAGCTACTCAAGAGGCTGAAATGGAAGGATTGCTTGAGCTCAGGAGACGGAGGTTGCAGTAAGCCGAGATCTTACTATTGCACTCCAGCCTGGGCAGAGAGAGTGAGATCCTGCCTCAAAAAAGAAACTGCCGATCAGGCCAGGCGCGGTGGCTCACGCCTGTAATCCCAGCACTTTGGGAGGCCAAGGCAAGTGGATCACCTGAGGTCAGGAGTTCAAGACCAGCCTGACCAACACGGTGAAGCCCCGTCTCTACTAAAAATGCACAAAAATTATCCAGGCGTGGTGGTGGGTTCCTGTAATCCCAGCTACTCAGGAGGCTGAGACACGAGAATCGCTTGAACCCAGGAGGTGGAGGTTGCAGTGAGCTGCACTCCAGCCTGTACGACAGAGTGAAACTCCGTCTCAAAAAAAAAAAAAAAAAAAAAACTGCTAAAGGAGGTGCTACCGCTTCTACTACATTTAGGAAGCTTCTACTACATTCAAGAAGCTTCTACAATAGTTAGGAAGCTGCCATTGCAGCTGCTACTCCAAGAAGCATACCACCTCTGCCACTGTCAGCATCCCTAAATGGATGCCCTGCACCCCGTCTTAACCCCTGCTGGCTTCAGAATCTACGTGAAACACTAGTGCATCTGATTAGCAGAACTTAATTCAGAACTGATTTAAGATAGCTAGCTAGAAGAGGATGGGAAATTTAGTCTTTAGTGTGCATTCTGACCAAATACATAAACTCCTTCACACTCCCACTGAAGCAATTACGACTTCGGTGCCAAGATTTTCGAAAGAGTTGTCTATACCTGGTCTTAAATTCCCACTTACTCCTTAATCCATTGCAATCTGGCCACCCTATTACCATCATCACCACTCAATCCTCTATTTGCAGGACCAGTGGTCCGTTTTAGTCCTGCTCCCTGAAGCGTTCAACAGTAGCAGATTGTTGCTTGTGATGCTTGTGATAGTGGTCATATCAATGTTGTTCATGAAAGAATTAGCTGGGGCACTGGGCGCAGTGGCTCACGCCTGTAATCCCAACACTTTGGGAGGCCGAGGCAGGTGGACCACTTGAGGTCAGGAGTTCGAGACCAGCCTGGCCAACATGGTGAAACCCCGTCTCTACTAAAAAGTGCAAAAATTGGCTGGGCGTGGTGGCTCACGCCTGTAATCCCAGCACTTTGGGAGGCCGAGATGGGTGGATCACGAGGTCAGGAGATCGAGAACATCTTGGCTAACACGGTGAAACCCCGTTTCTACTAAAAATACAAAAAATTAGCCGGGCGTGTTGGCGGGCGCCTGTAGTCCCAGCTACTCGGGAGGCTGAGGCAGGAGAATGGCGTGAACCCAGGAGGCGGAGCTTGCAGTGAGCTGAGATCGCGCCACTGCATCCCAACCTGGGGGACACAGCGAGACTCTGTCTCAAAAAAAAAAAAGCAAAAATTAGCCAGGCATGATGGTGCTCGCCTATAATCCCAGCTACTCGAGAGGCTGAGACAGGAAAATCACTTGAACCCAGGAGGCGGAAGTTGCGGTGGAGCTGAGATCATGCGACTGCATTCCAACCTGGGCGACAGAGTGAGATCAGCCTCAAAAAAAGAGAATTACTTGGAGCCATTTTCCTCAAAGGGGCCTTGGACTTGAAGGCACTTAGAGCTTCAGCTGTCACCTAGACTTGCCCTTCCTTGTACATGACTAATCCAGATTAATGACATTACTGTTCTCTCAGTCTTTTCAGAATTCCCTCACATTCAATTAGCCACCAAATCCTGGCATTTAAATACCAAAGATGACTTCCGAAGCCAACCAGTTCTTTGCATCTCCATCACCACTACTCTATTTCAGATGATCACCTTCGCTCGAAGTATTGCAGCAGCCAGTCTTTTAGCCACTAGGTTTTCCTCATTCAGTTTATCTTCCACCTGCCACAGCACAACTTTCATGATATTTAATTTGTTCTTAATTTACCCAGTAATAGTAAATAGCAGGCCGGGCATGGTGGCTCATGTTGGTAATCCCAACACTTTGAGAAGCTGAGGCAGGAGAATCACTTGAGCCCAGGAGTTCATGACCAACCTGGGCAACACAAAGAGACTTGTCTCTACTAAAAATTTAAAAAAAAATTTAGCCAAGCATAGTGTCAAGTACCTGTAGTCCCAGCTACTTGGAAGGCTGAGGCGGGAGGATGGCTTGACCCCAGGAGTTAGAAGCTACAGTGAGCTATGTTCATACCATTGCACTCCAGCATGGGTAACAGAGTGAGGCTCTGGCTAAAAAAATAAATAAATAAATAAAAGAGTAATAGCAAAGGCTCATGAGCACTTTGTATGCACCAAGTACTATACAATGTACTTTATATGCGTGTCACATTTAATTCCACATAATCTTAATAAAGTGGATACTGTCCCTACAAGTAAAGATACGAGTCCTTCCTTGATAAATAAGGAAGCTGAAGGTCCTCAAACTTACAAGATTTGACCAGAGTTGTTTAGTTACTATATGGGGAAACCAGAATTGGAGTCATGTCTGCTACCCCTAAAGGCAGCACTCTTAACCCCACTGTATTTTATGATTGCTACAGCCTCATCTCTCCCCATCCTATTCATAGTCTAGCCATGGTGAACTCACCATCTTTCTAATACGTTGTGGACTTTAATAACCATACCTCAGCACATCTCGTTTCCTGAAATGCACTTGTTCCCTCCCTTTCCCAATGCCTTTCTGCTTAGCATATTCCTATTCCACCTTCAATTCCAACTTAAATGTTACCTCTGGAGTAATTTTTCCAAGTTCCCTGTTCTATGCTCCTACTCTTCCCCATTCATACTTTTTTTTTTTTTTTTTTTGAGACGGAGTCTCGCTCTGTGGCCCAGGCTGGAGTGCAGTGGCATGATCTCGGCTCACTGCAAGCTCCACCTCCCAAGTTCACGCCATTCTTCTGCCTCAGCCTCCCAAGTAGCTGGGACTACAGGTACCTGCCACCACACCCAGCTAATTTTTTGTACTTTTAGTAGAGACGGGGTTTCACTGTGTTAGCCAGGATGGTCTCAATCTCCTGACCTCGTATCCACCTGCCTTGGCCTCCCAAAGTGCTGGGATTACAGGCATGAGCCACCACACCTGGCCCGTTCATACTTTTTTTAATAATACTTACTGAGTTGTGTTCTAATTAGCTTCTTAATGCTTGTATCTTTCAGGGTTTAGAAGGAAATAGAAACCACTCTTGATATTTTAAGCAGAAAGGGAATTTCATATAGAAAATTAGGTGCTTACAAAATCATTTGAATAGCTGAAGGAGCAGGCTATAGGTGGGGCCTCTAGGAATGACTCTCAGAACACTACTGAACTAACTCACCAAAGAAGCTACAGCCTCTGATGACCACTGGAATACTAAGTTTGAGAAGACAGCACCATAGCTACAATCTAGAGATCAGGAAACTGCCACGCAGTCCAACAACATATGTAGTATCAGACTTTTTATAGAGCTACTGACTAATGTAAATATCCAAGTACGTGGTCCACAGAAGAGAGAATAAAGGAAACTGGATAATCAGTACCTGGAGCATTGAGAGTTTGCTCTAGGGTGTGTTGGGGTTTTTGAATGTTTACTTTCGTAATAAGATTGAGGTGAGTCTCTTTTTTTTTTTTTTTTTGAAGGAAATTAGTTATTTTCAAAGCTCAGAGAAATATGTACCATATGCCAAACCACCCCCCACACCTCCCCCCAAAAAAACTGTTACCATAGTAGTTGAGTACTAAATGGACAGGCAAACCTACTTGACAAAAGTGGTTATACCCACAACCCTTTAGGTGGCCAAGGTGGGAGACTCACTTGAGGCCAGAAGTTCAAGACCAGCCTCAGCAACATAGCGAGACCGTCTCCACAAGAAAAAAAAAAAATTAAAAAATTAGCCAGGCATGATGGCCTTTGCCTATAGTTCCAGCTACAGACTGAGGTGGGAGGATCCCTTGAGCGCAAGAGTTTCAGGCTGCAGTGAGCTATAATTGCACTACTGCACTCCAGCCTGGCCAACAGAATGAAACCCTGTCTCAAAAAAAGTGATTATGAAAGCAGTTGTGAGGTAACATTAAACTAGCAGTCAGACAAACATATTGAGTCTAAGATGAGCCCTGTGACCTTGGAAATGTCAGTTAAACATTCTGTGCCTTAATATTCTCTTCTATAAAATGAACAAATTGAACCAGATGACCTGTAAGGTTCAGTCCAACAATAAAATTTCATGTTTTTTATTCAATTGAAAAAAGTATTTTTATAATGAAAAGGAAAATTATGCAACCATTTCTAGGGCTCGCTTTACTTTTGATCATTCTGTAACATTTTCCTGTCAACCTTAAAATATTCTCTGAGGCCATCCAGATGAGGTGAGAGAAGCAGTGGGAGGAGAAAGTAACCTAGAAAAGGAAGGGTTTTTGCCCTGACCATATTGAGTCAAATGTAGTTTTTTTAAACACACGGAGCAGCTTTGGAGTTCCCTAATTTCCCAGTTGGGGGTTTTAGTTAATCCGTCCCCAGAAGTTAAGCAGGGAAAAAATTCTTCAAAGAACCATCGCTGATTCTAGGAGCTGGAAGGGCTCATCACAACCTCAAAAGCTAGGCTTGTTACCAAAAAAAAAAAAAAAGTACATTGAAAGTGTCCTCTAGGCTATGTTAGCTGGGCCACAGATTAAATGGAGCTTTCCGCTAAGTCCCTGCAACTTCCTCTGGGCTATTTGAGGTACTTGCTGAGTTTTTTGCCCTAATTTCTTTTTTGCCTTCAAGACTTGCCCTTCATTCTCTTGCTTCTCCGATGTGAACTGCTTTTCAGAATATTTTCAGACAAACCTTCAGATGTTAGCGGAGAGACAGTTTGCCAGTACCGTTTTGTTGTTGTTATTTCCCCAAAAATAGAGAAGACCCAGGAGCGACTGCTGCTGTCTTCAGAGGATGCTGTGGTATGACATAGCCCTTGATTTCTCCCCTGCCAATATGCTTTCTTATTGTGCTTCAAAGCTTGTTTACTAACTCCAGCTCAGTCCCTTGACTCTCCTCCCTTACCCTGCCCCCTGCATTGTGCATTTCAAAAGGTGGAAAAAAATAACAGCTGCTTCTCAGCCCTCTCCTTTGAAGAACTGCAGAATCACCAGGGCTAACATGTCAAATTGTACAGCCTTCACCAAACTTTGCACAGAGATGTTTCAGGTTAGGAGAAAGAAAAAAAATTTTTTTTAGTATAATAGCCTCTTTTCTAAGGGCTTTTAACAGACAGGCCCCAGGGCTACCTCTCCTTGCTGCAGAATATATAAATAAATAAGTGAATGAGCAGGGTTTAGTTCTTAGCCAAGGGTGATAGAAACCCCAGTGTTATATCTGTTGCTACATGGAGCCAATTAAATGAGATGGACACATGAAGATTTGTTTTAGTTACAGCCCTACCGTAATACCATTCATAATCAAAGGCAGTGTTTCCCAAAGCATAGTTCAACTGTCACCTACATCACAATTATTTTAGAGGCTTGCTTTAAAAATGCAGATTCCTAGACTTTGATCCAGATTTCCTGAATCAGAATATCTGGAAGCAGCACACAGGAATCTATTTTTAGCAGTACCCTTTATATTAATTTGTATGCACAATAGTTTCTGAAACCACATATTATTGAATGAAGGCTTTTAGGAATATACAAGGAAGATAATTATACTATTTGAATTTTTAAGGACCCAGGTTCTTTAAAAATCTACACACAAATCACAAAGTAAAGAGTACAAGGGGCTGGGCGAAGTGGCTCATTCCTGTAATCCCAGCACTTTGGAAGGCCAAGGCGGGTGGATCACTTGAGGTCAGGAGTTCAAGACCAGCCTAGCCAACATGGTGAAACCCCGTCTCTACTAAAAATACAAAAATTAGCCGGGCGTGGTGGCGGATGCCTGTAATCCCGTCTACTCAGGAGGATGAAGCAGGAGAATCACTTAAGCACAGGAAGCAGAAATTGCAGTGAGCTGAAATCATGCCACTGCACTCTAGCCTGGGCATCAAAGCAAGACTCTGTCTCAAAATAAAAATAAAAGCATAGTAGTGATTAAGAACATGAAGATAATAAAAGTATAGTATTTATGTCATAAGATCATGTAAAGGTATAAGTGGGAAAAATGCATTAAAGTTTTTAAGAGTTTTTTTTTTTTTTTTTTTTTTTTTTTTT